>NC_061095.1:61169787-61174787 GCF_015104395.2 Macrobrachium nipponense | reverse complement strand
CATATATTTTCAGGCATTCCATTAGCCATGTGTGTGGTATCATGTCGAAGGCTTTCTTATAGTCTATCCATGCCTGCTTAGGTTGTTTTCCTTCTCCTACTGTTCTTCATTACCATTTTGTCTATCAGGACTGGTCTTTTGTGCCCCTACACTTCCTTCTGCAGCCTTTCTGTTGGTGGGGGATGGTGTTTGTCTCCTCTAGGTAGTTGTATAGCCTTTCACTGATGATACCTGTTAGTAACTTCCACATTATTGGTAGGCAGGTGATAGGCCTGTAGTTACTGGCTATATTTCCCTTACTCTTGTCTTTTTGTACTAAGGATTGTTTCTTCCTGTGGTCATCCATTTGGGTGCTTGGTGATTTGAGATACAATGCTGGAGTTGTTCTGCTATTCGTGGGTGTAGGGCCTTGAAGTTTTTGAGCCAGTATCCATGGACTTCATCGGGACCTGGGGCTTTCCAGTTTGGCATTTTCTTTAGTTGGTGTCTGACTGTGTCTGTCGTGATGTCTGTGAATCTTTGTTTTATTCTTTCTGTTTCTTCTTCCTTGACTTCCTGGAGCCATGTTGCATGTTTGTTGTGTGATACCGGATTGCTCCATATGTTTTCCCAGAGTCTCTTACTTGGTTCGGCTTCGGAATTTCTGGGTGGTTGTCTTCCCCTCTAGTTGGCTGATAGTCTTTTTCGGTTGGTTTCCGAATAGTTTGTTCTGTTGGTATCCCTTATTCCTGTTCATGTACCGTTGGATCTTATGTGCTTTGGCCTTAGCCTCTGTTTTTACATCTTCTATTGTGTTGTTTTAATCCCCTTTCTTGTACTTTGTATTTCCTCGTTTGAGTTTCCTCCCTTGTTTTCTTTGCGTCTTAGCCTTTTTTCCGCCATCTCTTTCAGTTTACTCAAGTCAGATCTCATCACCATGATTTGCTTTTCCAGGCGCCTTTTCCAAGGAGGTTGCTGTTTTGGTTGCTGTTGGGTTGGTTGTCTGGTGGTGTTGGTGTTCGAATTCCCATCAATTCTGCTACTAATCTTGCTCCTGCATATGTCAAGTTTTTATTGTTTTCTGTGATACTGGTGGTCTGTATTATGCCCAGTATTTCATTGACTCACTTGTTTTCTCCCTTAATTTCTTGGTGTTGTAGGCTTTCATGGAGGGGATCTTTGTTCTCTCTGTATCTGGCTCCATCCATTTGTCTAATCTTTTCTACCCATTCCGTCCTCTCTGTTACTTCGTCGGTGTTTCTTCGTGTGTCGTTGTTTGATACCTCATCCTCCCTGTCGTCTTCTGTGGCATCGTCTCTCGGTTCGTCTTCGTGTAATTCGTTGTCGTGTGACATTTCCCTTTCCAGTTCTTCTCTTTCTGTTGGGGAGAGCCAGTTCTTTTTCTTTATGTTCCTTGCTTGGTCTGCCAGCCTCTGCTCTGTTTGGGGGGTGTTATTCCTCTCATTCCAGATGTTGACCAATCTCCTTCTATATCCTCTCTCCGTCGGGTTTTGCTTCTGATGTAGCATCTCCATATTTCCTTATTTTCTTCTCTTGTCCATTTCTTCCTTTTTGCCTCTGTAGCTCCAATCTCAGGCTGTTGATTATTGTCGTTGTGTTGATCAGTTTGCTGGATGACGACCTCCAAGTACTGACCGTCTTCCCCTTCAATTGGTTGAATACCTGGTTGCCGGACGAAGCTCCTCTGTTGCCAGAGGTTCCATTTACGTCGTTGTCGTTTAATCCTTCATTTCTTTCCATCATTGCTGAGTTTTGCTATTTAACCCATAGCTGGACCCTACCCCATCAGGGATAGGTACTCATTTACAGCTGAGTAGACTGAGGAAATTATGGTAAAGATCCTTTCCCAAGGAATCAACGCCGAGGAGAGCGGTCACCCATCCAACGACTGACCAGAGCCAGTGTTGCTTAACTTGACTTAAGTCTATTGACGACCTAATTTTTTATTTATTTATTTATTTTTTTATTCCGAAGAACAACCCCTCCACAGGGGGCCACTAACTTGAAATTCAAGCTTCTAAAAAATGTGTTCATTAGACAGAAGTAACGGAGGTGAAATAAAGGGAAATACAGAAAGAATAGACCACTAATTAAAAAAGGAAATAATTTGTTAACAATTAATAAATAAATAGATAAAAACTGAAAATAAATTATCAAAATGCTTGGAGAATTGTATTAGAGTAGTAATGCATTGCATCTTCGCTTAAACTTCTGAAGAAGTTCCAATTGCACGACATCCTCAGTAGAAGGGAGGCTGTTCCACAATCCAGCTGTGTGGGAAATATCACCTATTTTTATGAAATTAACCTCAAATAATGGCCAGAAAATAATACCATTATATCAGTATGGGTGCCAGAGTTTGAGTCGTCACACTACTAGTTATGTTCATGAAATGGTCAGGATCACACCATATTTTGTTAGATATTTTCGGGTATAAATTTTAATTTTAAATTGGAATAAATATTGTCAGGGAAAAGTAATTATCCATAAAAGCTGTTTTATAGCAAGGAAAAAAAAGGGATTCGGTATCTCCTGTCACAATTTCAAGGGGCTACATTACATAAATTATATAAATGCTTTTTTTTTTATTAATGTAATTTAAAGCAATGATTGTCTTAGAAATCATACATTCAAATGAATTCAAATTCAGTGAGTAAGATCTCTCTGAATTTGAAATCATTTAGATTTATAATTTCTAAGACAATTTACAAATCATGGCATAAGCCTTCTTAAATAAACAAACTAGCTTTAAAGTTACATTAGAAAAAAGAATTTATATACTTTACGTAATGCAGCCCATTCCCAATGTAACGAGATACTGAATCATTTTTTGCTTGGAATGAAAGATAGCGTTATGGAGAATTACTGCTCTACTGACAGTAACACCACATAAAGCATTACACCAAAATTATCTCACAAAATTTGGTTGAATCCTGTTTCATGAATATGAATGGTAAATGGAATGACTCAAACTCTGGCAGTCATACAGATATAATGGTATTTTCTGTCCACATAGAAAAAGCGTGACATTCCTCCCACTAATGAAATGTGACGCAGTCTCCCTACTGAGGATGTCGTGCAACTGATGGAACTTCTTCAGAAATTCAAGCAAATTTATTTCAATGTAATTGTGTTATCGTGATTCTCAAGCTGAAAAATAATGAATGCGATTAAGAAGAATGGAGATATTTCATTCAGAGTGAAAAATGTGAATAATATTTGATCTGCACTTTCATCCTACCTTATTATATATCAACGAGAAGTTACCTAATTGTTTAAAAATATTCTCCAAATATAGGCCTTTTCAACCTGCCTTATCTATAATAAAAAAATTACCTTAATGCTTAAATAATTCTCCAAATAATAGGCATTTCGTACCTGCCTCATCCATCCGCAAAAAAGCTTACCTTTTAAAATATTCTCAAAATATTATTAGTAGCAGAGGAAAAAAAAATATGTTTGAAAATCATGTAAAATCTGTAGAACCATAAACTTAAAAAGATGCTTATGCAAATTAGCTTAATTTTTTAATTTTTTTTTTCCAACAAAATGAAGTGAGTAGCTCTTCTCAGGACGTTGAGAGGAAGTTTTCAAAACACCCGGAGGCTGTCCAATAACTCTGGTTCCGAGAGGGTTTGGCACGCATGCCCATGTGCCTCCAGATTCATGAATGTTTAGTCTTTACAAACATGAGAGTAACGCTGAGAAGTACTTGTATTTTGCATGTCTATCTGTCTATCTATCTATACACACACACACACACACACACACACACACACACACACACACACATATATATATATATATATATATATATATATATATATATCTATATATATATATATATATATAGATAGATGATAGATAAAAGATAGATAGATAGTTGATAAATAGATAGATAGATGACTAACCAGAGTTATAATGTCCTATTGAATCCTATCACCACAGATCAGGTTTCCACATCCGCATTACGTGGTACATATTATTATTATTATTATTTATTATTATTATTATTATTATTATTATTATTATTATGATTATTATTATTGAGAAGATGAACCCAAGGGGCCACTGACTTGAAATTCCAAGTGATGAGAGCTCCTTCCACAACTCTCCTAGTGGTCCTATCCGCACTTTTATAAACAACTTTTCCTCCGTTGAAGTCGATGGCATGATCGGAATCCCAAGTATGCTTGGCAATGGCGCTGTAAACGTTGCTCAAACGGCAAGCTGCAACATGTTCACGTTTTCTCTGGTCCAGGGAACGACCGCTTTCACCAATATAGCATTTGTCAAAAATTTTTACATCCTATAGCAGACTCCAACATCGGCGTTTGGTTTTCTGCAACTGTTTTTGATAATTTTCTTTTTAAGAGTATTAGGGTATTGAAAAACTACGGTATACCCATGCCTTTCTTTCCTAAGATTATTAGAAACTTTTTTCAGGTCATGATTGTACGAGGGGGAAGGCATTTAAAATTAGCAGTGGAACACCGTTCCCTTGGATTATAAAACATTCTTCTGGCTCTATAAGAGTGCGAATAGGACCACAACGAGAATTGTGGAAGGAGCTCTCATCACTTTGAATGACACCTTTGAGGGGAATACTGGAATACAGAACAATTTAACTTTTGAGTGAAGAAATTTGCAAAAGGGCTAGAATTAAGAACTTCAGAAATGTGTACAGCCCCTCCTTCAATCTGATAATGAGATAACCATCCTTCGTCCGTTTAAAGAGCCTGATCTACAAACTACCTTTTTGGCGAACGACCCTCAAAATGTATTCAGGAAGAAGACCGGCGCTTTGTCCCGCCTCGTAGATCACAGCGAATTATGGAAAGGAAATACGACCCAATGACTTGTTCGCATTTTTTAACCTTGTTGATTTTTTTGGTCTGTTTGTTTATGTTTATCTGGAATTCTTCACCAATACCATTTCTCATTTGCTTAGTGATCAGTCCACAGGAGGATGGACGAAAGCTTTAAGCTTTGTATATATT
>NC_061095.1:61147287-61167287 GCF_015104395.2 Macrobrachium nipponense | reverse complement strand
GCCGAGAATTTCTATCACCAAAAGTCAGGCAGTTAGAAATGAGTGAGAGCATCTGGAGAAAGTAAACAGAATATCTATTGGCGAAAGTGAGTCTAGCTTTCTAATTGAGAAAGATTTTCTCATAGACTGATAAATAAGACCAAAATTAACTACTTACTGAAAATTGATGTTTTAAGCAGAGAAACTACTCAAAAAAAATAGGCCTACATTTTCCCCGTAGGGGGGTAGTGTTATCAGTGCACCTCATGCGGTGTACTGCAGGCATTACTTTTGGTTCTTTGCAGCGTCCCTTCTTTAGGCCCCTAACTTCATCCTCCTTGATTCCTTTTACTGCACCTCCGTTCATATTCACAGAACTGAATGTAATAATTAAGTAAAGGAGTCTGCTCTTGAAAAAACGGCGAAGTTCTTTAATAAGAAGGTTTTAAATGAAACTCATGAGCCCAGTTTCCTTCATTACTTTGTTCTTTCTCGAGAATACTTGAGTTTTCTCAGGCATCGGCGCTGTATTGCTGCTATTCGAATTTAATGTCTGAGGAATAATGAGGTTTTGGTTTGGTAAAGCAGGTAATCGGAGGCTGGGCTGGTTTGGGTGGGTGGGGGTGTGGGTAGGGGGTGAGTGGGCGCGTAGGGGGGTGGGGGTTTAGGGAAAGGGGCTGAGTTCGGTTAAAGCTTATTATGAAAACGAAGACCTTGAACTTAACTAAAAAAGGGGCAAAATGTGGTGATAAGAAGGAAGTGGTGAGTAATTCTTCATTACTTATTACCAGGCTAATTGACTGATTGATTTATGGCTAGTAAAACTGGCGTTACTCCACATGTACATATACTCAAAGTCTTTTTTCCTTTTCATCAAACGACTAAAGTTATCCATCATTTTACAGAGAGAGCAAAGAAAGCCTAAGATCTCAGCCTCTAAAAGACAGTAGTTTCTTGCGTCCTTGTTCCAAGAGAGCTTCATATCTGTCCCCAGAGTCTCTTAGCCTCAGACACTGACTTATTTATTCCCTCAGCACCTGTCACTAGCATCGAACCCTCAGTTCTTAAATGACAATGCACTCAAGCATTGTACTTATTAAATTGACCAAAATCAATTTCTGACCACATCTCTTATATTTTAGTAATGATAAACAGGTTTCTCATTTCGTGAAATTTTTTTTTATTGAAGAATCCCCTGAATGAACATACACTATAAAAAAAAATATCTTAACCAGATAAAAATAAATATATTTCACCAAAAGATGTGAAAACCATATTTCACTCCCAAGAAATTCTAACGTTTTGTCTTTGTCTAAACGCAAAAGATCTCTAGTTTCTCCTCTGCAAATTCTGTAGGAGGAAGGTCTGGCATGGCGGAGGCACGATAACTTCCTTGTGCGTCCATTACTAAGGATATTATTATGACTGGAGTTTGTCATAGCTGTGTTCATTCGCAGGTAAACCATTCTGTTCCAAGACTTCACGAAATCTCATGTGGTTGCATCTAACGAGCATGAAACGACACAGGCAACGCCAGGCAAGTTCTCTAAGAGAGAGAGAGAGAGAGAGTGAGAGAGAGAGCGAGAGAGAGAGAGAAAGAGAGAGTTGCAAATAACTGTAAATCCCCAGAAAGCTTTATTCGGTGTTCGTGTCCTTCGCCTAAATCCACTGAATATTATGATCCGACTTCCTGACACTGACTTTGAAAACCAGACTACCGATAAAGCCAAAACCTTTAACTAGTCGTTCGGTGGGGTAAAAAATGATTTTATTCTTATAATAATACTATGAGAGACGATCCATTATAATATAATATTCCACTTTTCAGTTCAAATGTATTTTCCACTTAGCAAAACAAAACGCAAAATTTCTCTCTAATGGGGAACAAGGGACCACTTCACGCCTGAATTTACATTCGACAACTATAGATACTTTACAAGTGACTAAGAAATTGGAACGATGCAAATGGAATGGCCCAACATTCGTTCTGGGAGAAAAGGAATTTGTCCTGGAAATACTTTCGGCTGCTGATTTCGTTATAGCAGCCAATTTGTATAGATGGAAAGAGAGATGTATCAGTTTGAAATATAACGAACAATAATAAAATGTGCTTTATAAAACAGCCGATTTTCTGGTACAAAGTAAGTTCTATATACTTCATCTTTGTGATAAGCGTTCATATTACTTTTTGCTATTACATATTCGGGACAGATCCCTGTTGAGAATGTCGTGCAACTGGAACTGCTTCAGAAGTTCAAGTGAAGATGCAGTGCATTACACCCCCTAATACTATTCTCCTCATTTATACACATTTTTATTTATCAGTTTATTAATTTATTTTTTCTTTTCTAATCAGTGAGATCTCTTCTTTCTGTATTTCAGTTCACCTCCTCTTACTTCTTCCTAATGGACATCAGAGTATTCTTTGGAAGCTTGACTTTCAAGTCAGTGGCCCCTTTGGTGGGCCTGTCCCATATGAATAGGTCTCATCTTCTGAATAATAATAATGATAGTTATTCCGAATCTCTGGGGAGATCTGACATTTTGTTGCCCCAAAATATTGTTATTTACTAATACATTTTCACTGATTTCTCAAAGGAAAATAAGCTACGATGAATTCAATGTTCTCAAAACTGAGCGTTTACGAAAACATCTACTGAATAACTGAATAAGCAATTGTCATGTTAAGCATCTGATAAAGAATTTACAACAGGCAATCCTAGTTATATATTAATTGTGATAGAGTTAATAAATATGCTTTTAGGGGAGATTAATCTATTGGAACTTCCGTAAGAATTAGTTTTGCTTGCCTAAAGGCTGAAGAAGTAATGGGAAGACCTATCTCTCTTCCTGTCAATTTCGAGAGAAAGGAGGCCAAAGAGTGAATAGGAATCTCGCTCAAATGAGACACCAATGATTGAACATGGAAATTATAACCTTGAATAACAACGAATGTACTTTAAACACACCAACACAATAAAATCTAACTTGAAACTGTTTTGTATGTGAAAAATGACGTGTCCTAACATCCCAGTTTACCTGAAACTCGAGAGGTAAGCAATTCAGTAAAAGAAAACTGGGTAATTCGCCCTGACAGAGAGACCGTGGTGGGGATGGGGACGGGCGTATCTGGAGGGGGAGAGAGGGGAATTATTGAATGGGGATTACTAGAACACGATTCAGAAATGCTGTTATGGCAGGCGAATCATAAACAAATTATGTGGAACGAAGTCTTCTGAAAATGTTGGCGTTTTCGTTCATTTAATGCTATGAAAAAAAAAAAAACTTTATGACAAGGGAAGTAATTATAATTAACATTTTTTTCTCTATTTATGATGTTTTAGTCATCTATAGCCTTTATTTTCACTGAATAATCTGCAAAAAAAAAAAAAAAAAAAAAACTTACGATAATCCTCTCGGATGCAGATGAGGAAATCTGATGTATATTATTCGTCTCAAAGGAGGAAATGTTGGGTCCCTGTTCAGACCAGACCTTCCTCCCCGCCCCCAATGGCCTCTGCTTAAATAATAATTCCTTCAGACTCCTCTGTTCACCGGCAATTCAATCCCTCCACTTTGTTTTGCTGTAAGATACAGCCTTATAAATACACAATACCCGCCGCTATGGGAAAAACATAGGCTTCAGGAAAAGTTTTGACTCGACCGAGAATGTTCCAATAACCTTCACCAGGTGTTGTTCAAATCACAGCTGATGGTTCCACTGAAGTCATTTAGGAGATTTCATTATTCCTCTGCCTTCATTCTGAGGAAGTCGGACATTTTTACAAAAAGAGGCACCGCCTGTCCCTCTTTCTCTCATATACTTGCATTAAATATTATGGCCTTTATTTACCCGATTTCCTGGGGGGTTGGGGTTTGCCTTACCAATTTTTTTGTTTTTCTCCTCTCACGAACACTGCTTGGAAAATCCTGAACCTTATTTCTCCAGGTGAGAAAACTCCCCAAAATATTTGGAGGTTTGCACTTAGAGATTTATTGTTTCTCATTCCAAGTTTTGGTTTTTTTTTTTTTTTTTGGATATAGGAATTATCTGCATATTGAAAATAACAAACTCCGAATGCAGAATACAAGATTTGGGTTATTGTGAAGACGAAAACTCTTGAGTAAAAAGTATAAGGCTTGTTTTGGTATATTGGGCACAAACTCCCCACAAAAAAAAAAAAAAAAAAAAAAAAACATATGGCCTTTTACACACTAGAAATAGGGCAATATTTTGCATCCATCGAGTCCATGCCTGCAGGATTACCATATACTGCAAATAACTGACACCAGAACGGAATGAACAGCTGCACCTAATGTCAAAACGCAACAGTGTAAATTATGACGCTAACTTTCTCGTCAAACTTAGATTTTTTAGGATTTATTGATCTGTTTCTTCATCATCTACTATATTGGGTCCATTCTGGAATGATGAGGAGAGAGAGAGAGAGAGAGAGAGAGAGAGAGAGAGAGAGAGAGAGAGAGAGACTGCAAATCATGCATTCCGTGAAAAAAGAAACCTTTATTCTGTATCGGAGGCCTTCAAGAAATACCGTTGCATATTTTCTCATATTTTCTGACTTCTTGACTCTGACTGTGACAACCAGACTCCCAGATAAGAACTTATGCCTCCCGGAGAGAGAGAGAGAGAGAGAGAGAGAGAGAGAGAGAGAGAGAGAGAGAGAGAGAGAGGTATCATAGGGTAAACACTGAAGTTTAAGGGTTTTAATTAGCTCAAATCTCTTCAGAAATGTTTCCATTTCTGAACCGATTTTTGCACGAAAGATGAGATTCAATTATTGCCAAATCCCTTATGGTAATGTTTGATAAAGATGAAAATAAAAATGCGTAATTCAACTGGAGGATTCCATTAATCAACTCTGCCTTTATTAGTGTTGAATCCACAAGTGTCTTTAGCCTTCTTTTCAAGAGTCTATAAAACTATTTTTGAAAAGTCTCTTCATAATAATCAAAAGTTATACAAATTCAAATTCGCTTCAACATTCAAGACGAGGCTGCTACCATTGATAATTAGTATCTGAGCAACACTAAAAAAACAAATTGCCGAGAATCGTCAGTGTATTTATTGAAAGTAATGACAACTGATACAGTTTATATAAACAAAGAGCCAACACAAACATGTATTAAGTGTGTGTGAGTGTATTAAATTTTTCTACAACGAAACCAGACTGTACAAACTTAGCAAAAGAAAGGGTGTCACAATGAGCTGACTAGTGAATATCTTTTTGGTGGGACAGAGAACAGGGAATTTCCCCCAAAGTTATTCTGTTTCTTTTAGGTTTTGCTTAAGATTCTTTTTCGCTCTAAAATGTAAAGATAGTCAAGTGTTAAAGATTATTCTAATTGGTTTTCTTTATGTTATGTGGAATGGAGATGGATAATATACTGTAATTCTTTCTTGTCTTTCCCTATAAACTCTCTCTCTCTCTCTCTCTCTCTCTCTCTCTCTCTCTCTCTCTCTCTCTGCTTTTATTTCAAACTATTCATTTATGCGAAATATGAAATTGATATATTGCATCAAGATGCATTGGCCATTTCCAAACCCCACGAGGGTCGAAGGAGAATAAAGCTCTCTCCTGATAAATCTCTAGCAACCCACAATCTATTAACAGTTTCTCGTGAACATCAATTGTGTGTTTCCACTTATTCCTTCCTGAACTCTGACGCCTTGAAATAATTCAGCAGAATTCCCATCTGAATATTCCAGAGTGACTTGTTCTTTGCTAACATAAAGCATGAAATGATATTTGTTATTTTCCTACCATGGAATTATTACCACTACCATTTCCCTCACTCCCATAAATACCATAATGGAATGTACCTTTTCCCATTAGCCTTACGGTTAGGGTCAAAGTGAAATTGAAACTATTTTGGTTATATTGGTTGGTTATAAAACTGACTACGAATGGAAATGAAACTCTGGTTCGTGATGAGCCAGAAATACCCTCCCAAAGGAACTGCGATGATAAACAGGGGGAAATAAATTCATGTCACTCACATCCATTGGGAAAGGAAATATATTCATGTGGCGTAATTATATTGGGGAAGGAAATGTAATTACTAAGGGGAACATATCGCTGTAATATTTACAACATTGGCTACAATACTAGTAGTGGTTATTGAAGATATCGCATTATTTGGTTCTTAAAACTGTAAATATTAGTACAGACGTTGTTTGCGCCCACTCCCTACTTGCCCAGGTTGTCTCTCTTTCTCCTGCCCAGGCATTGGAAGGAAGAACCCCCATTGCAGTTGCCGATGCAGAAGTTTTGGACGAGGGAACAGCCAAACACACAGACAAGGCAGTTCAACCACGACGATTGGCTCGTCATTTGGCCAGACATTTGAACGAGGGAATAACATAATTGAGATAGTTTGTTTTGGTTGTTATCTCCCTTGGAGACGGTTCCAGAGTCCTGCTTGTCCTTCGTAACTTTTTTGTATATTTTTTGAAAAGGAAAAATCAGTACGGCTGATGACTGATGAGGTCTACTGATCAAGTAGACGAAAGTTCCCGTCTTTTATGTATTTTTAATATACATTTTACATAAGTGTGGACTTTTATTACTTAAAGATATTTTAGTCACGTTATTATTATTATTTTTTTATTTTTTTTTTTATTATTTTTTTTTTCTTTTTTGCTCTACCACAGTCCTCTAATTCGAATGGATGGTATTTATAGTGTGGGGTTCCGGGTTGCATCCTGCCTCCTTAGGAGTCCATCACTTTTCTTACTATGTGCGCTGTTTCTAGGATCACACTTCTTCTGCATGAGTCCTGGAGGTACTTTCAGCCTCTAGTTTTTCCAGATTCCTTTTCAGGGATCTTGGGATCGTGCCTAGTGCTCCTATGATTATGGGCACAATTTCCATTTCTGGCATATCCCATATCCTTCTTATTTTCTATTTTCACGTCTTGATACTTATCCATTTTCTCCTTATCTTTCTCTTCAACTCTGGTGTCCCATGGTATTGCGACATCAATGAGTGATACTTTCTTTCTTGATTTTGTCAATCAACGTCACGTCTGGTCTATTTGTACGTATCACCCTATCTGTTCTGATACCATAGTCCCAGAGGATCTTTACCTGATTGTTTTCTCTATCACTCCTTCAGGTTGGTGTTCGTACCACTATTACTGCAAGGTAGCTGGTGTTTCTTGCACAGGCTCCAGTGGAGGGCTTATGCTACTGAATCATGCCTCTTTTTGTACTGGTTCTGTGCAAGTCCCGGACATTCGCTTGCTATGTGGTTTATGGTTTCATTTTTCCGTATTGCACTTCCTGCATATGGGGAGATGTTATTTCCATCTATCGTTCTTTGGACATATCTGGTTCTTAGGGCCTGATCTTGTGCCGCTGTTATCATTCCATCAGTTTCCTTCTTGAACTCTCCCCTCTGTAGCTATTGCCATGTGTCATCGCTGGCTAGCTCTTTAGGTCTGTCTCATGTATTGTCCGTGCATTGGTTTGTTATGCCATTCCTCTGTTCTGCTTGTCTTTCTCCTGTCTCTGTATACTTCTGGGTCTTCGTCTACTTTTATTAGTCCTTCTTCATGCACTCTTGAGCCACTCGTATTCACTGGTCTGAATTCATATATTGCCCGCCAGTGCTCTTTCTCGATGTTGACGCAGTCCTCTATACTTAGTAAGTCCACTCCTCCTTCCTTTCGTGTTATGTATCGTCTGTCCGTATTTGCTCTTGGGTGTAGTGCTTTGTGTATTGTCATATGTTCCTCGTTTTCTGGTCTATGCTGCGAATGTTCTGCCTTCGTCCATTCCACTATTCCTGCGCTGTATCTGATTACTGGCACTGCCCATGTGTTTATGGCTTTTATCATATTTCCGGCGTTGAGTTTTGACTTGAGTATCGCCTTGAGTCTCTGCATATATTCTTTCCTGATCGTGTCCTTCATCTCTTGATGTTTTTATATCCCCTCCTTCCATTATTCCCAGGTATTTGTATCCCGTCTCATCTTTGTGTTTGACGTTCCCATCTGGAGTAGCTTATCCCTTCAGTCCTTGTTACTTTGCCCTTTTGAATGTTGACTAAGGCACATTTTTCTATTCCAAACGCCATCCTGATATCCCCAGATACAATTATTACAGTGTATTAGGGTATCTATTTCCTTGATGCTTTTACCGTACAGCTTGATGTCGTCCATGAACATCAGATGATTAATTCTGTTGCCTCTCTTCTTGAGATGGTACCCAGCATCCATCTTCTGCAGTAATTTTGTCATGGGAATCATGGCTACTACGGGAGTAGTGGGGTCAGTGAGTTGCCCTGGAAGATCCTCTCCTGATATCAACCTCTGCTAGTCTTATTCCCGAGCTTGTAAGTATTGTATTCCAGTGCGCATTGTATTTTTGAGGAAGCTGATGGTGTTATTATTATTATTATTATTATTATTATTATTATTATTTTATTATTATTATTATTATCATCAACACTAAGAGCTTAGTAACTTCATTAGCAATCTTCACGAACTTAAATATTTATACCTGAAAGATAAACGGAGAAGATATTAACCAATCATTTAACCAAAATCAGTGACCCTGGAATCTTCACAGATATTGAAGCTATTTTTAGAGCATTAGATATAGATTATCATTATTGTAACCTCTCTCTCTCTCTCTCTCTCTCTCTCTCTCTCTCTCTCTCTCTCTCTCTCCAACACACACACACACACACACACACACACTCACATAACATACACAATAAGGTTATAAAAGAAGGCCCCATTAAACGTACGATCATAAAACAAAATGAATCATTAGTCCTTACCTCGTTTTTGTCTGTATGTCTGTCTGTTAGTCCATCTCATACAAAACACGCACACACAAACATGCAAACAAAACGCACACACAAACGCTCAAATAAATAATAAACCCAGCATTAAAACAAGACGAGCTATGACCACGAAACGTTGATAACTCCACAACGTTTAGCGATCCTTCCTCCCTCCCTCTTGCGAATCTAAAAATTTTTTAATTTTGATTCTTTTTCTTTACTTGGCGGAAGCCTTAATTATGGCCTTGCCGAATTACTCCAAGGTGAGAGAGAGAGAGAGAAGATAGAGAAGATAGAGAGAGAGAGAGAGTTTTAAGTCCTACTTGTGTCCCGCAAATTCCACCCGAATTGCAGAAGTTGGTGATTACTTAGGATTTAATTCTCTTCGGTTTTTCTCTCTTAGCTTTCTTCTTATATGTATATGTAGTATGTATATATATATATATATATATATATATATATATATATATATATATATATATATATATATAGCTTATAAGTCACTAATAGCACGTGACAATATATTCAGCCAAGGCCACAGGAAAAATAAAAGAAGGGCGTACCGAGCGCTTTCGTGTTATTTCAACACATTTTCGAGGTACAATGCTAAAACCACAGAGAACATCTAACAAAGTAAACACAAAAACTAAAAAAATTGAAAGCAAGTATTCAAAGTCCGGTTAAAAACCAGTACAGCAGGTACAGAACAGTTCAACAGGTGATTTAAAAAAAACAACCCTACAATTCTTGTTAACAACAAATGGGTCCAGTTGTACATACCCTGGCTTACATTCATTAAGTCACTGTGATATTTGATAAAAGCAGATTCAATAACTATTCCTACGAGTTATATTATTACAATATAAAACAACTTTTTGCCCCCTCCCCCCAATGAATCATGTGATTATGATTATTAATGTGAAAAACAAAAGCATTCGACATTTGGCCTGTTCTCACACTATCATCTGTGTGTTTAATTAATTCTGGTGTCCAGTCCCTTCCCAGATATTTTTTTTTCAGTTTTTTTATGTTTACTTTGTTAGATGTTCTCTGTGGTTTTAGCATTGTACCTCGAAAATGTGCTGAAATAACACGAAAGCCCTCGGTACGCCTTATTTATTTTTCCCGTGGCCTTGGCTGAATATATATATATATATATATATATATATATATATCTATATATATATATATATATATATATATATATATATATATATTTATTTATTTATTTATAATGTAAATATACAAATACACCAGGGTACATAAAAACAGACATGAATTAAACTCGGCAGGATAATCAAGTAAAGGGGAAAAGGCTGATTTACAAAGCATTTAAATTGCTGTTTGGGAGTCACAGAGTCTGGACGTCAATTAGGGAGAATACGAACAATTAAATGTGGGGGAGATACACGCGAACTTTAATAGAAGTGTGCATAACAAGAGATGAAAATTGCTTTCATAATCTAGAATTCTATGGCATATAATGAACAGGCATTTTTCTAATTCTAGACCGAATATACATTCTAAATATTCTCTAAATCAAGAAAAAGGCGGATTCCCAACCCCCTCAGAATATTTTGCATAATAATAGCTTAATTCTCTTTCATATCACAGGATTGTTCCTAAGGATATGGAAGTTCATACGCTTACCATTCAGTTTTTTACCTTATTGTATCACCGCTCATATGAATATTGAATATATATGAATTTATATTTTGCAACTATAATCTAAAAGCATAATTTTCTTTATGAATAGTCTATTTTTATCACATGGAGCAAAAAAAACAAATAAAATATACAACTAAAAATCATATATACATCATGCTCGAGTAATTATTATTATTATTATTATTATTATTATTATTATTATTATTATTATTATTATTATTATTATTATCTAGAAGACGAAGAACCCTATTCATATGGAACAAGCCAGCCCCTCAAGGGGCCATAGACTTGAAGTTCAAACTTCCAAAGAATATTGAGGCGTTCATTCGAAAGAAATAACCGAAGGTAAAGGGAAATGCAGAAAGAAGAGATCTTTTCTTAAAAAAATAGAAAAGAAAATCAAATTAATAAATTGCTAGATAAAAATGTAAGTATATTTCTAATGCAAGGACATTGTATTAGAGTATAATACATTGCATCTTCGCTCGATGAGAATGAAAGTAACAGGTACCAACATATATTACTTTCATTCAAGAAGAATCAGTTCGTTTCTTAGACATCAGCAAAAGAAACTCAGTGTTTACAATCAGTCCCATCTGTCGACGCAGAACCAGAATAATTATTTCGACAAACACGCGGGGGAGATCTGTCTTTTTTTCCTAGCTACCCCGGAAGGTTACATTTTCAGAAAAGAGGCTTAAAAATCAACTGGTGATTTTCCGGTGAGGAAAATCCTCGTGAGTCTGAGATTTATTTTATGTCTGTTGCTCTATCCGTTTTCCATTTTCTGCTGCTGCTCTTACCTGGCGGTGAATAGAATATAGTAATTTAGACCAAGGCCAGGCGCTGGGACCTGTGAGGTCATTCAGCCTTTAAAGAGAAACTGAGAGTAAAAAGGCTTTAAAGGTTTAACAGGAGGAAAACCCTTTGCAGTTGCACCATGAAATGATTGTATGAGATATTGGCCACCAAGATGGAAGAACGAGAATATGAAGTGGGGTACGGTAAAAGGAATTAAAGCTGTTGCAGCTGGCTGACGAACCTTACTCTTTCAGCCAAGCTCTCCCGTTCTATATGGTTCACACCATTTGCTACAGCCCAACTGTCTTTAAGACTCGCAGTTATTTTGGTAAATATACATATTTATTTGTTTAATTGTTTAAGTACGGATCGTATGTTAGTGTCTAGGCTATCTGAACGAAGTGGTGGATACACACCTATCCATCCGTCCCTCATTCTTCATTGAATAATATATGTTTGCATTAAGCATCTGAATCAACATTTATATGGTTTTTTCTTAAAATCAAATGACTCAGCCCATTTTGAGTCGCACAAACTCACGCTGGCACATGGTCGCACATGTTATCTAAATTCTGATAACAGTCAGACAGGCAGAGAGAGAGAGAGAGAGAGAGAGGGAGCGAGAGAGAGAGAGAGAGGACGAGAGAGAGAGATAGTGTGTGTGTGTATCTAAGTGTGTGGTTTCTGCTCTGTTTTCTGGTCGTTATTTGAACTGGGAGGCATATATATATATATATATGTGTGTGTGTGTGTGTGTGTGTGTGTGTGTGTATACATAAAAGACAATCTACGGGGGAACCTGAGCAAGAGGAGAAAAAATGTGTCTATAAACCAAATGAAAATCACTTTTATGTAAACAATTCACGC
Source organism: Macrobrachium nipponense (assembly GCF_015104395.2). NCBI lineage: Eukaryota > Metazoa > Arthropoda > Malacostraca > Decapoda > Palaemonidae > Macrobrachium > Macrobrachium nipponense. The sequence goes on along the minus strand of NC_061095.1, from coordinate 61,155,159 downwards.
TGGCAACCTTCACAAGATAAACAATGAACGACGCTGAAACCTTCATAGAGGCCCATTTTCTGACATAACGTAAAGCGTCGTTGTACAGCACATTGAACTAAGTAACATATGTCATATTTCACGTCCTGTTGACATAACTGAAGATTTAATTGCTCGACCAGAGTCTATCATGATTGCTTGTGCGTAGATATTTAGAACTTTAGCACCAGTGCTTTGTACTTTAACGAATTTCCACAAAATCATTTTTGATTCATAGGGTCAAGCACCACTTCCTGCAATCTGTGAAGACTTGTCAGTGAGAATATTCAATCATTTATCCAATGGAAACGCCTATTAACTTTTATTTCAGCCTGATTCATAAACCATGAGATTAAAAGGAAAATTATGTCCATTTTTCCAGTTTCACGTTCAATTCCAGACCGGGCAAAAAAAAAAAAAAATAAATAAAATAAAATTAAAATTAAATAAAGAAACATCATTTTGAAAAATGTTTGCATTTCCCAATCGCTCGTTGCACTCCAGACTTTAGGCAGAGAATCAGAGAATTGGTGGCCGCCATACTAATCTGCATCATTATCGAACATTGCCGCAAGTGTCGGTAAAATGGCAATTATTGCTTGGTAATTAGAGAGTGAATTTGCCCTAGTGTGAGTGGGCATGACCCGTGACAGGTCAATACCGTGCTTTTGCGGTAACGGGGGAAGTTTTTGTTGTTTGTGAACCTTTCTTCGAGAAGACCCTATATCTACGAAAATTTTTAATATAACCTACATAACATGTATATATATATGTTAATATTATATAATATATTATAATATATTAGATAATATAGAGATCTTATACCTAGATATATAATATATAATAATAATATATATATATATATATAACATAAATAAACAAACCTTTTACACTCGAATAAGGTAATAAACTTCTTATTATCCCAAAGCAAAAAACCAACTTGCTCTCTCCTCTCTCTCTCTCTCTCTCTCCTCTCTCTCTCTCATCTCTCTCACCGTGAGAGAAACAATGCCATTGCCGTCTGAATTTTCCCGAGTACGGTCGAATACTTCAGCACAATGACCGCTATTACTCGGTAATTAGAAGGTGTCATGGCTTCCAGTAAAGTAAGAATTAGTTCCACAACACTAATTCTGGTCTCACGACTTTCTGGAACCGCATCGAAACTCTGGCGTTGTTATAGTTTGCGGATTGATGGTCTTGCAGTAGAGTTCATTTCCTCCATTGGGAACACTACTTCTGAGTCAGATTTAGAAGTCGGGTAGAGCGCTTCTGTGAAACTCGTTTGCAAATTGAATCAACTGCTTCGATTGCATTCCTTCCCAAAGTGTTGAATATTCAGGTCTTTAGAGAACAGAAGTTTGTGCGAAAACCATTATTTCCTGAGACAGTTTCGGGGGACAACCATATTTCCAGGAATCTGAATGAGAGAGACGGTGCCAAAGTGTTAAGAATCCAGATCTTTATGCAGGAGTTTGCAGAAAAAAAAAAAAAAAAAAAAAAAAAAAAACATCATTCTCTGAGACCATCTCTCTAGGGGTAAGAGACATTTCCTAGCTGATCGATCGCAGATCAAAGTGAGCAGGGAACTGGATATCATTAATATGGCGCATATGTTCTGCAATTCGTAATAATCATACTCTCGCAATGTTCCTCTTTATCTTCTCATAGCTATGCAGTTTCATCCACTGATAACAAATGCATTATAAATGAAGCTTCCGTGATATTCATAAATAGAATCACTCAATATACATTCTCTGAATGCATGTCATTGATTTAGTAATGGAAATGTGGTTTCAAAAGCCTGGTGGCCATTAATGGGTCTAGAGAGGAATGGCTGACTTAACATCAAACTGAAGCAAATATATGAATGTGTATTTGATGACTGTTCTAAGATTATTCCAATTGACTTGAAGATGGTTTAATGTTTCAGCAGATTTAGTTAGTTGAACTTATATTTTAAATTTTATTATGATTTTCATGTCTTTTTCATTTTATGCTTTATATACCTATGGATATTCGCTATATCCGAGGTTTGTTATGTATATCAATGGCATTCAGCTGTAGTTGATAATATCATATCTCGACTTTTACCTTCTCTTATGGGGTGTCCTATAAACATCTGTTCTCTATCCTGTCCTTTCCTTTGCTCATTAGAAACATTTAAATTTTAAATACTCATTTCAACAACCCACTAATTGCCTTTTATTCCTCTACGCACATCATTTTGGCCATTACTCGATGTTACTTGCAATGCAAAGTTTTGGTGTATTGTAAAAATTAGAAGTGTAGGAATCTTCAACAGTTTTCAGGGGAGTTGTAGGAATGGAATTGAATATAGTATTTAGGCCAAAGGCCAAGCGTTGGGACCTACGAGGTCATTCAGTATTGAAAGGGAAATTGAGAGTAGGTAGGTTTTGAAAGGTGTAACAGGATGAAAACCTTTTGCAGTTTCTCTATGAATCAAATGTTAGAAGGAGGAAAGCAAGATGGAAGAAAAACGAATATGAACGGAGGTACAATAAAAGAAATGAAGGGGCTGCAGCTAGGGGCCGAATGGACGCTGTAAAGAACCTCAAGTAATGCCTACACTGCACCATGTGAGATGCACTGAAAGCACTATTTCCTTTGTTGATGTTGAACTTAAAAAGTCAGATAGTGTCAGGAGGAGTGAAACTTGCAGTTGTTGACAGTTTTCCCGTTGATGTCGTTGACATTATTGTCGGTAATGACTTAGCTTTATCCAAGAATGTGAATCCTGTTGTGAGGGATATTCCAGTGCCTGAAATGGTAGTAACTAGGTCAGGTTTAGATACAGACATAGACTATGGTCATAATTTGTTCGTGGATTCGAACGAGTGTGAGTTCGTGGATTTGAACGTGAATGAGTTCGTGGATTCGAACGTAAGTGAGTTCGTGGATTCGAACGAGTGTAATAGAGGTGGCTAAGTTGATCTTGGCGTGAGTTGACATTGATAGCCAAACGGAAGGTGTAGCTGTCGAGGGTAACGTAGTAAATGTACCAGATGAATAGGCATAACCTTTTTGAATAAGGATGAGCTAGTCATGTTTCAGAGAGAGGATGAGACACTAACCTGAATTTTTTAATGTGAGCTGGATTGATGATCTCGATGATGTGTTGTAAGGAAACTTTTTGTTTAAAGAACGAAGTTTGTGTCGTTATGTTCGTCCTAAGTCAGGTAGTAAAGGGGAAATCACCGAACAATTAGTGGTTCCTAGGAAGCTTCGTGAACTAGTTTGAAGTTAGCTATGATGAGTGTATTAGTAGGGCGTACTTTTTGCCTAAAATGAAGAGTGACGTAAAGAGGTATGTTTTAAGCTGTCATGAATACAAATTGCCCGGAAAACCAAAATCAAGTAATTCCCGAGCTCCGTTGGTGTAATATTCCTTCAGTAGGTGAACCTTTTGAGAATGTAGTTTATCGATATGGTTGGACCTTTGCCTAGAAGTAGGGGAAGGAATATATATCTGTTGACAATCATTGATAGACTGACTCGTTATCCCAAGATGGTACCCGTAAGAAGCTGTAACATTAGGACCGTAGTTAAACGATTGGTAAATTATTTTACTAGGTTTGGTCTGGCCTCGTGCTAACGAGTGATAATGGTAGTAATTTTGTATCCAAATATTTCAATGATAGTGAGGATTACATAACTAATCTAGAGTATTATAAAAAACTATTTAAGAGATGCTTGGCTACTAGCGAAGGAGAACGTGAGTGGAAGTCAACGGGAGACTAAACGATAACAGGATCTTGGAGCAAAAGAGACAGGGTTCTGTGTGAGAGATAAAGGTTTTAGTAGTAGTCCAGAAAGAAGGTCCCTCTTTATCTTATAAGTTCGAAGGTCCTTTTTCAGTGTTAGAGAAGAGGGGGAATCTGCATTATGTAATCGATATGGGTAAGCGTAGAGCAAAGTGGATGCATGTAAAACTTGCTTCAGAATTATAAAGACCACCCAGTACCGTGGCCACCGCCTGTGCCCGTAGTAATGGTGTCACAAAGAGAAATTAGTGTTGAGAAAAACACAAGAGGTGTTTTATTATTTCCAAGTTTGTTTTTAATCAGAGTTCAGAAAACGGAAAAAGTAAGAGGAAAGGATAATGTTATAGCTAATAGCCTCTCTGGAGATTTTTTCAGAACGAGTAACCTAATAACCGTTTCTGTTTCGTCACAAGTGGGTGAGTGAATGGAGAAGTGTTAAAGCTTTATGCAGAATTGTTCCCCTGCTGTTTAATTCTTGTTTCTCTTTAGAAAAAAATAAAATCAGGTGATTTCATTTTTTTCTTTTTTGGGGGGACGTGTCATGGTAATCGCTTCATAGCAACAATGATAATTTAAAGGAAATGAAAATGCATTTTCTTCAAGTAGGTCATGCAGCACAAGGAGTCATTACGCGCACGTGTTAGGGGGCGCCTGTTCTCATGATGGTTCTAGAATCACCAGGCATGTTGGGGAACGCAACACGCGCCGTCACGTCGTCAGAAAATATGATGCAATCTTCTGTCAGGATCCTTCTGAAGCGTTTTTTGTCAACTCGGGAGCCTGTGACGTTCGCTGGTAGGCCCCGCCCCCAGTTTTGCCGTATACATGCGACTGACGAAGTAGGAGAGATCGATCACAGACAGAGATCAGATCATCAGTGAGAGACCAGCAGAGTGATCAGTGAGAGATCAGAGCAAAATATCAGTGAGAGATCACCAGAGAGAGATAAGAGGAAAAAGGAACAGACGAGGGATAAGAGGGGAAGTTGGCGCACGAGAGCTTGGTCGGGTTCGGGTCAAGTCATCCAGTTAGAGAGAACGACCGAAGTATTTCGACGTTGAGCAAGCCTTGAGAGAAGAAACGTTCTACAAGAGGTTTCGAGGAGTCCCTGCCCTTCGGGTATCAAGAAATATACATTGCTTTCCGCAGTATGGAGTCAAGAAAGACGACTAAAGTCCCACAGTTCTCCTTTTGCATTTGTCTTTGTTAGTAAGCTTGTAAATAAACCTTAGTTCTGTTAGTGTTTCTTTCTATATTCGTATCCCCAGTTTCAACTGTTGGTGATGAATTATTTTTGTTTATTATACATCAAACCTATTAGCGAACCTCTCGGGGTTTGTGACAAGACCACTTAGAAAAAAATAATTTAACAATCGTTTAACTACGGTCCTCGTGTTACAGCTTCTTACGGGTGTCACCCTCGGGATAACGAGTCAGTCTATCGATGATTGTCAACAGATATATATTCCCTCCCCTACTTCTAGGCAAAGGTCCGACCATATCGATAACTACATTCTCAAAAGGTTCACCTACTGAAGGAATATTACACAATGGAGCTCTGGGAATTACTTGATTTGGTTTCCCGGCATTCATGACAGCTTAAAACATACCTCCTTACATCACTCTTCATTTTAGGCCAAAAGTACGCCCCTACTAATACACCTGAAAGTTTTATTTACTCCTAAATGTCCTTGCTCATCATGTGCTAACTTCAAAACTAACTCACAAAGCTTCCTAGAAACCACCAACTGTTCAGTGATTTCCCCTTTACTACCTGACTTAGGACGAACATAACGACACAAAACTTCGTTCCTTTAAACAAAAAGTTTCCTACAACACATCATCGAGATCATCATCCAGCTCACATTCAGAAATTCAGGTTAGTGTCTCATCCTCTCTCTGAAATTTGACTAGCTCATCCTTATTCAAAAGGTTAGGGCCTAATTCATCACCGTAACTAGTACTAGATACCGGTACATTTTCTACATTACCCTCGACAGCTACACTCCTTCCGTTTGGCTATCATATCAACGATAGGGTCAGGTCTCTCAGCCACACTCACACCGAGATCAACCTCGCCACCTCTATCACACTCGTTCGAATCAACGAACTTACTCACGTTCGAATCCACGAACTCACACTCGTTCGAATCCATGAACAAATTATGACCATAGTCTATGTCTGTATCTAAACCTGACCTATTTACCACCATTTCAGGCACTGAAATATCCCTCACAACAGGATTCACATTCTTGGATAAAGACTAAGTCATTACCGACATCAACGGGCAAACTGTCAACAACTGCAAGTTTCACTTCTCCTGACACTACCTGACTTTCTAAATTCAACTTCAACAGACAAAGAACACAAGTGTTAGGAAAATCCACCTAACATGACTTTTTCTTCCATGTTGATTTCCGCCCTGTCTGGCACACTCTCTCTCCTAATCAGTGAGACCAGCAGCTCCTGTGTCTCAAAGCAAGACTACTTCGCTCGAATCTACTCCTCCAAGAGGGGAAACTACACCTTCTGACAGAAATTCACCAAAAATTTCCTAGTTTCTCTCATCACATCATTCCTACTTGACGAAAGATTAACTAGAGACACTGGTTTCTTAACGTCCTTCCTTTCTACTGCACAATTTCTCGCTAAATGCCCTTTCCCATTACATCAGAAACAAGTTAATTCTGAGCCACTAGATGCCACTTTACCAAACCTTAGATGTATGACCAGGTTTTCCGCATGTATAACAGGAATAGTCACTTTTACTCGCATTGCTATTACTAGGACTGAAACTTTTACTGCTTTGTACTCTACCAGACGAAGGATCATTTCGTTTCTTACTGACACTTAGATTATGAGTCAAACTATATTCGTCTGCTAACCTAGTTGCTCCTGCAAAAGATACTTCTCGCCTATCTTCTATATAAAGCTTAATCTCAGGGGATACGTTATCTTTGAAGTTTTCTAACAACACTAAGTTCTTCAAACCATCAAAATCCTCAACTTTAGCAGAAGTTAACCAATCAAAAAACAGCCTTTCTAACTTCTTACCGTATTCTACATACGTAATATTCGCATCATTTCTCAAATTTCTAAATTTCTTATGGTACGCCTCGGGTACTAACCTATACGTGCTAAGAACGGTTTCTTTCACAATATCATAATCATCACATTCCTCCTTAGACATGCAACTATACATAGTAAATGCCCAACCACTGGACTGTAAATATAAAGTCCATGTTTCTTTAGGAGAACCTACTCTTTCCATTAACTTCTCAAAACACATGAAATATTTCATTGCATCTTCCTCATCAAACTTTGGTACTAATTTTCAACACGCACTCATACCTAACCTATCAGTTTCATTTTTGTTCTGGCCTGGTTCTGACTGTTAGAGTGCTTTGCCCTAACCTAGCGATTTTCTAACTCATGCATACGTTCTTTCTCTTTTCTTCCTGCTGCATTACCAACATTTCTCTCTCTTGCTGCATTTTCATTACTTCTCTCTCTTGCTGCATTTTCATTGCTTCTCTCTCTTGCTGCATTTTCATTGCTTCTCTCTCTTGCTGCATTTTCATTACTTCTCTCTCAGCTGCTCTTTCATCTCTCTCATACTTTTCTCTTTCTTTCTTTTCAACATACTTACGGAGATCATTCCCCTCTAGACCTATACGCTTACCAGACTCAATAAACTCTTTCACCATCTCACTCATTCTGGTTCTTTCTATATTCTCCCTGTTTTAATCTGTTACGGGGCCGAATAGCCTAGCCAACCGTCCCGCCAATTATGGCCACGAACCCTGAGAGGTGCGCTAATAGGTTTGATATTATAATAAACAAAGAGAATTCAACACCAACAGTCGAAACTGGGGATATGAATAAAGAAAGATACACAAACAGAAAAAAGGTTTGGTTTATGTACAAGCTCACTAACAAAGATAAATGCAGAATGGTTTCTCCTATTTACATAACAAAAGTAAAATCTTACAATGCGTGAACTGCGGAAAACAATGAGGTAATAAAAATACTTGCTGGCCAGTTATTTTGGTGGTCGACAATCAATCCT
>NC_061095.1:61134787-61144787 GCF_015104395.2 Macrobrachium nipponense | reverse complement strand
ATCTACTCAAAATTATTTATGTTAAGAAAAAGTATGAAATATAGAAACAAGAGAAATGGGTTTGTTAATCGAGGTAAAAAGATATATCCCTCATAACGGCAGGCAAAAAAGGAAAACATTAAATAAATACATATCAGGAAACTATTCAAGATAATTGATAATTTATTTAAGCCTTGATTCACTAAGCCGTTGTATTGAAATATATGCATGGATTGTGATTATCTAATCTTAATTAATGTACAAATGTATTTATTTATAATTACATTCAAATCGCAGTGAGCAAAGTCCCGCTGTCACTAAATTAGGATTGTGGTGAAACTGATGTAATTATGTGTAAATATTTTGTTTATGTAGCCGAATGAGGCTAAATACCACTACATCAGAACGAAATGATTTGTGAAAGTCAGTTGTCACAGAATTCTGTACCATTTTATGAATGAATTAACATTTCACATTATTGGCGTTCGGTTGTGTGTGTCGGGGGTAAATATACGGTTGAATGAAAGTTTCATTATCTATTATTTTGGCTCTAACTGAATACGATATTGAATGCGATGACGTGGTTATTAGTGGTATATTAAATTATGATAGAAGAGCTATAAGTTATTTTAATAATAATAATAATAATAATAATAATAATAATAATAATAATAATAATAATAATAATGAGAGAGAGAGAGAGAGCACCATTACGAAGTCAAAACGTGTTCTCTTCTCAGGCTTTACAAATCTCTTCACCACAAACGAACGCAGGTAAACGTTATTTACATAAATTGATGTAATGTATGAGGAATATACAAACAGGTCCCTCGGCCTCGTTTCTGCAATTGAATTTGCCCTTAAACACGAATCATACATTTGGAAAATCCTGGGAGTGGGGTTATTTAGCCTAAAGGAAATTTTTTGCAGATAGTTATTTTATATTATACATTTTGCAGGCCCCACCCCTAAAACGCACGCACACAGACACACGCACACAAGCACGTACATAGATTGACCAACTGAACACCATAATATTCTTTGCAGACTTCTTGAATTTAGAGTCAATGGCCACACTATTGGGCATGTTCCATTTGAATAGGGTTCATCTTCTGGGTATAATAATAATATAATAATAATAATAATAATAATAATAATAATAATAATAATAATAATAATAATAATAATAATAATAATAAATTCTTCATACTTACGAGTTTCCAGAACGATCCATGAAGAATCTGAAACTTTGATAATGGATTATTATTATTATTATTATTATTATTATTATTATTATTATTATTCTTATTCATAAGGAACAAGCCACTAACTTTAAATTCCAGAATCTACCAAAGAATATAATGGTGTTCATTAGAAAGCAGTAATAGAAGTAAAGGGAATTACAGAAAAAAGTAGAGATAACTTTAAAACAGCAAAAAATAATTTAATAAATTAATAAATAAATAGATTACAAGTATGTGATTAAAATGCAAGGAGACTTGTATTAGGGCAATAAAGCATTGCATCTCGCTTTGAGATTGCAGAAATACATGTGAAATATCTGAAATTGATGAATTAGTAGGATAGATGCAAATGAATGCTCAAATTAGATGTCATTTTTGTGGAAATTTAAAACAGCACCGTCATTTCGCGCGTGTGATTGATAACTTTGCAAATTCGAATAAACAAGCGACATAAACAATGTTGCTTCGAATTCTCGATACGCAGCTCTCTGCTGTAGGAGGTATACATGAAGGGAATCTGTGCAATTTGCAGATTCATATAAATCTCATCGGCTGAAACTTATCTCGGAGAGTCTGCATTTTCGAAGCTGTACCTTTGTTATACATCGTTAATTTTGACCGGTTTTGGTTGGGAGAAAGGGACTTTGAATATATTTATTTGCTTGCTTGCTCGCCGAGATAGATTTGTATCCTTGCTTTCTAAAATTGCTTGCTTTAGTACTCGATAGATTTTCTTGCCTGACAGAATTGTGTTTGCTTGGCTTGATAAGATTTGCTTGCTTGATATATTTGCATGCTCTTTGGCTTTGCTTGAAAGATTTTCTTGCTTGCTTGCTAGCTTGGCTTGATCGATTTGCTCGCTTGCATGTTTGCTGTGATTGCTAGACTGCCTTCTTACTTGCTTTCCTGGATTCCTTGTTGTTTGATTGTTTGCTTGCTAGCTTTGCTAGATTGCTTGCTCAATTGCTTGCTTGTTTGGTTTCTTTTTTAGCTTCTTTCGAGTTTTTGCTTGCTTGCTTTGCTTGCCCGCGTTTATTTGCTTGGTTGCTAGATTGCATGTTTAGTTGTTTGTTTCTATGCTTGCTTATTTGCTTGCTTGCTTGCTAGATTGCTTACTTTGTTGTTTACTTTGCTTGCTTTTTTTGCTTACTTTGTGGCTTGCCCTTTTGTTTGCATGCTACATTACTTGCTTTTCCAGAAAGACAACTCGGAGCCTCCTTTGGGGGAAAAGTTCATCTCGCCTCTTTTGTTTTTCTTTGAAAGAAATTATAAAGAAATTGGTATAAAAAACGTTGGGTATTAAATCTTCCTTCTGAGGGATAGAATCGAACGAGAAACAGAAACAGTAAATAAATAATGAAAAAAATTGCTAATTATAAAATACTTATTCAAGAAACGAATTTATCTCTGCTTAACAAAACATCTTAGTTAATTCTGATCAGTCTGAAGCTTCATTTCATTATCCGGACATTGGAGACACGAAGCTTCGTCATTATCCGGACATTTTTGTCATGAAACGCCGTCATTATCCGGATACTGGAGAAATCAAACTCTTATTCTGAAACCATAATTCGTCATTATCCGGACACTGCAGACCGAACCTTTGAATCGTGATGTCCACATCTCGAGTCCCAAAATCCATTGGCCCTCCAGAGGCTCCTTCTCAAAGGACCAATCAGAGGCTGCCACCTGTGGCCATATATACTGCCCCTCCTGAATGAAGTTTCCCGCGTTTGCCTTTTGGGGTCATTTGAATGACCTCGCCCGAGCAATGCCCAGGTCACTGTGATGGTTCTGTTCCTTTGAGTCTAGAAGATTCTCTCTCTCTCTCTCTCTCTCTCTCTCTCTCTCTCTCTGCCGCGGCTGTGACGGAGGCCTCATTGTTTGCAAACTTTGTACTTCATAATAATAATAATAATAATAATAATAATAATAATAATAATAATAATAATAAATTGATTAAAGAGCAAAAATACTAACTGAATTGTAATACTGTGGACGAAGTGAAGAAAAAAGAAAAAAATTAATTTGTCCAACAAAAAGGTTTGCGCTAAGAATACATTCAACAATAGACAAGCAGAAAAGTAAATAATCCCAGAGGGATATATGTTTAAAAACATAAAATGAAAGTATCTATGAAACGAGAGCATTATTTTGTGGGTAAAACAACTGGAAGGAACCGGAACCCATAGGACCAAAGTTAAGGCCGTATACAACACACCAGGCGGCAGAAAAAGCTCCCAAGTTCATCCATAAGTTCTGAAGTCTTAAATTTTCTTCATAAAGGGGAAACTATTCCGCAGGGAGAGAGAGAGAGAGAGAGATAAATTATGTAACGAAAAAATGAAATTGGATTATGATTCGCAATACAATTTTTGTTTAATGTTTGTATGAATTTTGCTTCCAATGGGGGTTGTGGGGTGGGGGTTGGTGGGGTGTGCAGTGTGGGATGGGTGTGGTATGGGTTGTGAGGTGTGGTTTAGGGAAGGGTGTGGGGAGGGTGAGGTGTGGGGTGGGGTGTGGGATAGGTTGTGAGGTGTGGATTTGTGTAGGGGTGGGGTGTGGGATGGAGTATTAGGTGGGGTGTGGGGTTTCTGTAGGGGTGTGGAGTGTGGTTTGAGGAGAGAGAGAGAGAGAGAGAGAGAGAGAGAGAGAGAGAGCTGCTATAAAATCGCTGATGTATTTCAAATCATAATCTTAAATATAACATCACACATATCATTAGAGCAGTTAATAACTAATACTATATTATTAACAAAATATTATAGCCTGGGATTCATCAAGATTGTCACCATCAATAACTAAGATCTATTTAGAAAGATATATAAAATCACTCATAAGCGATCACACAGATACAGTACTCTGTATGCATACATACACAAAAATACATACATGTATACAAGCCACTCCCTAAGACATATGAATCCCACGAAGTCGTAACAGGCTGATGACGAAATAGATCAGGTGAGACGCCCCTTTATGTTCAAAATAATGGCCTCTCTGCCCATCGATATCTTATGCATCGATTCTCGTGAAATGAACCAAAAATCCTCATCCTCTTGGTGAAGAAGTTCTCTTCCAACTTAATTATTTACTCAAATCCTCCATCCCTGGAAACCATTCCTCCAACGACACAAGCGGATCAAGTTTCCAGCGAAAAAAAAATAAAAGAAGCAACTTTATCTGTGGAACCACGCGAATAACGCCAACAGTTTCCAGTCCAGGAGATGTGCTGGAAGCACGCTGATGAAAAGCCGTAACACCAAACTTTTTCAAACGTGGATTCCATACGGAATGGGAATACACCAAGGTCCTTCAGGATTGAACTGGGGCAGTTCAGGGCTTTAAACGGATTGAGAGAGAGAGAGAGAGAGAGAGAGAGAGAGAGAGAGAGAGAGAAATTCATTTCATATCTTAACAATGACAGCAATGTCCAAAGAAATATCTAAATACTGTTTCTTGTCTTTGGTGATTAAATTGACATTTTCATCAGACGCAAGATGTTGAAAATGAAACGGCAAATATTTGAGAATGAAATAACTTATCTTCAAAGATCATTTTAAATAGAAACAGCGACTGTTATCATACTTGCAATCACCCTTCTTCAATCCTTCATCCCAGTATGAAGTATGAGGTTAGGATGCAGTTGAATCGAATTTATTAGCAATTTTTTAACTAAATACTCAGCAATGAAATCCTTATTCCTTCTAGGGAGTTAAGACTCTGGAGAGAGACCAAAGATAAGATTCCAGATTCATTCAGGAGTCAATTTAAAAGGGTTGAATCTTCAGCTCACGATCAACCCACCCCCTACCCTACCCACCCTACCCCAAATCCTACCCAGCCATACACCTCCAAAGCCCACCCCACATCCCACACACCCACCTAACCCTCACCCACACTACACTCCCCACACACTCACACACCAGCCGCACCCCAACCCACACACCACCCCACCACCCCACATCCAACCCCACCCACACCCTACACACTAAACCCTCACCCAACACCACCCACATACCACCCACACCTCCGACCACCACTGCACTCCACACGCCATCCCACCCACTCACCTTCACCACCCATCCACACCAAAACCCTCACACCTCCACACACTCCCCACAACCAACTCCCTATACTCTATCGATAATTAATTTTCATGTACTCTCTCTCTCTCTCTCTCTCTCTCTCTCTCTCTGAGTGACAGCAGGCGACCCCAGACAGACAGAGGAGCTGAAACAAAACCTCCTGAATCCCGAAGAGGCAGAAGACGATCCATCACCATGTTCCCGATAATAGAAAGAATGGGAAGAACATGAAGAAAAGGACGAAAGGGGAAGAAGCGTAAAAAGAGGAAAGAGGTGATAACTTTGGAAGAAAGACAGAAAGGAGAAGAGAAAAAGGGGAGAAAGGACACGAAAGTGATTGGTGTCTTAGATGAGTTTGCTGCTGATATTTGCATACAAATGATTCGTCTCTCTCCTCATTTATATTTTTTCTCTTTTCTGGTTTTATTTCTTGTTAGAGTTTTTTCTAATTTTGCTTTTCGTTCTAGAGGGAGATGAGAGATATATACAAAATGGTGTCTTTCTTATGTAATCTTATTTGGAAGATGTAAATAAAATTCGTTGCTTTATATATATATATATATATATATATATATATATATATATATATATATATATATATATATATATATATATATATATATATATATATATATAGTATCTTTGTATGTATACCCAAAGACTCTTCTTTAGGACATTCAATCAATTAATCAATCACAATAAATTAAACTGAATCCAGAAAGGCAATTAATAATTATTTGTCCGATGTATACGGAAAAGCAAATCTATTGAAACGTGAATTGAAAGGACAATAAATCCAACTGAAAAATGATTTTGTCTCTTTGAATTTGAATTGAATTTGATTTCATTTCTATTATTCGTGGAAGAGTTATTTTGTCCGCAAAAGCAATACTGTGATATGAATTACAGAGAAGTGGCAATAGATTCATTTTAACGATACAGAAACCCAATTTGGAGTTCGTAACAGCTTTGCAAAAAAAGACGATGGTGTTTCAAGTCATTTATTGAAATAAATGTAATTCAATATAGGCAAAATGAATCATTTGACGATGAATTACTTCTATCATTATATTTAAATGAAATAAGATTAATAAAAGTAATAAATACATAACATTTCAGCTTCCATAGATTACATCCAGGCGATATAAAATGTTTAGGTTGGACTGAACAATTCATTATATATTATGAATCATTAAAGGATAGATACGAATTAAAAGTTCATCATTGTTATGCAATATTCATATCATTATGATTTTGTTTTATGTTTGTGTACATCCTGGCAATATTGTTTTAGAAATCATCCTGGATTCAAATCCATAATGGAGCAGCGAACATTTACATACTCGTGTTTCTGTGGTGGATTCGGCATTTTCCTAAAATGTTGGTTCTGTGTTGAAACTGTTCAGTCTCCATGATGAGATTCTCTCTCTCTCTTTCTCTCTCTCTCTCTCTCTCTCTCTCTCTATTTTACTACTTATTCACTTTTATTTCCTTATTTTATATTTATAAAAAAATTTAAATCAAATAAACTAGATTGTTTTGAAAAATGGCTCGATCATAATATGAGGCATCACTTACTATTAAAACACATCCATGAAAACAAATATAAATAAATATAGAATGTTAAGCAGAATATTGTGTGCACCTGATATATAATATATATATATATATATATATATATATATATATATATATATATATATATATATATATATATATATATATATCTGTTTTGTAATGTCTTCGATGAACTTCTGAAGAAGTACCAATTGCATGACTTCCTCATCAGGGAGATTGTTCCACAATTCAACAGTGTGAGAAATGTCACTTTTTTTAAAATAAAATTAACCTCAAATAATGTACAGAATATAATACATTTATATCAACATGACTGCCAGAGTTTGAGTCGTTCCATTACTAGTCATATTCATGAAATAGAAAAGATTAAACCATATTTGGTAAGATATTTTTGGCGTAAAGGTTTAATCAAATGTGGTATTATCGTCATTGAAACAGTAATTCTCAAAAAAGTTGTATTATTGCAAGAAAATAAAAGGATTCAGTATCTCCTATCACATTTGCAATGGGCATCAGTACGTCATGTACATAAATGTATTTTTTTATGTAATTCAAAGCTGTCGTTTTATTTAGGAATGTTTATACCATGAAGTGTATATTAGCTTAAAAATTATAAATTCCAATTAATTCAAATTCAGTGAGTAAGATCTCACTGAATTTGGATTCAATTGAATTCATCATTTCGTAACCAATATTCACATAATAGCATAAGCCTACCTAAATAAAAACCACTGCTTTAGATAATTGCAAAGAAAAATTATTTAATATACATTATATAATGCAGCTCATTCCAAATGTGACAGGAGATACTGAATACTTTTTTCCATTGCAATAAAGCAGCTTTATGGAGAATTACTGTTCTAATGACAATAAAACCACATTTAATCAAACCATTACACCAAACATAGGTCATGAATATGACTGGTAAAGGAACGACGACTCAAACTCTGGCAGTCATACTAATATAATGGTATTATATTCTGGCCATTACTCGAAAGTGGCCCAGCTTCCCTACTGAGGATGTCATGCAACTGGAACTACAGAAATGCAACCGAAGTTATTTCAATGTAATTTTGTCATCGTGATTCTCAAACTGGAAAAAGAATGAATGAGATTAAGGAGAATGCAGATATTTCATCCTACCTTATTTTATATCAACAAGACGTTACCTAATTGTTTAAAAATATTCTCCAAATAATATGCTTTTTCAACCTAAATCATCAATCCTAAATAATGATTTTAATGCTTAAAATAATTCTGCAAATAATAAGCATTTTTTAACTGCCTTATAAATCTAAAAACGGTTACCTAACTGTTTAAAAATACTCAAAATATTATTAGCTAACGAACAAAAAATAAAAAATAAACTTCTGAAACTCATGTAAAATTTCTAGGACCACAAACTAGAGAGATGCTTATGCAAATTATCTCCATTTTTTCCCTAGCAAAATGAAGTGAGTAGCTTTAAGGACGTTGAGAGGAGGTTTTTAAAACACCCGGACTCTCTCTCAACTCTGGCTCCCACAGAAGGTTCAGCACGCATAATCCTGTGCTTCCATATTCATGAATGTTTAGTTTTTGCAAACATGAGAGTTACACTGAGAAGTACTTGCTTAATGCCTATCTATCTATCTATCTATCTATCTATCTATATATACATACACACACACACACACACACGCACATATATATATATATATATATATATATATATATATATATCCCAATCCTGATACCTATTACCAACGAAGGGTGTTTGATAGTTGGTATGCGTTTAACCCGAGCGTCAAGGCAAACTGGTTTACACACAATCTCTTCCCCCCCCCCCCCCCCCCCCCCCCCCCCCCTCTCTCTCTCTCTTGAGGCGATCACTGCATAGCCTTCGCTCTCTCTCTCTCTCTCGACTCGCAACCTCTCTCTCTCTCCATTCTAACAAGTCATCAAATGAGAGTCATGCATTACAAAAATATAATATTTATTCAACAATGGAAAGATAATAATCCATGTCTCACAGACAGACTAACTCAGTAATCCCCCAATATTAAAATGTCTCAATCAGTAATTAGTCACACCAATCTCTTCTCCAAAATATAATAGTTCCCTCCACATGGGACTCTCTGTCCCTAGGACTCTCGGTCCCACTCTACTAGAAACGCCTGTTTAAAAGACACGAGAGCATACTCGTAAGCACACACAATTGTAAAGACAAAGTCAAAGATTAAACATCTTTACCAGTTATTAAACAAGCCATCCCTTTGGCTAAAGTTAGTCAACACTTACCCATTATAGCCTGGAGGACCTCACACAAACAATTAAAAACTTTCGCAGAGCCATCCCAGCATTCTGCCTTTCTCCCACGGACCTCTCTGTAAGTCTCCCCATAGACTTAGCTAAAGATGCCATTATGAACGGAAGAGGCGCACACGTACACACGAAATCATACTTCGCCCACACCCCATGTAACAGGTTGCAGCCAGTTTCCGAAGGCACTTGAACAAGCCCTCGTGACCTCACACATAACTATAGAACGAACGTTGACCCACTTAACTATGCATCTTCATATCATGCCATCCCAGAAATGATTTATCAGCTTTCTCAGGTCCACGCTTCTCCTCTGTTCTGCGCAAAGTCACAGCACATCACATTGGCATATCAAATATATTATTAATTATAGCCCACGCTCGGCCGCCTAAAATTGCTAGCCCCTGCCTAGCAACTGGTCACAAAAGAGCTCATACATATAAGAAAACATTGGCCGGCTCAAAACACAAATAATAATAACTGCACGTCTCTGGCATTATAAAGTAGTCTCATCACGCTTCATCTCAAATAACACTGTGCGTATAAATTTTTTCTGCATTTCGGATTCTTGAATATCCCTCTTTGTCTGCAACTTCCAGCACAATTCACCAAAACTCTGCCAGATTCATCAAGATTCAGCCAGATTCATCACCCATGAATTACTGACATATTCTCTAAAGTTATAAAAACTCAATAATTAATTAACCACAAAACTTTTCCCATAATTCATTGTAATAATTCTCCATAATATAATTATCTGTAATAATTATAAAATAATTTCCCATGAAATATCTCAAATCTCTCGTAAAA
>NC_061095.1:61119787-61129787 GCF_015104395.2 Macrobrachium nipponense | reverse complement strand
GTTTTATGGTTATTTCGTCATCCAGTGAAGAATAAATATACCTGTCAGGGGAACAGGTTTGGCAGGTACGTGTTGCCTCCATATCAATCGTTGTATTTCATCGCCATATGATCAACACCCTCTGCATTTTTTCTTTTATATCTGTGTTCTTTATTCCCTCCATAATAAATGCATAAAACTCCTCCAGACAGACAGCAAAAATCAAAACCATAAGGTAATCGAGATAAGAGTCTTTCAGCAAAACAAAATCGGGCTCTCGGTAGACTTGATTTTCCCAAGAAATTCTTTGTCTTTGATCTTGCCAAAGATTCCTTTGATGGGAGGCCGACCTTTCATCTTCTGCTTGGGATGGAAAACTTCTTCGTCTTTAGAGATGTAAATCTCGTCAGTCTCCTCTCCCAGTGGAGCTGTTATCTCGCACGTTTTCAGCTGTTATTCTTTTTCCCACATTTGAGGACGTATCACAAGATAGATGAGCGAAATAAGACAAGAATTATGGAGATTATGTTAGTCATAAGCCATTCCTCAGTTGCACTCTTTGCTGGCATATGGGGGTTTCCCCTCTAAAGTTTTCAATTAGTTATTCCTTCTCCCAAAATTTAAGACAAGTCACAAGGTATTAAAGCGAAATAAGACAATGATTATGGAGATTATATTAATTATAAGACCTTCTATTGCTCTCATTGCTGGGATATTATGGTCTTCTGGAATCAGTCATTTGTTATACTGAGGGAATTAGGAGCCTTTATTGAAAAGTACCCAAAATAGACATTAGGCAAAATCTCTTCATTAACTCTTAAAGAGGTCTACATCTACAAGGATCTACATTTGCAAAGACCTACATATGCGTCATTTTGCTAAAATAGTTCAGATTCTACTATTCCCAAGTGGTAACAGACTGGTCGCTGCAAGGGACAAAAGAGAACATTCTATTATAAAGTGATATTTTGATCGCATCAGGATGGACTCAAACAGGTGTTTGTTATTCTTATCAAATAATTTGCCAAAGAGGAAAGTGAATCGTACAAGTATAACAGCATCACTGTTAATCATGCCATCCTTTATTCATTTATTGTATAGTTTATTTATTGTATTAAGTGTAAATGGATAAAAAGCATATATAAAATGATCCAAAAACCATCTGCGAAAAAACAAAATGAAGAATATTTCCGGGCCCAGGCCAGGAAGTTTAGATAAGAAATCTGGAAGACGGAATTAGGAAGAAACAATTGGAACCTCACACTAAATCAGGCGCCAAACTGCAGTGGTAACTGAGGACTTCCAAGGAGAAAAAATTCAGTATCTTGGTATCAAGGTTTTTATATGTTGAAATTTGGCTGGTATTGATAGTGCTACAAATATTGTGAATTGCTCAAATCTAGCCTGAAACTTCCTGTCATTTGAGTGCATCTTCATTTTTTTTTTTTTATCAAAACTCGTACAGACATCATCATCATTGTTATAGGAATCACTTCCTCATACGGCCTGCAATGGTATCTATTTCACAAAGCAATTATGCCTAACTTTTAAATTATAAAGCAGCTTCGAACGGGACATCGAAATTAAGGGAAGACTCCAGAACCGTTTAAATAAACGACTAAGGAAATCTCATAGAGATTTTAAGCGCTAATGAAATAAAGCTTAATATTCCAGATTCCAACATTTAACCTGACATAACATGAAATCATCTGTTTTCCGGTGTCCTAAATAAACTTTACTTTTATATATCACTTTGTGGATACACTGCCACTCACCCATTTCATTTGAATATATAATTAAAATTAAACCTGCCTCTTCATTAGATTTCCCCTACATTTTTAACGTATCATTAAACTGAAACTCATTAATTCATTTGCAGTCTGATTAATATGCACTAAACATTAAGTTTCTCTCTCACCCGAAACCACAATGCTAATGAGAAATTATTATGCTCCATTACGTAAATCGTTAACATATGCATATGAGTATATGTATTTACATAAACATACGCCTATTGCTAACAGGACATCACTGAAACTGGATGGCATCAAGCGGAGATATTTACATATATTCCATATTACTTGTGTCAACTACCCTTGCTGATTCATAAACATTCTCCATAACGGCAATATATTTGTGAGATGATCATCCAGTTACAAACAGGAATGTGAAAAGTGTTGTCATCCACTGGATGCAGTAACATTTACAGGTGCAATTTCCTGTCAGAATTTTTTATGCTGTTCTGCGGTTGGATTCTTTCCACCCCTGACGTGAGATTCGTAAAAATATAAATCACAAGCGATGTACAACACCAAACAACCTATTTATAACATCTGAACGCGTTTCGCCCTTCCACTGATCACTGCTATAAATTTCATGCAAATCATCCACTTAAATAAACAGATTCTCTTTATATCTCTTTATATCTGCAACTTTTGATCGATTCCATTTCATTCTGATTGCATGCAGGCCACAGACAGAATTTCTCTGATGAACAAGTAGGTTTTGGAATGGTATTATTCTGAATCAGATCTTACGATTTTTACCTAGCCTTTTTGAATTTATTGTTTCCGGAGATGATGATGATGATAAATATGGTAGTTAAAAAATACTCATTGTAGCATGAGTCTTGAAATGGGGAAACAAGTCCACAGTTATGTATATGTATACATATATATATTTCGAGATAAATCTGTACAGTGAGCTTTCGGGGAAACAGTTCGATTTCCCATCTCCATCTCAGATGGAAGAGGGGAATCTAACATTTTCCCCAAAAGCTTTCTCTACAGATCTATCTCGAAATATATTTGTACATATATACATAAGTATGGACTTGTTTCTCCAAATATGGGAGACTTGGGTATGACGGAAACTTTATCCAGCGAGTTTTCGTTTGAGACAAAATATGAAACTGATAATTTACCTGACATTTTACCCCGAATACTCACCAAATAAATCGTCTTTTTATTACCTATAAAAATCGCTAACAAATTCTATAAATAATTATCAAGTGTCGTTAATTTTAGTTACTGCGTAAATCAGAAGTTCACAGAGACGAATTGTGGTAAACATTTATCGATTAAACATCAAGAACAATCTAATTGCCAATTCAGCATTTAATTAACTGGTATGTTTCTTGATACTCTAACCTTCGTTATCATCAAAATAATAATAATAATAATAATAATAATAATAATAATAATAATAATAATAATAATAATAATAATTTTATTTTATTTCAAAATTTAAAACAATTGTCATTTAGTACCTGTCTTTCATATTTTGAAATAATAATAATAATAATAATAATAATAATAATAATAATAATAATAATAATAATATTATATTATTATTATTATTATTATTATTATTATTATTATTATTATTATTATTTTATTAATTCCACATCATTCCAATTATCCATTTGCGAGTCCCAAAAACCAGCAGAAAGATAATATCCAAACAATTTCCTTTCTACTTAAACGAACTTCAATGAAACCCTTCACTTTTGTAAGTAATATATCCATAATATTCTGGAATACTCTGAGGCGAGATATTATCACTTCCCAAGCTCCTCCAATGTTCTAATAATCCGTGTTCGTGGAAAAGGGGAACTTGTATTAAACGCTGTCCAACATCATTAGTGTGAAATGGAGACATAAAATCATTTCAATTTTTTCCACAACGTATAACGAGCAGTGTTACTTCAGCCCGCGGATCTGAGAGAGAGAGCGTTTGATGGTATGTTATCTGCAGTAAAGTTAATTCATATCTCTTATGAGAGAGAGAGAGAGAGAGAGAGAGAGAGAGAGAGAGACCCGTCCTCAATAATAACTGATAATTCTTGAGTATGATGTAGTAGGTGTTTGTTCGTTAAAAATCAACAATTGTTTCAATAAATTGTATTATGGGTAAAAGTTGAAAACTGAAAACTTCTGAATACCTGGAAGTGTTTCCTCCCCATATCAGCGTTGACGATAAAAGATAACAATGAGAGTAACAAGTTTTATTACTAAGACACTTTTCCTGTTATTATCATTATTTTAGAGAACATTTACGAGGAATACCACTTAGTCGTTCGAAGGTCTTTGTTTTCAGTTTGGAACTTTCGTCCATAACACAAATTATTATTATTATTTTTTTTTTTTGCTCTATCACAGTCCACCAATTCGACTGGGTGTGTTTATTTTAATAGAGTGGGGTTCCGGGTTGCATCCTGCCTCCTTTAGGAGTGTCCGATCACTTTTTCTTACTATGTGTGCCGTTTCTAGGATTCCAACTCCTTCTGATGGCAATGAGTCCTGGAGCTACTTCAGCCTCTAGGTTTTTCTAGATTTCTTTTTACGATCTTGGGAATCGTGCCTAGTTGACTCCTATGATTATGGGTAAAACGGATTTTCCACGGGCATATCCCATATCCTTCTTATTTCTATTTTCAGATCTTGATACTTATCCATTTTTTCCCTCTCTTTCTCTTCAACTCTGGTGTCCCATGGTATTGTGACATCAATGAGTGATACTTTCTTCTTGACTTTGTCAATCAACGTCACGTCTGGTCTGTTTGCACGTATCACCCTATCCGTCCTGATACCATAGTCCCAGAGGATCTTTGCCTGATCGTTTTCTATCACTCCCTCAGGTTGGTGCTCGTACCACTTATTACTGCAAGGTAGCTGATGTTTCTTGCACAGGCTCCAGTGGAGGGCTTTTGCCACTGAATCATGCCTCTTTTTGTACTGGTTCTGTGCAAGTGCCGGGCATTCGCTTGCTATGTGGTTTATGGTTTCATTTTTCGTATTGCACTTCCTACATATGGAGAGATGTTATTTCCGTCTATCGTTCTTTGAACATATCTGGTTCTTAGGGCCTGATCTTGTGCCGCTGTTATCATTCCTTCAGTTTCCTTCTTTAGCTCTCCCCTCTGTAGCCATTGCCATGTGTCATCGCTGGCTAGTTCTTTAGTCTGTCTCATGTATTGTCCGTGCATTGGTTTATTGTGCCAGTCCTCTGTTCTGTCTGTCATTCTCCTGTCTCTGTATATTTCTAGGTCTTCGTCAACTTTTATTAGTCCTTTTCTTCATGCACTCTTTAGCCACTCGTCTTCACTGGTTTTCAGATATTGCCCCAGTGCTCTGTTTTCGATGTTGACGCAGTCCTCTATACTTAGTAGTCCTCTCCCTGCTTTCTTTCGTGTTATGTATAGTCTGTCCGTATTTGCTCTTGGTGTAGTGCTTTGTGTATTGTTTCATATGTTTCCTGGTTTTTCTGATCTATGCTGCGGAGTTCTGCCTTCGTCCATTCCACTATTCCTGCGCTGTATCTGATTACTGGCACTGCCCATGTGTTTATGCCTTTTATCATAATTCCGGCGTTGAGTTTTGACTTGAGTATCGCCTTGAGTCTCTGCATATATTCTTTCCTGATCGTGTCCTTCATCTCTTGGTGTTTTATATCCCCTCCTTCCATTATTCCCAGGTATTTGTATCCTGTCTCATCTATGTGTTTGATGTTGCTCCCATCTGGTAGCTTTATCACTATTACTGTTATTATTATTATTATTATTATTATATTATTATTATTATTATTATTATTATTATTATTATTATTATCAAAGCATCTTTAACCGTTTATACTTCTCTGAACGAAGAATATTTTCCAGTATATGGGAAGTTCTTGGCTTTCTTATATAGAAAATCCTGAGGAAAGAGGAGTCACGGAGATGTTCATTCTCACAAAATTCAACTGTTCTTAGACTTCACCAGGCAACACCAGGCAACACCAGGCAGGTTTCACAAAGGGGACCTTACCTTACAGTTCGTTCGGGTTGCCCCAGGTCCCTCAGTGTGAGGCACCTCTAATGTCTACCAGAGAGTTGCTAGTACATCTTCCGGTATATTTTGCATCTTCCAATCTTGGATGGTCTGGGATGCAGTTTAGATATTTGTCGAGCTTATTCTTAAACACATCTACGCTCACTCCTGATTTATTCCTCAGATGAGCTGGCAACGCACTGAATAGACGCTGCATTATCGATGCTGGTGCGTAGTGGATTAATGTCCTGTGTGCTTTCCTTATTTTTCCTGGTATAGTTTTGGGCACTATTAATCTACCTCTGCTTGCTCTTTCTGATACTTTTAGTTCCATGATATTTTCTGTTATTCCTTCTATCTGTTTCCATGCCGGAATTATCATGTAGCTTTCTCTTCTCCTTTCTAGACTATATAATTTTAAGGATTGTAGTCTTTCCCAGAGAGAGAGAGAGAGAGAGAGAGAGAGAGAGAGAGAGAGAGAGAGAGAGAGTACAAAGCCGGGATTTTGTAACCGACGAAATTAGGAAGAAGATTTAAGGAGAATAAAAGAGCGTCGCTTTCCACTAACTCCCTCACGAGTCCTCCTTTACCACCCTTTTAGGAAACACTTTTATCTCCTCCCTTATCGTAAAAGGAAACTACTTTTCCACTGGAGCTGAAGAGGCAGGAAAATGTCTTGGGAGAAATTACTTCTATTTTGCTGTCTCCAATCGCTTTGTCATTTTACTGAGTGAGATTTGGTTGATTTTTAAAAAATATATTCTTCAACGTTATAAGATTTTCATTTCTCTGCCCATTTCCAAACCCCACGAGAGTGGAAGGAGAATAAAGCTCTCTCTCTCTCTCTCTCTCTCTCTCTCTCTCTCTCTCTCTCTCTCTCTCTCTCTCTCTCTCTCCGGATAAATCTCCAGTAACCCACAATCTATTAACAGTTTCTCGTGAACATCAATTGTGTTTCCACTTATTCCCTCATGAACTCTGACGCCTTGAAATCATTTAGCATAATACCCATCTAAATATTACAGAGTGACTTGTTCTTCATTACTAACATCAAGTATGAAATGACATTTTCCATTTTCCTACCATGAATATTACCGATACCATTTCCCTCGCTCCTATAAATGCCTTAATGGAAATGTACTTTTTCCCATTAGCCTTAAGCTTCAGGTCAAAAGAAAACTGAATATGCTTTAGTCGCAAATTTTGGTTATAAATCTGATTACGAAACAGGGAAAATATATTCATGTGGCGTAAATATATTGGGGAAGGAAATGTAATTACTCAGCGGGAAATATCGCTGAAATATGTACAATGTTGGCTACAATGCTTGAAGCAGTTATTGAAGATATTATTATTATTATTATTATTATTATTATTATTATATTATTCACAAGATGAAAAACCCTATTCATATGGAACAAACCCACCACAGGTGCCGCTGACTTGAAGTTCAAGCTTCCAAAGAATATGTCGTTCTTTAGAAAGAAGTAACAGAAGGCAAAGGGAAATACAGAAAGAAGAGATCACTTATTAAAAAAGAAAACAATAAATGAAATTAATAAATGAATAGATGAAAACGTGATAAAGTTATTAAAATGGAAGGAGATTTGTTTGAGGGTAGGAATGAATTGCATCTTCGCTTGACGAGAATGGAAGTAACAATGACCAACATATAGTGATTTCATTCAAGAAAAATCAGATCGTTTCTCACCCAACAGCAAAGGAAATTCAGTTCCATCTGGAGACGCAGAACCAGAATAATTACTTCGACAGAGCCACAGGGGAAATCTGACTTTTTCCTGCTACTCTGACGGTTACATTTCAGAAATGAGGTTTAAAAATGAACTGGTCATTTTTCAGGTAGGAAAATCCTCGAGAGTCTGAGAATTATTTTATGTCTGTTGCGCTTTCCATTTTCCATTTTCTGCTGTTGCTGTTGCCTGGCGTTGAATGGAATATGGAATTTAGGCCGAAGGTCAGGCACTGAGACCTGTGAGGTCATTCAACCCTTCAAGGGAAACAGAGTAAAAAGGTATGAAAGGTGTAACAAGAGGAAAACCTTGTTACACCCAGAATAAATTGTTAGGAGAGATTGGCTACCGAAATGGAAGAAAGAGAATACGAATGGAGGTACAATAAAACGAATAGAAGAGGTTGCAGCTAGTGGCCAAGGGACGCCGCAAAGAACCTTAAGTAATGCCTACAGCGCACCACATGTGGTGCACTGATGGCACTACTGCCCTCCAGGGGTTCCATGTCCTTTACAGTGGAGGTCTTCTGCAAATTCGTCCTGACAAAACTCCACCACAAAACTTTAGGGAGAAACTTTCCTCTTGCGGTCCTCGGACGTGCGAGAGCTGTTTGTCTTTTTTCTTTTGTTTTATCATTTCCCTCCGTATTTATATAATGGGGGATCTTGAACTAAATTGCACTAACTGCAATAAAAGAACGTGAATGCTTTTATATGGGAATTTCTCAAAGCCTTTTTCCAGTTAATAAGTTATTTCCACAGTCGTCTTGGAATGCGTCTTCCATGACCGAGACAATTTCTTTAGGAAATAACTGATGATCGCAAAAAATTAAAGTGAAAACACGCATTAAGCTACAAATGTCCTTTAATATCTAATTCACTCTACCTGGAAGTTGATATATTTCCACATATGTTAACCGATGAGGAATTTTTTAGTTGATAATAAATTCGTCGGCTCATGGGCGCGAACCACGGAACCAAGAATTCAAGACTTACGGTGAAGCTTTTACTCACAAGGCTATCACGAGAGGTATAAGTTAACGCCGCCTCTCACCTACAAATTCCTGTTGCGTTCAGGTATGGTATATATATATATATTATATATATATATATATATATATATATATATATATATATATATATATATATGTCTCTCTCTCTCTCTCTCTCTCTCTTGAAGCATATATACACACACATAAGTGCGAGGCGAGTTTTGTATGCGTGTGTTTGTGCATGTGTGTATTTTTGGTGAAGGAGACATCGTGATTATCTTAGTATATATGTTAACAGGATCCTTCAGAAAGGCTAACATTGCTTTGAAATGTCAAAGCATTCAATATAAATAAAAAAAATCACTCAATAGTGAATAAATGCACTTCTATTTATTAATGTATGTATGAATTTCCCTCCAGAAACCTGACCATTATGGATCTACCGATCTCCTCCAATGACAAGAAAGTGTATCCCACAAATAATATTAGAAAATGAAACGATTAACGTGAGGGAAATGTCTCCTTCGTGAAGGGTCAATAACACTGATTGTCTGAGGAGGTTTCTCCCGAAACTGAATACTGCTCAGTGTCTCACCTATCTTCGTCAAGTTTCATCTCTCTCTCTCTCTCACACACACACACACACGGCTTGAAATGTAAGGTCATTCCAGGCCGACAGGTGGAGGAAATAAGGAAAGTAACTCCATCTATTGAGTAAACGACTCCCTCACCAAGCGATATCGGAGGGAAATTATTTCCCTAGACGACTGTAATGGGACTTTTTTCTTTTCTATGTTCAATAAGGTTTTCGTTATACCAAAATGTAATAATATGGTTGTATGGGTTTCTGTACGTAGTATATGAACATGAAAATGATCAGGAACAAGATATTATTTTTATAGGTAACAAAAATAATAAAAGATAAAAATGGAAGTAGTGGTAAATATCTAAATAAAAAATGTCATAGTGACAACGAGAGGTAACTGCCATGGTAATCGCTTTATAGCGACGAATGATAAGTCAAAGGAAATGAAAATGCATTTTCTTCAAGTAGGTCTGCAGCAAAGAGGCATTCGCCCACGTGTTGGAGGCGCCTGTTCTCATAATTGTTCTAGAATCGTCAGGTGAGGTATGGAACTCAACAGGCGCCGACATGTCGTGAGGAACGCAGTGTATTATGATGCAATATTTTGTCGAGAACCTTCTAAGACGTTCTTGAGAGACCAGCAGAGATCATCAGATCATCAGTGAGAGATCGTCAGAGAGAGACAAGAGAAGAAGAAACAGAGTCGAGTCAAGTCGTCCACAGTGAGAGAGAGAGACAGAAGTTAAGTCGTCCGTAGCGGTAAAGAGAGATATTCCAACGTAGAGTGAGCCTTCAGAGAAGAAACGTCCTACAAGTTGGTTTTGAGGAGTAACCTGCCCTTCGAGTAACAAGAATAGACTTAGTTTTCTGCAGTACGGTGTCA
>NC_061095.1:61077287-61109787 GCF_015104395.2 Macrobrachium nipponense | reverse complement strand
TTTGGCATTTATTTCGTTGCTATATTATGTTTTCAGATTTATGTCTATAGTTGCTTGATTGTGAACTTATCTCTCCATTTATTTGTTTATTAAATATATATATATATATATATATATATATATATATATATATATATATATATATATATATATATATATATATATATATATAGATTATATATAGATATATATACTATATATATATATATATATATATATATAGTATATATATATACACACACACACACACACACATATATATATATATATATATATATATATATATATATATATATATATATATATATATATATATATATATATAATATATATATATGTACAGTACTAACAACAATGCCGCCTTTCCATCCCGTACCCTTTAACTCATCATTAATTCATGCTTTCCATATTCCAACACGAAATACATCCGCCATTTTCATCGCCGAAAAAGATTTATATCAATTCATCAAAACGAAAAAACATAAAAGTGTTTTTTTTCTGTTTTAATATCCACAGAACGCATAATCTGCTCTAGCTCACTTTCGATCTTTCATATGGCTTGGGAACTTTCATGGATCCTTTATCAATAGTTATTTTTTTATCATCTCTCTCTCTCTCTCTCTCTCTCTCTCTCTGTCGTATCATTCTCCCTTTCTATCATTCGTATTGAGTTGCCTTTCCTTTCAGTCATCTCATTTTTTCTCCTTTTGTAAGTTTTGCGGAAGATTATTCTTTATTATATGTTTTACTCGTTATCTTCTTTTTCATATTTCAATTTGGCAGAATGAGTCAGCATTTTTGTTGGATAAATAGAGTCTTTGTTTACTATCCTTTCCGTGTTTGTGCTTCATACATCCACATTCATATTCATAATACATACAAGTTTACACACCTGGACATTTTATAATATCATGGCTTCTGTGAATATTTAAGTTCTTTAAAATGTAAAAGCAAGGACGGGGCTGGAGAGAGAACAGACTATTTGTCAGGACCCCGTTTGCATAGATATCATTCTCTCTCTCTCTCTCTCTCTCTCTCTCCTCTCTCTCATCTCTCTCTCTCTCTCGTTTCTTGTAGAGCTGAGCAAGAACAGACACGAGACATATTCTGAAAACATGACATTTCTTACTCTCAGCGAAATCTGTCAGTCATCAAATTCTGTGTTCTAGAGTACGAAGGTATCCAGCGCCATTCCGGAAAAGGTGCTCAGGAGAAATTTAATTTGGAACAACAAACACTCGGTGGTCTCTTTACTCAGTCAGTCTTTTCCCTTATTTTCGTGTGCCATTTTGTGCAGATCCTTTTGTGAGAGAAAGCGCTTCTTCCTTTCTCTTACAGAAAATAGGAGTCAACAGCTGCATTCAGTCTACTTTCTATGTATTAGCAGAAAACTGTTTACAAAGTCAACAAGATAATATAGACCAGCATCAAAATTGGTCTGTTATATTACCTGTGTTGCTGTGATTTGGGAATCATTTCTATCTTATGTGAAGTATGTATTTACGTACAAAAATCAAGTGAAAACCTTTAGACCGAGATTAGTTCTCAAAACAACACTAGACTTAGTGTTGTAGTCCTCTCTAAGTAGGTGAGGTAGATGAAAATATTATTCTGAAAACAACATGGATGCTGCTTAGTAAAAGGGCACAACACTGCCATTGCCTTAAAGATGAAAGTACGGTGTTATGCTCACATTTGTATTTGGTTAACATTGTCAGACTGCATCTAGACTAGAGTAATGTTCTAACGAACGAGAGAGAGAGAGAGAGAGAGAGAGAGAGAGAGAGAGAGAGAGAGAGAAATACTGGTAGGTGTCTCTCGTGAAACAGGTAAGAAAGCGACTCCATAAAAAGCCTCACAAGGAAAAAGGCCCCAGACTGTTTAATCTTTCAAATGAGGGGAAAGTGGCGCTTTCTCCTTCAGGCAGAAGAGGGGAAAGGAAAGGAATGACTGGCGTCTAATTAAGCCTATTTACCTCAGACCCAAAGGAAACGACACTTCCAGAATTTAATAGTCATCTCCGATATTTCCTCAGGGAAAGAATTGTAGGACTTTTTGACCTTGAATCCGTCAGCATCAAGAGACTGATATTTTTTCGTCTATTTCTTTTTTATTTTGGTGGAGGACTGAGAAGGTCAGAAAAAACTTTTACTTGATTAGATAACATCTACGTCAGGGATGACAGACACCCCCCATGAAAAGAGGCAGGTTGTAAAGATTATGGAAACACAGAGGACCTCTGAGAATTACAAATTAAGCCAGCTGAATAGAATGGAATAAAGGATTTAGACCAAAGGCCAAACTCTGGGATCTATGAGGTCATTCAGAGCTGTAACGGAAATTGACAGTGAAGTGGTTTACTGATAGGCGTAACAGGAAAAACCTCAAAGCAGTTGCTCTATGAAACAAATGTCAGGAGAAGGTTGAAGAAAGAAAGTAGAAGGAAAGAAAGAATATGAACGGATGTACAGTAAAAGAAACGAAATATATAGATCAAGCAACGAAGACAACAAAACAACAACTCATCTGCCGCTAAATATAAACAAACAAACAGAGAAAGATCTCGAAGCGTCCCTTCAGCATCCGATGGAAGCCGAAAGGAAGAATCTACTCCCTCTGAGGAGAGCGTCCGAAGCGTATGCAAGCAGGGAATGCTTGTGTATGCAAGCTCATAATTGTGTGTGTGTGTGTGTGTGTGTGTGTCTGTAACGCACGCAAAGCGGCCTCAGCAGCCTTGAATGGATATGGCCAGATGCAGTCGATAATGGAGAACGAAAAGTCAAAGGAATTCTAAAGAGGGAGAAAGACTCTCTGGGAATGAAGGCGACTGAGAACACTTTCTCTCTCTCTCTCTCTCTCTCTCTCTCTCTCTCTCTCTGTATGTGTGGAGATAGTTGGCAGAAACGA
This sequence comes from Macrobrachium nipponense, assembly GCF_015104395.2. Lineage (NCBI taxonomy): Eukaryota > Metazoa > Arthropoda > Malacostraca > Decapoda > Palaemonidae > Macrobrachium > Macrobrachium nipponense. The sequence goes on along the minus strand of NC_061095.1, from coordinate 61,106,880 downwards.
CGGAAAAGATTTGTATACAACAGGAACGTGAAGCAAAAGATGTATTTTTTTTTCTTGTTGGTGTGTTTTCTTTCGTAAATATCATAACATTGATATTCAGAAACTATATCTCATCTCTCTCTCTCTCTCTCTCTCTCTCTCTCTCTCCTCTCTCATCTCTCTCTCTCTCTTTTGACTGACTGATAAGCAGAGGGGACGAGTATGTGGGCAGGGAGGTGAAAGAGAAGAGATTAAGAGTATTGTAAAATAAGGCTGACAATTTCTTTTTATAAATCGTTTATATTGACTGAAAGCAGTATTTCCCCGCAATAAACTTTCTTAAGAAAGCAAACATTCTGCCTCAAAAGCAAAGGACCTCTTTAGTTTAATCAAGAGAACTACATTATTAACCTATATTGTAAATTGAATTTCTAGATGTGGTAGGAAATAACAAAAATTAATTTCCTTAGGGTACATAAACATCCTCGTTGCTTAAGGAAAGTTTATTTACTAAACAATTTTAAGTTCCATTCAAAACCAGACATCGTATTTATAGATACTTCGGGTAACTGCTCTATGCAGAGTGAGGAATTCCTCCCCTGAGGAAACCAAAGTGAGGATTACTCCGTTAGCAAAAATTCCTTTCCCTTTAATTCCGAATGTATTACATGTTTTTATTCATTCCCGTTCAGCTGCTAAAAAAGAATTTTGTTTTTATTGAAGGCAACTTTTTTTAGAATGTCGATATTTAGATGATTCTTCTGAATAATATCTGATCTGCTGACAATGTGGATGTTGAAGGTTTTAATTAAATTAAAGATTAATTTCAAGGTATACATAAACACCTTTTGCTCATCATTCGTGTCTAATAATTGCTGTCATGCTTAAGCATTATTACAATTAAAATTTTCCATACAATATTCTGGCAGCAAAAAAGTCTATATATTTTTCCACCGACGCTAAAAAAAAAAAAAAAAAAAAAAAAAACTGGAAAAAATATCACTACCCCCCACAAAACAATATAGACTGGACCCTAAGATAAGAAGGACAAACACTGAGTCAAAACCTTCTTTCCTCCAAGTTTGAGGAATTCCGCTTTCCTCTCCTCCGGATGACGGAAACATTTCCTCAAAGCGGAGGCCAACAGAGGCCCAGAACAGAAGGTCCACATCAAGAACGGTTTGTGTCAGATGTCGCAAATGGGAAAGACAGAATGGGGGTTTCCACAAGTACAAGAATAAATCTACTTCTTTTTTACTGATGGCTTCCACATTTGCTGAAACTGTTTTGGGCCAACCAACAGATAGATAGATGGAGATCTGGATAGAGAGTGGATATAAGTTTGAAGTCTACCTGATGGAAATTCTGACTTCGACCTATATTCAGAATTTCGTCATTTGTTTTTCATTTGTATCTTGGGCTCGTAGTGACTGAGTTTTCAAAGAAGTGTGAAGAAAATCGAGAAGTTAGGAGAGCTTTGTGGCTATTAGAATGAAATACTTTTCTGGTAGAAAAGTGGCAGTGGATTCTACACATTCTTAGAATGCATATAAAAAGTGGCGGTGGGTTCCACGTATTTTTAGAATCTATATAAAGAGGAGATAGTTATTCCAATTAGTAAATAGGCTGCAGTTCTGAATTTCTGTTTCATAACGAAGTAAAGAGAATAAGCATCACTGTGCCGACCTCTGACCTTTTGGGTCAAAAAGGGTCTCGCCAAGATTAATTGCCTCGTTTACAGTCTTCCTCAGCTAAGAATACAATACTATTATTATTATATTCTACTCCTTCCTCTTCGCTTTCGAAAGAATTGGGTCTAGAATTGGTACTTGTAAACGACTGGTCTTCTGATCTTGGTCATTTGTCAGAGGAAAGTTGCAAAAGGTTATGTTTCTGTACAAGACTACTTTCATTCCTCTCTCTCTCTCTCTCTCTCTCTCTCTCTCTCTCTGAGTGTGTGCAAAACTATCTTCATTCCTCTCTCTCTCTCTCTCTCTCTCTCTCTCTCTCTCTCCCCAAATGACACCCGTGTAATTCACAGGACTTTCTAAGCGATCAAGTTCCCCTTTTAATGTCATCGGAGCACACTATGGGAGTCGAGCCAAATTTAATGATTTTCTTTGTGTTTTCAGACAAACCTGTACGTACGTTCACATTCAGAATGTCTATTACTGTTTGGACACAAGACTGTACATATAGTTACGTTTAGAATGTGTATAATGGTTTATGCGTAGGCTTATACATACATTTAAGTATACACGCATCCAAACAGAATGATGGTGGTATGTATTACACACCAAGAAATCGTCGTTTGCATATTAATGTCTACAGTTCTGGGAAAGTCAAGAGAACTTGAGAATTGTGCATGACTCGCCTAATTACTCAAGAGAGTCGTTAATAACATTTAAAACGAACGATTGTTACATCAAACAGCAAGTACAAATTAATAATAATAATAGAACTGTGACCGAAAAGAACTTCTTCTAAGAATCAACTCATCTTTTGCAGTCGTTAAACTGGGACTTGGTCTAATAAAACCTTTTCGAGATGGATTTCATTTGAAACTCCTGAAACTGTATCCTTCAGACCACTCAATATTTTGGAAATCATGAACAGATAACTGAATAGCGAGAGAGAGAGAGAGAGAGAGAGAGAGAGAAAGAGAGACTACTCGTTCAGGAATCACACTAAAGAGAAATGCTCATGGCTCAGATGAAAGTTAGGTCTAGGATCTTCAAAAGCTTTACTTTAGTGTGTTCCAGAACTTCTCTCTCTCTCTCTCTCTCTCTCTCTCTCTCTCTCTCTCTCTCTCTCTCTCTCTCTGGAGAAAGATGTTACTACAAACATCCTAAGGTATGTCACAACTATGAAATATATGGTAAATGTGCATACCTAGATGGCTATGAGGATGATTGCAGAGATCTGCGCCAAAAATATGCAAAAACCTAAAAGAAGGAAAAGGATGTAAGTTCGACAAAAAAATGTAAATATATGCACCCTGTAGCCATGAATCATAATCAATAAATAATCAATCAAGTAATAAAATCCAAAATAAGAAAGAAACAAATAAAGAGAGGAATAAAGAATATCAGGTAAAAGAAAAAAGCAAGCCATCAACGAGATATGCAGAGATGTCAGCAAAAAATTTCAAAGCATCAGCTCCAAAATTCTACTCAAGAGATAATAACTGTATTTATTATGCAAGAGGATATTGCAGAAACGGAGAAAATTGCAGATTCAGACACAAAATGAATAATTATGATGAAGGAAGATCAAATATTATGGAAAAGTTAGATTTTTTAATGTCAGAATTTCGCTGGAAATGAAAAAAAGAACAACATACCAGAACAGGAAAGAGACATGGGAAAATCCTTATACCTACCAATATTAAATGAAGGAGAAAACACGCAAACCATCATAGTGATGAATGCGCAGGGTTTAGTTACGAGTAACTCAAAAAGAAAAATAGAGTTACCTTAGAAGAAGAACTAACCTCAAATTGAAAAGAAAATAGATCTTAATGGAATATAAGTGAAAAAAAACCTGGTATTCCCAAGAGAAATGGGTAATGATGATCAAATAAAAGGGTTCCAAACTTATAGATCAGATAGAAAAAAATAGAATCAAGGGGAACCGCAATATATGGGAAAGACGAAAAAACAAGGAAAAATATATGAGAAATATAGTAACTCAAAATGTGAACTAATAGCGGTAGAATTTGAATCTGAAAAATTAATGAACATAGTGATATATAGACCTCCTAATACTAAAGAGTTTGACTTAATAATAGAAAAATTGGATGATATATGTAGAAATCACAAGGACTGGACTATTCTCCTATCTGGAGACTTCAACTTTCCTTTCGTTGACTGGAAAGAACGAATAGGAGATTGTGGTTGTACTTATAAATATAAAAAAGAGAGTAATATTATGCAGAAGATAAGAGGCAATTCGAAAAGCTATTAGATATGCTACTAGAATACAACATTCAACAAATAAATCACCTGCCAACAAGAAAGGAAAATACTTTAGACCTAGTATTTGTGAACGAGATGAATTATGTTAAAGAAATAATAGTTTATGATGCGAGTATTTCGACCATAATGTCATAGAATTAACAGTCCATTCCAAAGCAAGTGAAAACAGAGATAAGCAAGAAATGAAAAAAGTGGGAAGGATATGGAAAATACCACTTCTACAGTAAAAATATAAAATGGAAAGAAATAAATGAAGAATTAAACAAAGATTGGGATAACATTTTCGTAAGTGATGACATAAGGGTAAACACGGAGATATTATATAAATATTAGAGAAAATAGTGGATAAATATATACCGAAGAAGAAAAGTAAACATCAGTCATGCATACCAAGAGACAGAAGGATCTTGTTCCAGAAAATCAGAAAGTGGAAAAAAGGTATTGCAAAAGAAAAAAATGCATGGAAAGTTATAGAACTAAAAAGTAAGATAGAAAATGCAGAACAAAAGATTATACAATCAAAAGAAAGAAAATGTGGGACTTGGAAGAAAAAACCCTAATAAATATCAGCAAAACCCCAAAAAACTATTATACTCATACACGAAAAAGATGAATAAAAGAACAATAGAAATTGGCCCTCTAAGAATAGAAGGGAGATTAACAAATGAAAAAAAGGAAATTTGCAACTTATTGGCAGAACGATATAAGAGAGAAATCACCCCTAGAATAGTAATGAAGATAATGATATAGAGATAAGGGACGAAAATAGTGAATATTTAGCTGACATAGATAATTAATGAAGCTGATATTGTGCAGGCTATTAATGAAATTAAAAATGGAGTTGGAGCTGGGCCGGCCTGATGGAATTCCGCTATTTTGTTAAAGATAGTAGTTCATTCTTTCTATCGCAAAGCCACTTGCAATATTATTAAGACAAAGTGTAGATACAGGCAAGATTTAGGATGAGCACAAATTAGCATATATTACCCCTACTTTCAAAAGTGGATCAAAGACTAGAGGCAAGTAATTATAGGCCTGTGAGTCTAACATCACATATTATGAAAGTGTATGAAAGGGTAACTGAAGAAAAATATTATTAAAAAGTTAAAAAATTTAAAATAAAAAATTAATTTGTTTTAATATAGGACTACATGGTTTCGTACCCGGAAAAAGTACACAAACCCAATTGTTAGTCCACCGTAGAACATATTCAAAAATATGAAAAGTGGAAATGAAACAGAAGCTTTTGACAAAGTAGACCATAATATATTAGCGAAGAAAATTAGAAAACACAATATTGTGGATAAAGTAGGAAGATGGTTTAAAAGAATTTTTACACAACAGAAAAACAGATAGTTATTGCAAACGATGAGAAAATCGGATGAAGCCAAGGTAATATCCGGTGTGCCACAAGGTACGGTGTTAGCTGCAATACTGTTTTGTTATTTATGATTGAGACCAAGACAGTAATGTTAAGGATTCGGTAGTGAGTAGTTTCGCTGATGACACAAGAATAAGTAGAGAAATTACTTGTGATGAGATAGGAACGCTCTACAAAGAGACCTTAACAAAGTATATGATTGGGCAGAGGAATAGGATGGTATTTAACTCTGATAAATTTGAATTAATAAATTATGGAGACAGAGAAGAAAAGCTATATGCATATAGGGGCCCTAATAATGAGACAATCACAAATAAGGAAGCAGTTAAAGACCTTGGTGTGATGATGAATAGGAACATGTTATGCAATGATCAATAGCAATTCTTTTGGCAAAATGCAAAGTAAAAATGGGAATGTTGTTACGGCACTTTAAAACAAGAAAAGCTGAACACATGATTATGCTTTCTAAACCGTATGTTCGTAGTCCACTTGAATATTGCAATATGATATGGTACCACACTATCAAAAGGATATTGCACAAATAGAGAGTGTACAAAGGTCCTTTTACAGCTAGAATAGAAGAAGTTAAGGACCTTGACTACTGGGAAAGACTACAATCTTTAAAATTATATAGTCTAGAAAGGAGAAGAGAACGCTACATGATAATTCAGGCATGGAAACAGATAGAAGGAATAGCAGAAAACATCATGGAACTAAAATATCAGAAAGAGCAAGCAGAGGTAGATTAATAGTGCCCAAAAAACTATACCAGGAAAACTATGGAAAGCACACACGACATTAATCCACTACACACAAGCATCGATAATGCAGCGTCTATTCAATGCGTTGCCAGCTCATCTGAGGAATATATCAGGAGTGAGCGTAGATGTGTTTAAGAATAAGCTCGACAAATATCTAAACTGCATCCCAGACCATCCAAGATTGGAAGATGCAAAATATACCGGAAGATGTACTAGCAACTCTCTGGTAGACATTAGAGGTGCCTCACACTGAGGGACCTGGGGCAACTCGAACGAACTGTAAGGTCTGTAAGGTAAGGTAAGGTCTCTCTCTCTCTCTCTCAAAAAGGTGTTACTATAGTTTCGAATGGGTTACCCACTCGATTCATTCTAGGAAACCGGGGCGATATCTTTTATTCAATTTGTTGTTTCTTGCCCGAAAACAGGTAATTGAAATGAAAATGTCAGTCTAGCATATATATATATATATATATATATATATATATATATATATATATATATATTATATATCTATATATATATATATTATATATATATTTAGGGCTGTTGCCTTGTATAATAAGGCGCCCTATGAGGTAATGTTAGACTTGCGATAATCTTACGCTAAGTCGGTTTGGTTATGCACTTCCATACTCATTGGAGTGTCTTGGAGTTTTCATGATAACTAACGAAGTAAGTTATCTTCTTTCGTATGACGACGGTGTGTTAAACTCATGATGATATCTTCTTTCTGATGTGAGGTTCTAGTAGAAAACACGAAGTATAAAAAATAGTTCTATTCTCTGAGATTACATGATGAAGATCAGATAGGATTGTACAGGTCTTCTAATGACGATGGCTTGATCGCTTCTGCCCATGATGATGGCTAATTCAACTCTCTACATGATGAAGCTTAGGTAAAGATGTACAGGTCTGCCAATGATGATGGCTAACTCTATTCTGACTACCATCTCGGAAGTCAGACAGTAGCTCGAACATATGAACATACACACAAAGATAACATATTACAATCACGTGGGTAGGCCGTTTGAATTATAGGTCGCGGTAGTTGTCTCAAGCAGGAAGCTTGGACTAATGTTTTCAAAACAAATGAAGGACCACAGGTGACGGCATGTCATCTTAGCCTACTTTACTGTATACGTCATCTTAGAATACTTTATCGTCTCTGGTCTGATCACATTCCTGCAAGCAATCTGGTTGACCTCTTTAGTTTTAGTTTTTTATATATATGGAATAACATTCCATATTTTGATTATGTAATCCACTTACATAAAAGCTCGGTCAGCTACAAAACCAACCACTGAATATTACTCAAGCTTGACTTCCATTTTTGACTTATAGGAGTGTGGATACAGACACTATGTGAATATATAGAGATATATAAAAATACTTATTATGTCAAAAAAAAAAATTCATGGTGTACACAAATACAGATTCAAGTAATAAAGATATAAGACTCAATATGCATATGATGGTATTCATAAATAATAGTGATCACGTGATATATACTGATACAGTTTTTTTTCACTTCATCATAAAATACATATGCTACAGAAAATACTAATGTTCCCTCTGATAATTGCATAGAATAAAGATTAACATGATAAAAATCATATTTTAACTGATAAAAATTCATATATGAAGTGATAAAAATGATTAATTTTTTTATGGTGACTTTTATATAACTGATTCATTAATCCATATACTAACTCATATATAAACTGATTCATAATCATATACTAACTCTTATATAACTGCAGTTATTGGTAGATAAAAGGTAACAGATTGATTATAGGCTACCTGATTTATTTATATATCTGTATATGGATTCATATAATTATGATCAATATATGTGCACTTTATACAACTGATTCACATAAACGACTAATCTAAGTGATTAATCTAGGTGCAACTTTAAATAGATTCCTAGTGCGTACACGCACAGATATATTTCGATTCTAGATTAACTTCTATATTCTTCAAATAAGATATATATTGATTCATATACTGATTCGTTTACTGATACTTATATATGAGATACATGACGAGGTGATACCCACTGCACATTCTAGCGTTTCGAACAACTTTTCGTCCCATTACACAGTTCAGACAACCACCTATAGCCAAATGAAATGGCCAATTCCAAATGGTTAAAACAAGGGGAAAATTGCCCATAATACATTTCTGTATTATGGGCAATTAAGGCATAATTAACTCTCTCTCTCTCTCTCTCTCTAACTGAGAGAAACTATATTGATTATACCTATCTTAGGTAGCATTAAGCTTTAAGTAATCTTCTTATATTTCATGTCTCTCTCTCTCTCTCTCTCTCTCTCTCTCTCTCTCTCTCTCTCTCTCCCTTCTTCTTCCTTTTCTGCTCCTTCTTCCTGTCAGGACAAGAGGGAAATCTTTACTCTCTCTATCTCTCCCTTTAGCGCCAACTGTTTATTTCTCCTTTTTTGTATTGAAAAGGTGCCTCCTACATAAACCCTGATCTCTCAAGTCGAGTGTTGATAAGGACATTATATTGTCTCCTCAAACCTCTCTCTCTCTCTCTCTCTCTCTCTCTCTCTCCGAGTCATACAGAAGTTCTCACCAGAGATGCGATTTCGTTCATTAGACCTTAATTCAATAAGTTCTCATGTTCAAATTTTGTTCTCTTTATGGTGCAGGGGATGAGAGAGAGAGAGAGAGAGAGAGAGAGAGAGAGAGAGAGAGAGAGAGAGACTGTTATCAAGGAAACAAGCAAGGAATGTATTATCGCAAAATTGTTATATATATATATATATATATATATATATATATATATAATATATATATATTATTATATATATATAGATATATCCTATATAATATATATATATATATATTATATATAATATTATATATAATATATATTATATAAATATATTTATTTATATATATAGGCATATCATTTAAAGCAAATTAAATAAATATATGCACATAAATATACTATATATATACATACACACACACACACACACACACACACACACACACATATATATATCATATATATATATATATATATATATATATATATATATATATATATATATACATTATATATATATACTATATACATATATATACATATGATATATATATATATATATATATATATATATATATATATAATATATATGCAACAATGCAATAACAGCTGTACTTTAATAATCTTGAGTCTATTAAGAAATAACCTTTGAGAATAATTGTCATCTATCAATCATAATGACAACTATTTATTATCTTATAAAGAATTTTCTCTATTTTTCTGATAATTCGGCTTTCATAATCTGCGAGACTGTTAGGTAACTGGCCGCTATTCATGGTGTTATTGACTGCAACAGGATTGTAGATGGTAATCTCCGCTACAAGACCGCTGATCACCATCCACAATCCCGTTGCAGTCTCCAAATATATATTATAATACAACCAGAAAAAGATATATATATTTCGTATATTTTAGTATTGGTGATGCCAGACCATGAATATAGGACAATTACTTAACAGTCTCGCAGATTGTGAAAGGAGAATTATCAGAAAAATAGAGAAAATTCTCTATAAGATAAATTCATTTAACTTAGCCATTCTTTGTAATAAGAAATTTATCCGTGAAAGTCTGCTTCCTGCTTATACATTATTATTATAATAATGATAACGGTGCCCAATCCACGCCCTTGGATGAAGGACTTCATGTAATGTTGCAACAACCTGTACGAAGATCCAACAGGATTGCAGCCAGAAGGATTGATAGGGGCGAGGGTATCACCTAGTTGTTGTTAACGACCCTCTTTCTTCACCTGGCCCATTAACGAGCTAACGACCGTTGTCAACGATCTTCAACGACTCTTGTTTTTTAAATTTACCTCTGTACTTTTCGTAACTTATTGTTCATTTGGACTAAAGATGAACCCAGGGAAGGGTTCGAAAGCTTTCTGTAAAGTCTTCAAAATTATACACGGACTTTTTACACTTTGTATTATTGTGGACCCTTTAGAACATTATATATACTCTCGTGATAGAGAGTTTTTCCCTACTAATATTTATCATCGGTATTAATATTATTAGCATGGCGTCTAACCCCTCGCAAACACTGCACCACTCACCTGCCTTTAGGACGACCATTACTGATATATAAAACAATGATCCCAAAATGAACAAAGATTCGATTAAAACAATAATTATACGAAAAGACGATAAAAATCGACCTCCGATCATTTAATTCCAAATCAGTATGAAAGGAGGAGCCTCCAACTGCAAGTGAGACGCGTCCAAAGGAAGTGTAATATCTGGTCGCTCATGATACTGGAGAGAGAAGAGAGAGAGAGAGAGAGAGAGAGAGAGAGAGAGAGAGTGAAGGTGACATCATTCCATAGACGGAGACTTCAAGTGCTAAATAGGCTGACGTCAATAACAAAAAGTTGTTACAGGGAGATGAAATCATTATGGCACCTTTACAAATAATTTCTTTAATGTAGCTTAAAATGCAAAAGAATAGTGACTTTGCTAATCTGAGAGACCTTGAGTTTCATAATGGTTCTGTTGCGTGGGAGAGGGATATTTTAACTCAGAGACAATGGAAGATCGCTCATATCATGAAAGGGGAAAAGCCATTAAGAAAATTATATAACGTCATGTCGTCACAAAGGGATAATCATTTTTATTGTATTGAAGAATTACATTGAGTGTCTTGTTTATCGTTTCTCTATTTTATTTGGTATTTCGTTGCTGTTTATGTTCCTAATTTATGTCTATAGTTACTCGATTGTGAACTAATCTTTCCATTTAATCGTTTATTAAATTATTGTTATCTATAGCTTCACGTCATAATCATCATAATCCAACGCCACTTGACACAAAGGGGCACTGAAAAAAAATATATAAATATGTATATATATATATGTAATGTATATATATATATATATAGATATATATATATATATATATATTATTATATATATATATATATACGTACATATACTATGATATATATATATATATATATATATATATATATATATATATATATATATATATATATATATATATATATATATATATATATATATATAATACACACACACACACACACACACAACACGTACAACAATGCCGCTTTCCAGAACCTTTAACTTATTATTAATTTTAGGTTTTCCATATTCCAGCACGAAATACATCAGCCATTTTCATCGACAAAAGAGTTTCATTAATTTATCAAAACGTTGTCACCAATAAAAATGCTTCTGGTGCGAAAAGCATAATAAATGTTTTTCCTGTTTTTAATTTCCACAGAACGGAATCTGTAACTGCTATGGCCTCAATTCTATACAGAAATATGATACTGAAACTCATTGTTTTTTTTCATCTCTCTCTCTCTCGTATCATACTCCTTTTCTTTCATTCTTATTCTTTCATTCTTTTTGTGTTGAGTTTTCTTTCATTCATCTCACTTTCTCTTATTGCAAGTTTTTTAGTAGAGTTTTCTTTAAATGTCTTACTAATTATTTTAGTTTTAATCTTTTGAATTAATAAGGTAGAATGTGGAAAATTGTTTCATGTATAATAATGTCTTTGTTCACTATCCTTTCTGTGGTTTGAGTTCCTCATATATCGACATTCATATTCATAATACACGCAAGTTTACATACCTGGTTATTTCATGATATTTTGTCAACCGTGAAACGAATATTTTACTTCTCTAAAATGTAATTTGTCAAGACCCAGAAAAGAGAGAGAGAGAGAGAGAGAGAGAGAGAGAGAGAGAGAGAGAGAGAGAGAAAGAGAGAGAGAGCGCGTTGCACCGACTGTTCTGAAGGATCAAAATGAGTGTAATGTGAGAGAGACAAGAGAAACCTGGCGATGTATCGGCCATGACGAAAAGGCTGATCTCGAGCAACAGGTAAGAAAGAGTCTCCATACAAAGCTTTATATACATAAAGGGAAGGTGACCAAGTCAGTTTAGCCTTTCGAACGAGGGGAAAGTGGCGCTTTCTCCTTCAGACCGAAGAGGGGAAAGGAAAGGAAGGACGGCCATCTCATTAAGCCTGTTTATCTCAGACCCGAAGGACACAACACTTGAGGGTCGACTGAAATTCCCTTAGGGAAAGGATTATCTGGACTGTTTGACCCTAAATTCGTCTGTATCAAGAGATTGGTAATTTTCATTCTTTTTTCATCATAGTGGACCACTGAGAACACAATAAGGAGTTTAACACCCCTTCAGTGATGACAGGCACGTCCTTTGAACAGAGGCAGGTTATAAAGATTCTGGAAACAGAAAACCGCTGAGAATTCCAAATTAATCCAGCTGAAGGGAATTCTCATTATTGCTGCGTGTGAGCATTATAGAAATATATATAAGTACATATATATATATATATATACATACATACATACATACATACATATATATATATATATATATATATATATATATATATATATATATATATATATATATATATATATATATATATTATTTGAAAATCGCAACAGCAAAGTGCTTCAAATACCTATATACGTATAAAGCGAGCCAGCCAAGTCCGCCAACTCATCTGCCGCTAAATATAAACAAACACACAAAGAAAGATAGGGAAGCGTCGTTCCAATATCCGATGGAAGCTGCAAGAAAGAATCTGCTCCCTCTGGGGAGAGCATCCTAGATAGTAAACGAAGCGTATGCAAACAAATAATGCATGTATGTGTGTGTACATGTGTCTGCAACGTATGCAAAAGCAGCAGCAACATTCTTGAATGGATATGGCATGATGCAGTCGATAATGGAGACCGAAAAGTTCAAGGAATTCAAGAGGGAGAAAGACTCTGGGAATGAAGGCGACTGGGAATCGCAGGAGAGGTTCTGCTCTCTCTCTCTCTCTCTCTCTCTCTCGTGTGTGTGTGTGTGTGTAGGGATATGCACAGAGACACGAAAGCAAAGATTTGTATACAACGGGAACGTGAAACAAAAAATGGATTTGCTGTTTTATGTTTTTTTGTTGGTGAGCTTTCTTTCGTGAATATCATAATACTGATATTCAGAAACTCTCTTCTCTCTCTCTCTCTCTATGTCAAGAGAGGATGGTTGAGGGGGTGGGAGGTCGGGGTGGAAAGTATGGGAGGAGGCGGAAGAGAAGAGATTAAGAAAACGCAGGACAAATACTTGTCATTCACGGTGCTTATCTGGTGAAAGCAACTTATCTATCGCTCCATCAAAGTCTCTTAAGGAAGCAAACATCTTTCTACAAAAGCAAAGTTCAGATAAACTGAAAGCAAAGGAGCTACGTTTTACGCTGCAATTAACCTTCAGTAATGCCTACAGTGCACCGCTGCGCTACCCCCATACTAGTATAATGCTGTGGGAACCATCGACTCAATTAGTCCAGAAGCCAATGTTACTCAAAAAAAATTGGGGCTCCCCAATAAGTCCTGCGCCTTCCAGGAATGTTTGATTGAATGGCTTCCTGAGATTAATTAATAATGGCTCGATTCAAATGGAGATTTCAAAGAAAAATGAATAAAGTAACTTATGTGAATTGAGGTTTATTGTTCGTTAAGATTCTTCATGACGAGAGAGACATCACTAACAGTCGCTTTCTGCAACCATCTCTATCTATCAGAACCTGATGTATTTCAATCTCTGGTCAAACTGATATTTCAAATCGCTGACGAACACGAGTTTGAATAATCATGCGATGAGAGAATAACCTCAGGACAGAGAAATTTGACGTTAATTGGGTGAAGTGTCCTTTAGAATGATTGATATGTCTGATTTCGGGACGGAAATCTGATATCACAGCTGGAAAAGGCCTGATTTTACTTTCGAGTTAATCTGAATATTGGGTCTATCGCAATTTCAGTCGGTGCCGTTATTTCCCCTTCATGAGTTTAGAGAGACTTGTTATAGATACAACAGCACGATCTCTATGGAAGAATGAAATATATACACGGCTGGCTTGGAAAAAATATTAGTTTTGCCTGTGGAAATCAACACCGAAAAATAATAATTTTACGTGTGAGATTTTGATTTAAATTGATATACAGAGAATCTATAACATAAAATTATCATTTCACCTTGGAAAGAACATTATATGAATGCAGAAATAGAACCGAGATGAAGTAAACATGAAGGTTGATCATCTCAGAAACGATGCTACTGTCTGATGACTGCCTGAATTTCCTTTATATTAAATCATTCTGCTTGAACTGATGAACGGAATAGAGTGGAATATACAATTTAAACCAAAGGCCAAGCGCTGGGACCTATGAGGTCATTCAGAGCTGAAACGGAAATTTACTTTAAGAAAGGTTGAAAGGGGTAACGGGGAAAACCATTTGCGTTTGCACTATGAAGCAATGGTTAGGAGAGGGTGGAAAGAAAGATGAAAAAGAGAATATGAAAGGAGGTTCAGTAAAAGGAGTGAAAAGGGTTGCAGCTAGGGGCCATTGAAGGGATGCTGCAAAGAACCTTAAGTAATGCCTACAGTGCATCGCATGAGGTGCACTGACGGCACTACCTCCTACGGGGCTATTGAAGAGAGAAAATTTCAATGTTATTCCCTCCTTTAACATTAATACTCCTTCAGAATGGAATGAAATCAAATGTCAATTCTTCCAAAAAGGCAAAATGATATTTCCATTCATGAAGTTACTATTCCTAAAGAATCAAATATTTATGATCGTTACTTAAAGGCCTGAATCTGATACATCTGTCCATTGATCTCAAATATGACATATTTCGGTACCGTCTTTTCCTTAGAATCAAACGAGACTATTTCAGCTGCACAAACAACAAAGAAACAAACAAATATTACTTCGTTAGCAAACATTCCTTCCCTTTCATCCAAATGTATTACTAAATGTTTTTATCCATTCGCGTTCAGCTACTGAAAAAGAATTTAGTTTTTATTGAAGGGCAACTTTTTTCACAATGTCGATATTTAGATGATTCTTCTAAATAATCTCTGACCTATTTACGATGTGGATGTTGAAGGTTTTAATTAAATGAAAGATGAATTTAAAAGTATACATAAACACTTTCTGCTCATCATTCCTCTTTGGTCATTGTTGTCATGAATAAGCATTATTAAAATGAAGATTTCCCATATAAATTCAAACAGAAAAAAAGTCTACATATTTTTTCCGCTGACGCTAAAAAAAAAAAAATACAAAACCACACAAACATTCGCCCCCACCCCGCCTTGAGGAATTCCGCTTTCCTCTCCTCCAGGTGAGGAGAACATTCCCTCAAAGCGGAGGCCAACAGAGGCCCAGAACAGAAGGCCGACAGCAAAAGCGGTTTATGTCAGATGCCGCAAATGGGAAAGAAAAGAAATGGGGTCTCCACAAGAATCAATTTACCTTTTTTTTACTGACGGCTTCAACATTTGCTGAAACTGTTTTGGGCCAACCAGCAGATAGATAGATAGATAGAGATCTCTGGATAGAGAGTAGTTACAAGTTTGAAGTTTATCTGATGGAAATTCTGACTTCGGGTTAGATTCAGAATTTCGTCATTTGTTCTTCATTTGGATCTGAGGCTTCGTTGTGACTAACGAATCCAAAATGTGTGAAGAAAATCGAGAAGTGTGGAGAGTATTGGGGCTATTAGAATGAAATATTTTGATAAGAAAGTGGAAGTGTATTCTACGTATTCTTAGAATATATATAAGGACTGTCAGTGGATTTCATATATTCTTAGAATATATATAAATAATGGCAATGGATTTGACTCATTTTTAGAATTATTATGAAGACTGGTAATTAATTCTACGTATTCTTAGAATATGTATAAATAGTGCCAGTGTATTCCACATATTCTCAGAATGCATATTTAGAATATATATAAAGAGCAGTTAATAATTAATTTTTATTATTAATTAGTAAATGAGCTGCAGTTTAAAGTAGTCTTTAGCTGATAATATTAATACTATTATTATTCTACTCCTTCCTCTTCGCTTTCGAAAGAAGTGGGACTCTCTCTCCCTTCCCAAAAGACGCCCGTGTTATTCACCGTGACCTTATCAGGGACAAAGTTCCCCCTATATGTATATCGGTCTAAAGCGAACATTCCTTTAATGTCATCAGAGCACACTCTGGGAGTCGAGCCGAATGTAAATGAATTTCTTTTCATTTCCACACAAACCTGTACATACGTTCACATTCAGAATGTAAATTACTGTTTGGACACATGGTAATTTACGTTCAGAATGTGTAAGCTTATACATTCATTCATATGTAAATAACCGAAACACACAAATGGTGGTGTCTTATACACCAAGGAAACGTCTTTTGCTATTAATGTTTAATATAGTTTTTACAAAGGTCAAGATAATTGTGAATGTTAATTACTCGTTAATTAGCAGAAAATCGTTAATAACATTTGAAAATAAGCTCATGACAGTACTGTGTTGTTGGTACCTATAGTGGTGCTAGAAGTACGATTATGGCTAAATTTAACTTTAAATAAGATAAACACTACTGAGGCGAGAAGGCCGCAATTTGGTATTTTTGTTGATTGGAGGGTGGATTTTCAAGATACCAATTTGCGGTCCTCTAGCTTCAGTAGTCTTTAAGATCTGAGGGTGGACAGAAAAAGTGCAGACGGACAGACCAAGCAATCATAATAGTTCTCTTTTACAGAAAACTAAAAATGAACTCTTTAGGATTAACCTGATACGGGGAGCAATGTCACATCGTCTTTTCTTCTGCATTTCATCACTTCAGACGATTCTGGAATCACGCCGTGTCTGGGAATTATGATTCCCACCGGTTGAGTTTACGAGACCAAGTCTACATTCTTTCATGGAACAGATGCACGTGTTTTGGACGACACACACACACACACACACACACACAATTATCCAGGCTCTTCCCCAACTTCTCTCGTAACTCAGAATCTCTAACATAATTCGTAGGAACTCGTTTTCGGGGAAAGACACATGCAAACTTTAGCGCTCATGAATTTTTGCGAATTGTGAATGCGGGAATTGGGAAATTATGATATTGTTGTCGTCTCTCTCTCTCTCTCTCTCTCTCTCTCTCTCTCTCTCTCTCTCTGTGAAAAGTGAATCTCATTCAGTAAAGTGCTACGTACATATGTAATTCCAACTTTGTACATTATCCCAAGTGATGGAGGGTGGAGTAGTTTCCCACAGTAAGTTTTATTCGTAATATGTTAAAAGATTTACCGAGGTTTTTTTTAGAACCAGATCATTGCCGCCTTTTGGATGTAAATATCTGTAATGATCTTCCATTTATAACTGAGAAACCAGATCCTACCACAAAATATGAGAAAAAACCCTGTATACAGATATATGCGCCACTCCATCAGCAAGCAAACAGGAAGTAATATGAACATTGTATCTCCTGTAGGGGAATCTGTCTGTTGTAAATGACATAGTATTTAGGTGCATCCACATTACAATAAACATGCCATAAGTATAGGTCGACAACTTATCGCCCACTAATCGCAAACAGGTTGAAAACAAATCTACGACTTGTTGGCATCCTCACCAGTGCTTCTTCATAAGGTAACCCACCATTTGCCAGAGATTCTCTCTCCACTCACGGTCGTTGACTTGTTTTCAACCTGTTGTTGATATGTAAACGATAAGTTTCCGACGTGTGTTTATGACCTGAAGTATAGCAGTGTGGACGCAGCCTTTCTTCAAGCAATTAGAGTAAGACTTTGGGTGACTTGACAGCACTGAAGTATATCTTCTGAATAAAGCAATATCTACGATAGATGCTGATGTTTACAATGCAAGTATATAAAAGGTCCTTTTGGGTTACATACTGGGACTGGAAAACAAGTCTTGAACATGTCATTATACCATGTTATGGCAGCAGCTGTGCCCCAGTCACAAAACTCTTCAGTCGATCCGGAGGTGTTTTCCTAAACATTTCGTCAACGCAAAATGGCGGAACATGGGGAGCATAGTGGAGGTGCCCATAGATTGGTCATAAATGGAGCGTTGCAAATTCCATGATTGTTGTATCGTAAATAAAGTATGAATTTAAATTACTGACTTTGAGAAGCACTTTTATTTAAAGCATCCGTCTTTATCTAGTCATTATGGATGACGTAGTTATTAAAATACGAAGTTTAAGTCTGATCCGAAGTTATTCACATATGAGATTCTTCTTTGCATTTTCTGCCTTACGATTCATGGAATCTCTCATTCTTTTTCTCAAGGTGTTATTTCCTTCATCTGATTATCAGTAATTCCAGTTGGGAAGTTATCTATTCACATATTTGCATTGTGGATTTATAATCATGTTCCTCTAATATTAAATGTCCCTTTTATCGTTTCTTGCTTTTTATTCAAAATCAAACTGACTTCCTCTTTCTTCGTTAATGAAAGGAGGCTAAACCCCACTACATTCCCCATTGCAGTTTTACAACAATACAATCTTAACCAATTACAATATAAGCTCCCATAACTGTCTAACATGGGAACGCACGACTGTGCCTCTGTAAAGGTTGTTGAGCAAAGAGGCCCCCCCCCCCCCATCCCTCCCGCCAACCCGCCACCCCCTGGGGGCCATAGTGTTATATAACATCCTGGTTTATTCCACCCTTCATTTCTCGCTCCTGTTTCACAAGACCTGACGCCAACGGCTGCACATTCACTCGGTTCTCGCTCTGGTGGTTCAGGTAAAGCTGGCTTTGTCTCCGTCTTCCCCTAAGATTAGGTTGAATATTAATAGGAAGCCTGGTGTGGGCCTACGGACTCGTTCAACACAACGCAGCCAACATTATGAATGTGTGTCAGTTATAGGTCGTAATACTTTGTGGTATCTGCATTTGTGTTTGTGCGTATGTATTTGTGTTGCATGGAATTAAAACCTTTAGGAACGATATTCTGTAGAACTCTTTCTTGGGAATGGTGGCTAGAGACTCCAGTGATAGAAATCAGAACAAAAAAGATACGATAAGCGTCCAGGCAATTTGTCTATCTCGAAAAACACGTTTCTTCGTTATATTGAAAACACGGTATGTAATAAATACGCTCATGTGAAATAAAAATAAAAATTTCAATGAATAAATCAAATGAACTGGCTGCTTCAATTCTACAAACTGTTCCTCAAAAGTGTAGCTGGTGTCATTTCTAACTACTCAATGAATAAAATAGGTTACGATTAAAGATTATAAAGAGATGTCTAATTATACTTATAAATACTATGACGAGCGTGCGTGGGTGTTTGTCATTGACTGATTGAATATAGAATTTAGGCCAAAGGCCAAGCTCTGGGACCTATAAGGTCATTCAGAGCTGAAACGGAAATTGACAGTAAAAAGTTTGAAAGCAGTTGCAATATGAATAAAGTGTTGGGAGAGGGTGGAAAGTAAGACGGAAGAGAGAGAATATGAAAGGAAGCACAGTAAAAGGAACGAAAGGGGTTGCAGCTAGGGGCCGAAGTCACGCTGCAAAGAACCTCAAGTTATGCCAACGCACTGATGGCACTAACCCCCTCCGGGGGTGCGCGTTTGTGTCGGAGTCTGTATGCAAGACTCTTGATTAAATGGAGAACGTTATTTAACAGATTTATTTACCCGTGGAGCAAATAATATCGTATTTGCAAGCTGGTCTTTTATCTTTGTATGCACAATGTATGTGAAGCTAACGCCTTCAATCCTCTTAAACCTTTACTTAAAAAGCTTTTAGAACCTTTTAAGATAAGACCTGCTGCCACGGAAGGTTTTAAGAGGCCTTCCAGACAGCCAAGAAAAATCTAGTTTATCATAATTCAGTTCCAAATAAAAATAAAAATAAAAATAAAAGGAAATGTTCAAAGTGGCTATATATATCTTAAGTTTTCTGATATAAGGAAGACTTTGAATGAGAGAGAGAGAGAGAGAGAGAGAGAGAGAGAGAGAGAGAGAGAGAGAGAGAGAGAGAGATTCAGTTATGCCAATACAAATATATTTCGTGATGAATGCCGACGTAGAGCTAAAGGAGTCTTTTACAGAGCACAGAGCAGATAGAATTCATTTGTTGATACAAACATCTCATTTTGCAAATGGACTCTAGGTTTACACGAGTGAAGACCAGATTATATGCAATTCTCAAAGAAGAAACGTATTATTTTTATATATATATATATATATATATAATATATATATATATATATATATATATATATATATATATATATATATATATATATATTAGTGGTGCAATGTAGGCATTACTAAAGTATATATATATATAATATATATATATATATATATATATATATATATATATATATATATATATATATATATATATATATATATAATATATATATATATATATATATATATATATATATATATATATATATATACTTTTAGTAATGCCTACATTGCACCACTTAAGGTGCTCTAACGGTACTACTCCGTTATGGAAACAGTCTCAGTGAACCTTAACAATATTATTATTTTCAATAAAGGCATTTAAGTATTGAAGTGAACTCTGACCCTTAAAATCAAAGAAATTTTGGTAAAAAAATCCAAGGAATAAGGAACACACACCCATAAATAATACATAACTTTACTTATTTTCCTTCGCTGATCTCATGCAACATTCATTACACAATCATACCCAACCTTTCTAAATAGCAGCGGTTCTCTATTGAAATATTTTCACTACAGAGACGAAATACGGCAAACAATGATGTTAGAAGCCAATTATCCAGGCTCTGTTTTCCCCCAATTTCCATATTTGTCAAACCTGAGACAATAATTTAGGAAGACTCTTATAGTTGGATTAACGTTGGCGCTTACAAGAATCCCCAGAGGCAATTATTCCTTCCCGTCAAAACCTTTTGTATTTTTTTTATTATTTTCTCTTTTATTTTGAAATCCCTGTCCACGTAGGGGACATAAGAGGAATTTAATGAGAAAAATTAAACTTGAAATAATGGAGATCATATTCTCTGTCATTCATTAAGTTAAGAATAAAATCGAAGAGAATATAGAATTTAGGCCAAAGGCCAAGCGTTGGGACCTTCCAGGTCATTCAGTGCTGAAACAGAAATTGACAGTAAAAAGGTTTGAAAGGCGTAACAGGAGGAAAACCTTTTGCAGTTGCACAATGAATCAGTTGTTAGGAGAGCTGAGGAAAGTCAGATGGAAGAAAAGAATATGAACGGAGGTACAGTAAAGGGAACAATCGGAGAATATAACGAAAGACATTTAACAAAGCAGTATAATTCCAGTGTCCCTTTATCGAGGTCGTCAGGTGAAATGCATCGACGAATATCAGAGATGACTGAAGGGATTAATATCATCCAGCAGATCAAAGGAACCGAATTCGTCCCATTTCCTTCATGGCCGATATTTCGATGTCGGTCATCTGCCGAACTGGGAAACCAAGTTTGCCAAATTAGCAACTTTATGTTGTACGTTCACCAAACGAGAACCCTGCCATCGGTAATGACTCAGTTCCCTGACGGAGTTAATTCGTGACTCAGATATTTTCTCTTCCCAAAAACGAAATCAGGATGAATTTGAGAGGCCAATTTAGGTGGTGGGAGGGATGGATTTCAGGTGGAGGAATTTGGATTCTGGATGGTTCTTGTTATAATTGGATCTGTTTGACAAGAGGGTTCAGCCATTTCGTCGCTAAAGTATTCAAGAGAGAGAGAGAGAGAGAGAGAGAGAGAGAGAGAGAGAGAGATTTACCAATATCAGATAACCTCCCTCGTTCCTAAAAAAGAAGCCGGGACCTTTCTTTCCCTCTCATGGCTGGAACTCTAAATGCATTCCGTCAGGATTTCCCCGAACCATTTTCACGGTGTAGTTTCATCTCTCCTTTCATAAATTCCCTTTTTTTATTTCATTCTTTTAACAGTCATCCGAAAAAATCCAGCGGAGTCACTTCTAAGCAAGAATTAATATTCCGCTCAGTCACTCAATCGTTTGAGTTCAGCTTTGTGGTCGGATATAAATAATGGAATAGTTTTGTGTGTCAGCGAGGCTGTGTATACGCATGTATGTATGTATGTATGTATGTATGTATGTATGTATGTATGTATGTATGTAAGTTAAAAAAAACACATAAAAATATTTACATGACAAAAACCAGATATTTCGGGGAAGAAATCGGTTGCTAACCAACAAACTTGTGGATTCTGATCACTGGTGAATATGTGAAGTTGGTGATCAAGAATAGTATAGGACTTTATTGAAAATAATTTATTTTGTCGAATAACCTCATAAAAACACTGTAAGATTACAGTAAAATACACTTATGTATGTATGTATGTACGTCTGAATGCATACAGTCATCAAGAAACGAAGAAACAACGCAGCAGCTGCAACAACAACAGAGCAACATCATCTCAGAATTGCTTTGAATGGCTCTCGGGAACTCCAGCATCCAACAATGACCTCGTATTGAAACGCCCACTATGGCATCTGCATATGACTGGGGCATCGACACAGATGCCAACGGACAGAGAGAGAGAGAGAGAGAGAGAGAGAGAGAGAGAGAGAGAGAGAGAGAGAGAGAGAATCCCATTCGGAGGGAGATTCAAATCTCGGAATCATTTGCGTCGAGTTGAAGTTTAAATTTTATCTTCTCTTTGTTGCTTTGTTGTGATACAGGGGCTGTTGTCTGGCCTGCAGGCGATTAATTGTCTGTTATATTCACCACCATGGGAAATTGAGGTCATGATAATGATACACGTAATAGTAATAATAACAATCAATAATATGCAGGCGATACTGTTAGAATACAGTCAACTTATACATGTATGAACGAAGGCATAAACATAAAACACCAGAAATATTTCCAGAGAACTTTTATAACGAAAGGAATTGAATTACAAAACTCTGAACCGACGATGCTTAAACGTTGTAACTATATTCCAAACAGATTCCCATCAGAGGCATTTCACTGGAACAATTACCGCTGGGAATTCATTCCCGAATGGCATGATGGTTGAAGGTTATCATGGTCAGAAGATTTCGGTAGGAATAAGTGTCTCAGGAATTTATTCCAGTGATTCCTGATTCCTGATTCCTGAAAATTTGACTACAAAGCCAAACACTTGGGCTCTTCCAGCCATGTAATTCTGAAAACATTGAAGAGAAGGAGTTGGAGTGGTTGGACAGCAAAATGGAATAAAGAATAGAACATAAAATTTAGGTTAATGGCCAAGCGCAGGTAGCAATGAGGTCATTCAGTTCTGAACCGGAAATTGAGAGTAAAAAGAGGAAAGGCTTTTGCAGTTGAAGCACCATGAAATCAATGGTTAGGAGAGGGTTGAAGAGACTAAGATGGAAGAAAGGGAATACGAACGGAGGGACAGTAAAAAAATGAAAGTGGTTGCAGCTAGGGACCGAAGGGATGCTGCAGACGACCTTTAGTAATGCCTACAGTGCACCACGTAAGGTGCATAGACAGCAGTCCCCCCACCTAAGGGGCAGTGATTCCTGATGTAATTAAATATGAATTAAGAACAGCGCATTGTTATTAAAAATAAAAGTTAAAATTAAAATAAGAATTAAGATTAGAAATTAAAAAAAATTCCATGAAACTAAAATAATTATAAAATTAAACTAAAGATAAAATTGTAAATTAAAAATAAAACTTGAAATTTAAAATAAAATTTCAAATTAAAAGTAAACATTAAAATGCTCTGTTGGTCGTCATTTCATATTAATAAAAAACTCAATTTCCGCTCATAATGTTTTATAAAAAAATCAATGTTTACATCAGAATAAAATACAAATTAAAAAATATATTCCGCGACAATTGGCAACGATTGCATGTTTGCAAGCACTGACATCGAATGAACAAATTCATCCATTTCAGCATCAACATAGGAAGCAATTGCAAGGCAGCCTTTACGTAACGCCCACAAACACTTGAAAGAGCCACATGGGCGTCTCTCCTTAAGCACGTGTCTCATCCACCCCTTCCTGGAGGAAGCCTCGGGAGTCCTTCTGGAACAAGAGACGAAGGATCCCCTCCTCTCTCTCCCTCTCTCCCGAAGGAATCTGTGTTGGGGGGGGAAGCTAGAATGGGAAAGAAAAGAAGGATAACCACCTTCGTTCTCATGGGAGCAGTAAAGAACTAAGTGCTCGAGAGAGAGAGAGAGAGAAGAGAGGAGAGAGAGAGAGAGAGAGAGGTAGGTGATCAAACTGAAATTGCATTCTCAGATATGTGAGCAACTATGCTGTTTTGATAGTCAATATGATTGTAGGATAGTTAACATATTTGTTAATATAATGGGCAGGAGGGAGGAAATATTATTACGGAAGTTTAATTAAAACGCAGAAAATAATACAGTAGGAAATTGAATATCTAGATACGTTAGCATATGTAGTGTGATTATAGTTAAATATCCACTCATATCTTAAGTATAAGATGTCACTCAAGAACTTGGAAACCATCATATGTAGGAGGGGAGGAAATATGATGGAATTTCAATTAAAACAGGAAAAGGAAGCCGAGAGGGAGCCAAGGGGAATGTTTCCTCTGTAAGGGAATCATGAAAGTATTCAAAGACAACTGTTTCTCCATCTCCTTCCCCGTTGCTGCAAAATGGTCTGGGAGGTGATTCTGGAGGAAGGTCACGAACATCAAACTTCTCTTAATGGAACAGAAAGAAAGCGGCCTTTTATTCTTCTGCTGCTACTTTGTTTCATCACCTGTCAGCTTCCCAATTCGCACAGAGACGCAGAGAAATGGAGGTCTCTTCAGATAAATTTAGACGGCATACATTCTTTTATTTTGTGTAATTTATATATATATATATATATATATATATATATATATATATATATATATATATATTATATATATATATATATATTATATATACATATACACACACACACACACACACACACATATAAATATATATATATATATATATATATATATATATATATATACTATATATATATATATATATATATATATATATATACACACACATATATATATATTTATATATATATATATATATATATATATATATATATATATATATATATATATATAAATATATAAATATTTATTTAAAGAGGTCCCACAACCAAATCCCCAAACTCACTTCGTTGTCAGTCACCGGAAGCAGTTCAAAATAAAGCCCCAAAGAGGACTCTCTCTCTCTCTCTCTCTCTCTCTCTCTCTCTATGTTAGTCAAAATCCCAGGCCACGATATTGTTAATTCTGGAACAAAAGTCTATTCCAGATTGGCAGTATAGCAACTAAAAATGATGCACGAAAGAATGCAAAAAAAAAAAAAAAAAAAAAAAAATTGTGATTTTTGCCTGACAAATACGACCGAGTGTCTCTGCAAACATTGGGATCCGATAGTCTCCATCAAATCTGGGGATTACTCGGTTGATTCTCTTCTCTAAAAAATAAAACTTGGAAATTCCAAGAGCAAATATCAAAAGAGCAAAAAGATTGAGACAAATAATTGAATCTGCCTGTACGGTAAGCTTCTATATCCATGGCTGTTGATGATATTTTACCATTTTCAGAGATGTTATATGGAGTGCACAATGGTATGTAGGTTTTTTATTTGTCCCTTTATATGCAAATTCCTTGGGATATTTATCTTATCTCTCTCTCATTCTGCATATATATATATATATATATTATATATATATATATATATATATATCTATATATATAGATATATATATAGTATATATATATATATATATATATATATATATATATATATATAATATATATGTGTGTGTGTGTGTGTGTGTGTGTGTGTGCGTATGTATGTACGAGTGCGTTTCTAAACATGTGTAATTAAACAGATTATAACAAGCTCACTATCAACAACCCAAGGGAAAGGTTTAGGAAACAAAAATGTGCTTTTATATACCAGACAGCCAAGGATTTCGAACACAGACTACGGGGCCACAACACAAAGATCAAATCACAACCTGATGATTGAAGACAGGTTTATGGCACAAAGTATACATAACACTTTCAATTTACAGGTTTTCCCAAACAGCATTTTAATACGCCCTCATTAACTATGCAAAACGTAAATAGAATCAGAAAGCCTTTTGGAAGCTGGACCATATCCCATTCTGCCAGACACATGAAGGTCAACAAGAAACGTTGCAACTTTTACTGAGAAGTGAATGAAAAGGTCCCTTTCTCTCTGTCTACGAAATTCACTGGGGAAAGTCAACAGTAGCTTGAATAGCGATTCTGGATTGACTTTGTGAAGACCAGCCATTATATATAAAGTGAATAGAATATGGAATTTAGGCCAAAGGTCAAAAAGTTTGAGAGGTGTAACAGGAGGTTCCTCAAAGCAGTTGCACTATGAATCAATTGAGGAAAGTAAGATGAAATAAAGAGAATATGAAGGAAGTTACAGTAAATGGAGTGAAAGGCGTTGCAGCTAGAGGCTGAAGGAACTCTGCAAAGAACCTTCAGTAATGCCTACAGTGCACTGCATGAGATGCACTGACGGCACTACCCCCTACGTGGTAGATGCATAAAGGTCTGAACGTCCAACAGTTTGCAGGCCAAATGAATGATAAAATATTATGATGAAGTCAAAGGGAAAGATTTGAGTTGATCACAAACACGAAATCCTAACACACATATGCAGCTGAGTGAGCGGTTCTGAACCGCACTTATATAAAACCTAAAATAAAGAGAAATTCATGGTTGTGAAAACTGAATTTTGATTAAAATTCTTTTAATATAGAATGCAATTTAGCTTCCAATACCTCCCGCAGTCTTTCTTTCCTTCCCTTCTTAAGACTCCCCATCAATCATCCACGTCAGGAGAGCTCTTAAGATAATCATCCAGCTGAGCTTTCTGAACCTTTTAAATTAAAATTCAATTCTTCCTGACGTAACTCCCCTCAGCGTCTTTCGTCCAGGTTTTATTTTCTCTCGCATGTACAGACAAACAAACAAGAGATCACAACTGGAACTGAAGCAGTTCACGTATAAACTTAAAACCTTTTCAATTACTCTTTTTTTATTGTGTTTGATAAATAACGTCCCGTTTGGGACTATTTTCGTTCAGTTGTATTATTGACGTTGTTCATTCAGTAATGGGCTTAATTTGAAGATGCCTGTAATATAATACACTCTAAAGATACAATTATGAGACAGTGAGCACATTCCTCTGATTTTGATATTTATTTTTAATCTTATTATGGAAGTACCTCTTGAATGCTTATTCTTCTAAACACTGAGTAGATTCAATCACGATTTTAAAAGGAATTAAAACAAATTTTATCTCGCAATCGAAATATGGTACTTTCATTGTGTCAATGTAACTTCAACTGCAATGTTAAGAAATGTAGAATATACACATTTTTGAAGTCAAACGTTATAAAAAGTTCTCAGAAAAAACAAAAATTAAACTCAAATGTTTTTATATTCATTTATATATCAAAGAGTCAGTTAGTTTGTCGATCGAACTTGGCGGATATCTATGAAAACATTATTCTTTAATCTTCAATCAGCGCGATGCAATACTAGACTCAGCTTTCACGAGAGAAGAGAGAAGAGAGAAGAGAGAGCGAGAGACGACGCTTGAGAGATGAGACGAGAGAGAGAGAGAGAGAGAGAGGAATCGTAGCGTTCTGGCATATTTCCATCCAATCATCAGTGGATATTCAATAATCCAGACCCTCTGGTAGCTGGCATCCCGCCCTCTTCTGGACTTCATCGTCTATTCATTTTAGCAGTCTCTTACGAATGAACAATAAATCGATCGTTGTGTCTTAACTGTATTTATCAAAGAAAGCATATATATATATATATATATATATATATATATATATATATATATATATATATATATATATATATATATATATATATATATGTATCTATATATATATATATATATATATATATATATATATATATATATATATATATATATGTGTGTGTGTGTGTGTGTGTGTGTATGTATGTATGTATGTACGTATATAAAGGTATAAGCCACGAAGGAAAGTGGCTTATAACTTTATTTATGGATTTATCACGTTCCACAAACTTTCGTGATTCAGTTAAACACACACACACACACACACATATATTATATAAGTATGTACACATGCATACATATACACATTTACTAAAAGGACGAATCTTTCAGACTAAGATTTTATGACGAAAACTGGAAAGTCCCAGAAAACTGAAACAGGGAAAATGCAGTGTACGACACACGCAAACACAAAAAAAGCTTGCCACATAAGCCGAAGGGATCCGTGAGGGGAAGCAGAGCTTTATTATTTAAGGATTGTCCCCCCCCCCCCCCCCCCTTCCCCCCCCCCCCCCCCCCCCCCCCAAAACCCCCCCCCCCCTTAAAATAAAGGAACTTTCGAACTGCTGAGAGGACTTAAAAAAAAAAAACAAAAAAAAAAAATATAGACTATTTTCTTACGCAAAGCAAACATCCATTTCTGTAGACTTGAAAAATAAGAACAAATTATATAAAGAACTCTGTGGACACATTCCTTCCTCCCCCACCGAATGCCAACAGCTTTCAGTAACAGTGTCAAAAGGCAGGATGAAAAAGTAAATTGAGAAGATTGCCTTTTATTTACAATGGCGTCACTCACAAAAAGGTTATATCACTTTTCCCCAGGTCTCAATTCACGCCAGGACTGCCTTCCTTCCCTCTCTACGAATAAAAGGAAAATAAAAACTAGTATTACAAAAGAGAGACCTGTCCCTACAAAAGGTAAAACGTGTTTCTGAGTCTGGACACAACTTGAACCACAGTCTGGCTTATTTCATTGGACGCTTCTTTTCGTCAAGCAATTTTGTTTCCGTTTGGCTTGCATTTATTTATTCATTTATTTATTTTACTTGTTCGTGTCTGTGTTTATCGCTTCATATTTTTGTCATGAATGTTTAAAAAGACCAAAGGAAAAGAGTTCCTGCTTGTGCTGCAATTTTCCTTTTTACTTATGCTGCGCATTGTGCCTTCACTTGTTCGTGTCCGAGTTTATTCTTTCACATTTGTGCCATGAATGCATAAAAAAGAAAAAACAAGAAATCAAGTTCAAGTGAATGAATATAGAAACACGATCTTTCAACCTTCACTGAGGTCCTCTTCAGCCATGAAGTTTGAAAGTTCCGATTTTATTTTTATTTTTTCATTTATTTATTCAGTTAAATTTCTCATTTCTAAAATGTTGTCTGCTTTTCCGGTCATTTTTTTTATGTCAAAGTTAATTTCTCCAACCAGATTTTTGGACATTCTCTTTCTTCCGTGTTTTATCGTATTTTCTCTCGTAGGTCTCTCCTCTTCTTCTTCTTCTTCTTCTTATTACGATTCTCATATTGGATTCCTGCTCCCTCAGTTATTCTCGTTCCTTCGAGTCATTCGTTTTGCCATTCCTACACTTTTCCCTCTTCTTCATTATCACCTCCATTTCTTCAGAGTTCGGTTATCTCGCTTTTTATATCTGATCCTTTTAATATTTTCATTCCCCCGCCTTTCGATATTTGCATCAA
>NC_061095.1:61049787-61072287 GCF_015104395.2 Macrobrachium nipponense | reverse complement strand
ACATTAGCTCGGTCAGCTACAAAACCAACCACTGAATATTACTCAAACTGACTTGCATTTGACTTATAGGAGTGTGATACAGACACTATGTGAATATATATATATATATTAGTAAATAAAAAAAAAATTCATGGTGTACATGAATTGATTCAAGTAATAAAATATAAAACAATGATATTGATAAATAATAGTGATTCACATGATATATAATGATACAGTTTTTCACTTCATCTCTTTAAGATACTTATGCTACAGAAAATACTAATGTACTCTGATAATTGCATAGAATGAAGATTAACATGATAAAAATCATATTTTAACTGATAAAAATTTTCATATATGAATTGATAACATTATTAATGTTTATGCTGATTGATTCGTTGATTTTTATGCTAAATGTTATATATCTGATTCATTAATTCATATACTAACTCATAAATAACTGCAGATAATGGTAAGATATAAGGTAACAGATTGATTATAGGCTACCTGATTTGTTTATACATATGTATATGGATTCATATAATTATGATTAATATATGTCACTTTAAATAGATTCCTATTGCGTACACGCAAAGATATATTTAGATTCTGTTATTTATGATCATCTATATAAGAGATTCCTATTGCGTACACGCAAAGATATATTTCGACTCTGTATTTATGATCAATTATATATAGAGATTCTATTGCGTACACGCAAAGCTATATTTAGATTCTGTTATTTATGATCATTTATATATAGGATACATGACCGAGGTTATACTACTTCACATTTAACTAGCTTTCGAACCACTTTTCGTCCATTACACAGTTCCAGACAACCACCTATAGCCACTGAAACGGCCTTTTTCAATGGTTAAAACAAGGGGAAAATTTGCCTGGGCGGGTCCAACGTTCCATTTTGCGCTCACACTTATTCTCTGCATCCTAAGCTACACGATTACGTTCGCGATGAATAAAAAAACATCCCAGCACGAGTCTTCCGCCACAGCAAAGTAGAGTTGAATATCCTTCGGGTCGTAATTGTCGGAAGTATGTCCCATTCGTAGTCGATTCCGACAGTCGCTGGAGCATTCCGCATTAAAACGAGATTAACGAGATACGGTGTCGGTCGAAGAAGTCCATGAAATTCCTTTCACATTGTAGGCGGTTGTTACTTGACTGTAGTCGTCCGCGCTGCGACGAACGATTTTTTTTTGGAAGTTGCGATGTGAAAACTTTCGTACCGCAGGATACTGTAACCAGGTTCCATTAATCAGCCTGCAAGTGAAATTATACTTGTCACAAGGGCAAAGTAAATTCAGACGACATCCAAATACAGGGGAGGGAAGAGAGCCATTTAGATCAGACTTAACCCACATGAATTTCACTGATATTTTGGAATTCAAAAGAGTCCGCTGTACAAACTTTTTATCCATGGCATTAACAATGAGTGAACCTATCCAGGTCTATGATGACTCGTAAAAATATCCATAATTATAAAAAATAAATAGATATCAATACGAATCTCAAAGAAAATTCGATATTACTGGTAGTAAGTTTACTAGACAAAGAAGTGGAAAAACGGAGCTAAATGTAAGATTGCCAGGCAAACATAAGAGTCAAAGAGAAGATTAATCATGATTCTATGTGCCCTAACAAAAGTTTCATATTCAATTTTCTCGCGCGCATCCTCTGAGGTTAATTTTAAAAAACTTTATTAATAGGTAGGAGATGCAACGAAAAAAAACCCACTATGTAACTAATTTCTAAATAAACTTTGGGTTTTTCAAGAAAATGTGACATTTTCCCATGAATGTTTTACTTGAATTGTAATAGGCTAATGTTGCAAGTAAACAATATTTCACATATATATCTTGATACTTCTAAATGTCTATGCGGTTTTCAGAAAAATTATTCATTTTGTTGTTATAGAAATTCTATTTGCTTATTTTGTTATTAATTTAAAATGATTGCAACTCCTTAGCTAAAAGTTGCATTGCGCATACGGATAGACATTTGTACCTAACTAAACGTCTGCCTTGCCCATGAGAAGTTCGGGCTAAGCATTCCTTTCTCCAGTCAATCTGCTTTTGCAAGCAGAGACGACACACAGATGAAGCCTGTGTAAGCAGATTATTGAGGTTAAAAGGAACAAATGCTGATACGGCAATGATGACGTCGTCACTTGGCAGGAGATTGCTCTCAGCCAGCTAAAAGTTACGTTACTTGCTGTAAGAGATACGACTTTAGTATTTTCAAATGATTTTTATTTTTAGTGTTTTTAATTCTCCACCCGCATGAGAAGAATGTCTGAAAAAAAAACAGTACCAAAAATTGAAACAATATATTAGTTTCATGTTGGAAAATCTGCATAATTGTAATTATGTTAAATTAAATATTCCTTATTCAAACTATATGAAAAAGGTTTCCATACAAATTCTATATATATTATTAGCCCTGTATAAGATTCATATAGGATTATTTCATAGATATTCTTTTCACTTCTAGACTTCCTGACTTTAAAATCTCTCTTTATTTATTTTATTATTTTATTTATTATTATTTTATTTATTTATTTATTTATTTAATTTTTTTTTTTTGTTTTTTTTCATTGACTACGAATATAAATCACCGGGACAGACAATATGTCAGTAGGTTTTGGATATTGTATTTGAACTTTTAGCTTATTTGTCATTACTAAAGCGTTAAGTTAGAGTTCAAATCTTTACGCATATATGGATATTTAATGGTTACGTTTTGCTTGATTGATTTTATCGTGATTCCTTTTTTTATTATAATTTGTAACCCTTCCGACTTCTACGGAGTGTATTATATTGACTCCACTTGTATCCATTTTATTTTATATATTTGTTTATTTATATATTTTTTTATATATCTTTGATAAATTAATGGTTTGGCTTGAATATGTGGAAAAGTGTTCTAGCGGCGTACCGTATAAGGCTACT
This sequence comes from Macrobrachium nipponense, assembly GCF_015104395.2. Classification (NCBI taxonomy): domain Eukaryota; kingdom Metazoa; phylum Arthropoda; class Malacostraca; order Decapoda; family Palaemonidae; genus Macrobrachium; species Macrobrachium nipponense. Next base: position 61,069,336 of record NC_061095.1, on the reverse strand, counting down.
TGCGGCATCAATTCTATAGATACAAGATATCAATGATAAAGGTATTTAAAACCGCGAGAACCGCTATAATCCAGTTCGGATCCAACATCACGAGTTGTAACTCGTAAGACATTGACACTTCCTATTTAATTATCCGTTATTTTCTACCAAACCGATGACTCTGGGTGATCAAATATATTATTGGTTTTCTTAATGGAAAGGAATTCATACACAACGTGTTAAGGAGATTATTATTGATTTACACCACCCGAGTCACAGATTATTCTGTGTTGAATTCCATATTTACTGATTTAGCACTCATAAATATTCCTAACGCACTCAATTGCGGTGTCTTGTTTTTAGTGCTATTAATTCTATATAACGTGTCAAGGAACTATTAACACTAAGAAGTGTTTATTCCCTCTGTCAGACTCGTAATTCTGTTAATAATTCTACGTATATTCTTTCAAGGATTGATTTGGCACAGGATAGGCTCCTAAACTGACAGGTGTCTTAGTGTATCCCTTGTTTTCATGACACGTGTTACAATTAGTTATGTGCTTTTTATATCTGTAAGCATTGTAGGCAGTAAAATAGTGATTGCTTTCTGTGACATAGGAGGGAACCCTGGATGACGGAATGCAACCAGTTTATGACGATTGGTATGAAAGAGATTATTATTACTACCTGGTCGTTAGTCATCTGCTGTGTTCTTCGGGTTTTCCTCGTCACAGACCTACATATAATATTACACTTGATTACATTATTCTGATACACATACTTTAAATGTACTTTTGCTTTAGGGTTTCTGCTCAAAAGTGTTTATTGTTTTTTGCTTAGCCACTGACCCTGTTTCCGTTTCGAAGGTTTGTTTATTGTTTGGTGTTTATTGCTGCTGACACTTGCTTTGTTCAGTTTGTAACAGTTCTGCGCTCCGACCCAGATATTCAATGCTCGCGATCTCTTGGGTTAAGGAATTTTCTTGTTTAGATACGGTTTTAACAATAGGTACGGATTTTTTGTTTCTATATCTTTTAGTCTAATTAATGGTTCTTTGCTGTATGGTGCGGGATGCGGGATAATGCGTCAGCTATGATTATTGCTTTCCAGGTAGATATCTTATCTTGGCTCCAAAGACCTGAATGATCATTTGTCACCGAGTTCCTTTTGGACTGTGATTAAAGCCTTTGAAAAAAACTCGGTAAAGGACTCATGTTCAGTAAGGACTTTATCAGGATAGCCATAGATTATGAACTTAAGATGTACTAGTGAGTTAAAGATACCTAGCCCTTCCTTGCCTATTACTGCATATTTACTTTCAGAGGGCTTTAGTTTACGTGAATAAAAAGCTATAGGGAAGAACTGTTTATCATATTACTGAAGTAGTATCCCTCTTACCCTTGGTCTGAGGCGTCTGTTGCAATAAACAAAAAATTCCTTATTTAAATCAGGGATTTTTAAAGTTAGGTAAGCTGCATTTTCCGCTTTTAAGATATCGAACGCCTGTTGATGCTTTTCAGACCATAATACATCTACGCTCTTCTTGTAAGATCTGTTAAAGGAGCTGTCATGATTGAAGAGTTACATATTTACATACGATTGTAATACCCACTACAGCGCAAAAGTGCTGTATCCCCCCCCCCTTTTACGTTAATAAGTACCGGAAAGTTATGAATAGCCGACACCTTACCATGGACTACTTTTAAGACCTTGACTAGACACATAAAACCTAGATAAACATGTTCGGTTTTTAAAAACTCACATTTAGATATTTTACTCTGAGATTATTTGTCTTTGTCTCTGTAGCACTAGCTCTAGTTTATGTGAATGTACTTCTAAGGTATTAGAAAGGATTACAAGATCATCCATATAGGCATGTAGGTTATCCCCTAAAAGTCTCCAAACACTATATTGTAATTGGGGCGCAACGTAAGCCGGAGGCATACGTAAAAATTGATAATGTCCCCTGGGTGTGCTGAAAACGGTGTATGAGGTACAATCACTTAGGTAATGGTATCTGGTAAAAGCATTTAAGTAAGTCCAAGTTGGTGAAAAAAATTTATTCTAACCTAACAGAGATAAGAATGTCGTCGGTACATCGCACTGGTAAACTATCGGAAGTCGTTTCCTTGTTTAAGCGACAGAAATCTACGCAGATACGCCAAGTCCGATCTTTTATGGCATGACGTTTGAGGGAAAAATTATATGGGCTATTTGATTTCCTAATGACTCCTATTACTAACATTTTTCAACTTCGTCATTTATCTCTATTTTAAAATTTCATGAGAATCTATACGAAGGTACGTAAATAGCTTTATGTTTGTCCTTAGACCGTTTTGTTTTCAATGGACATCCGTTTTTCTCACCGAGAGATCACTCGCTAGTGGAGAAACTTCCTGGTATTCAGGTAGAAGATAAAAAAAAATTCTGCTGAATCACCTCTGCTTGAATGACTTTACGGATATTACTTTAGATAGATTATCAGAGAGATCATCCCACGACTGGTTGGGCGTGATTAAAAATTAGCAACAATAAAAAATGCGATATTTATAACTTCCGTATCCACGATATGTATACTTTTAGGGCTTTGTTCGCGGAAATCGTTATATTTCAGAGTGTCGGGAAGGATTAAAATTTCATTTCCCAGCAAAGTCTTTTTACACGCACTAAGACATCGAGGGTGCATGCTTCTCGAGATTTTGCGTGCAAAGTACGACTGCGGTTGTGGGAGAATTCTGTTGGGTCATTTGAACAATGTTACGATTTATGAGACAAATGTATAGTTCCTTTATATAAGTTATTATTTGATTAACTGTCTCATTTTTGTTCAAACGGATTTTAATATGTTTGAAGGTTTATAGGATTTTCCTTTGATAAACACGCCTTATTTTGCAGGATGTAAGATAATATTTTGTATACCCCTAGTGAATCTTACAATTACACTAGATACAGATCAATGTTTTTTTTATAACTATAGAGGTATCTGTAAGCGCTCGCTTATCCGGACTTCTCATTAGGGAAGTTCGAACAACAGACGGTGAGTCCGTAAATACAAGATATTGCGTGTACTAAAGAAATAAAACAAGATATTCTAATTTTTACGGCGCGTACAGTTGGGCTTAATCCACCAGTATTTCATTATAAACTTAATGTATTAAATTAAAACGAAAAACCTGCTCTGATTACTTATACGGTCGTGTGTTTCATAGGAAAAATCCTTTTTAATTCAAAAAGATATTGGTATGAACCAACATCGCTTTTCCCCACTCTGCTAGAGTCGCTTATTGTGTGGAATTTGCTATGTTTTGAACACTTCGGCAGTTTTTGACTAACCTTGACCGCTTGACTAGGTGACACAGTAACCGAGTTTGCTTGTTTGATTCTGAAAGGCTACTGTTTCTATTTCTTTTGTAATAATTAGGATCCTTCTCTTTATTACCATCGGCAACGTATTGTGTGTTTTTAGCATTATGTTGTGGTTACGGATAAAGCAATGAATGACGAGCTATTAGGAAACTGAGCGATTACTAATAAGACAAGTTATCTCTACTGTATTCAATATTAACTGTTTGTACTTCATTCTTTGCTAAAATTTGAAATAGTGAGGGATCCTGGTCAGCGCATTTTGCCTGATGAAAGTTTTTTTTACAGACATGTTATTCCTTGCAATCCAGCCATATTTTTAAAGTTAAGTTGAGTCATTGAGGTTCGATATTTTATATAACTCAAAAAACTCAAGGCTAAAACTGCGATCGGGACTTGCAAAGGAGCATTTATTGTCATGACCCGAAATAGTGTTACCTCTAATTTATCTAGATTTGTACGGGTGTTCCACTTGTTTTTGTGTGTTTTCTAATCACTACGGTGCTTAACGACCCTATCCATGCATCTGTACAAATACAGACGTCCACTGCGTAAACGCATATTCACTGTTTAATATGATTTGTTACGTAAGGGATTAATAATCACCCAAAATGATAAAATTAACATAGTATATGATTATGATATTTCAGTAGAACTTCTGGAAACAGACACTCAAAGATAAAAACTCGCAGTAGCGAAATCTCAATGATATAGATAATTTCTGTAAAAAAGTAAGATTAAGAATGTCTCGTAACTTCAGCCACAGGAATAACGAAATTCGACCTGCAAAGGAAACACTCAAAGTTACTCCAAATGAATAAAAATTGTACTTAGCTTGCTTTTGTGGGAAGTCACGGTGTTCCGATAACGACACACGGCCTTGGTCTCCTTCTCTATTAGCGGACGACCTGGTTTGGCTTCAGTTTCCCCCGTGCGCGTTGTTTCGATGATTCGAGCCCTTGAAAGATCCGATGCTGCAGACGCGTTCGGTTTGTTTCTTGGAGTGCCGGAAACGCTCACTAACGATGTTTTCTTGAATGATTCTAATGAGAGACGAAGCTTGCGTTGTCGTAGGAAAAAGGACACGTCGGTTTTGTTTCTTGAAGTTATTCACTAACGATGATACTAAGTTGCTTGACGAATCTTGTTGTTTTCTGAAGTCGCTCACTAATGATGATACTAGGTTGCTTGAAGAATCTGCTGCTTCCGTCGTCGTTGACTTCTTATGATACATGATTTATTATTCTGGTTTTTTCTTCGTAGGACGTTGTAGAGTTCTTCTGGTCCGCTGGCCACCAATATTAGGGCTTGTGCCTTGTATGATAAGGCGCCCTATGAGGTAATGTTAGACTAGCGATAATCTATACGCTAAGTCGGTTGTATTGCACTTCCATCTTCAATGGAGTGTCTGGGGTTTTGTAGATCACTTACGAAGTCGGTATTATCTTTACGACGATGTGTTGAACTCATGGTTCGGTGAGGTTCTTGTAGAAAACACAAGGTATAAAAATAGTATATTCTTCTGAAGTTTTACATGATGAAGATCAGGTATGATCGTACAAGTCTTCTATGACGATAGCTTGATCGCTTCTGCCAATGATGATGGCTAATCCTATTCCTCTACATGATAAAGCTTAGGTAAAGAGGTACAGGTCTTCTAATAACGATAGCTAACTCTGTTCTGCCTGTCTACCATCTCTGTTACAAGTTATGAAGGAACAGACAGTAGTTCGAACATATGAACATACTATCAGATGACATAGTTTCATACGAAACACACAATCGAATGAGACCACGCTACAGATCACGTAGGCGGTAGTTGTCTCAAGCAGGGAGCTTGGACTAATGTTTATAAACAATTGAATGACTACAGGTGACGGCATGTTATCTTAGCCTACTTTTATTGTATACGTCATCTTTAGCGTCTCTAGTCTGATCACATTCCTGCAAGCAATCTGGTTGACCTCTTTAGTTTTAGACTTTTATATATATGGACTAACATTCCATATTTTTATTATGTAAACACTTACATATATATATATATATATATATATATATATATATATATATATATATATATATATATAGATACATATATATATATATATATATATATATATATATATATATATATATATATATATATATATATATATATATATATATATATATATATATATATATATATATATATATATATATATATATATATATATATAAACAAACCATCCTTCACACCTTATAATTGGTGATGGAAATATCAATTTGTCCAGGAATCTCCAAAATGTCTGGTGTTTTCAAATAAGGTTCAGCAACGTCAAACAGTAATTCGTTCGTGTCACAGTTTTTTATGTCACGGAATTAAAATGAATTCATCCACAGATCCCAGACCCTAATATTACACTAGACTTTGATGTTGGTACAAATTCAGCTGAATTAACAAGAGACTCATTTGCATATCACAGAATTAATTATTGAGCTCATATATAAAACTAAGGTATTTAAGTTAGAGTCTGCTTCTGATACAAATTGATGAATTATAGCCAATAGATGATTCTTCTGAATAAGAAACAGAAATGTTCATAAAAAAGACAGGTCCTGTAGGAAAACACACACACGCACACATATACACACACAAGAAAAGCTCCATACATTATCCATATCTTTCGAGTTGAGTTAAAAGGACTTTGTTTCAAAATATGTTTAATTTCTCCGAATTGGGAGGAAATTGCGTGTCACCTCTTTTTGGGTGATTCACAGCCTATGCATGTCGAAAAGATTATTCCCTCATTTAATGGGAGAGAGAGAGAGAGAGAGAGAGAGAGAGAGAGAGAGAGAGAGAGAGAGAGAGAGAGAGAGAGAGAGCCACATTTCAGAGGAAATGCCACACTTCCACGCTGGATTAAAAATGCAATTACCAGAAGTGGCATTTCGCTGTACCTCCCAGTTTTGTCAAATCGAGTACAGAGAACACTACAGCGGAGTATTCTCAAAATATTGTTTTATTATTATTATGAAATATTAACCCCCTTTTCTAAAGAGATTCACTACAAAAAGCAGCTAATGAATGGCTTTGTTTGAACTAAGATAAGAGAGATAAAAGGGGAGTTCATATTCGTGTATTTAAAGCAAAGAGCTTTCTCGTGCTGTGATGTGGATACGAAAACAGAAATTCAGACTTTTGATTTAAAGGAAATGTAATGTTGTGACCTTTTAAAACTTATTCGAGTAATATACTATAATATATACATATTATCGCCTTACAACAAATTCCTGTTGATGGGAAATTTTTGAACGCCAGTAAGTGGATACGATGCAATGTTTTATTGGCTTCAACACACACACACACACACGCACGAAAAAGAGAGAGATAGAGAGAGAACAGGCCACGATATGAATTACTCTTGCTTTGAACTGTTCTTTTACGAAGTGAAAATTGCTCTTCTCGAATCAAAGGAGAAAGAACAAAATGAAGAACAAACGTCAAATGTGAACACGCTAGAAAAGTTGAAGTTGAACGAAGGCAGAGACGAGTCACTTGTCTCTATAACAATGTGACGTCATTTCCGGAAAAACTCCCGAATAAAGTCTTCAGTCACTCAAGTCTTTTCCTGTCATGAGCTCTTTCGGTTTTAGAAAGTGAGCTTTCACAAGAGCTGACAAGGGGAAAGCGAGTTGGCTTTTTTCGTTAAAGGATAAATAAAAACGTTTTAGTTTCAAGGGAGAACTCGAGAGCGAAACCTCCTGCCTGGAGACCCCTGTTGGGCGGGGACCGCGGGGTGGAGGGGGATATTCCAGACAGATTTATCCCTGCGCAAGGACAACTGGTGTATGAATTTATTTTCTCTAACAAAAGAATTTACCAAGAGACATTTGAAACTTCTGCTTTTTGCAAGTTTATTTACTTTCCTATAGATATGAAAGAAATGCAATATTTACCTTTTGCTGTTTTATCCAGGCGTGAATTCTACACACTACAAAATAACATTTAATTAAGATTACTTTACAAGAACTAAAAATACACAAGTAATTAAGGTTACATAAGTTGAAAAGACAGAAAGTTCTGTAATTGCTCCATATATGACCTATATTCTGGACATGAGTTTCTGCACAATACAGAACTAAATATTTGTCTAAAATGATTTCACCTGACTTAAATATACATATGTAATTAAGACTAAATGACTTTAAAAGAAAGAAATTCTCTAATTACTGCATAAACGCCCTGTATTTCTCCCTAATGGCTCTTTCTGTAAGATCTAAATATTCAACTTAAATTCACAATAACAGTCCATTAGCCCTTCCTTGAACTAGCTCATCATAAAATAACTTCCAGGAAGGAAATAAAGCTTCCAGAATTCCAGGAGCAACGGCCTTCTTCTGCTCCGAAGGCAAGGAGGGACGTTCCTCGAAGAAGCTCATTTCGAGGAAGAACGGCAGAACGTTCATTAAAACGTTCTCAACATGGGGGAGAGACGGAAACTGAGTCTCCTGAGACGAAAAAACGTCTCGCCTTCTGAACGTTTATTGCCATCTTCTTTGTTTGTTTCTGGAGTCCTTCTTTCTCTAAGGCGGTTAGTCGGTTGGTTAGAAATGAACTACAGAATAAAATGAAAAGTTAATTAAAATTTGTTTAAAACTGAAAAAAGTGAAAAATTATGAAAATATAAAAAAATAGGGGAAAATGGAGTGCTTATTAATATTTGTATGTTTAAAGATACAATTAAAATTTGGGTCTTTTTCAACATATCTATGGTGCACGACTATACAGTGACTGAAATTCCACAATTACCTTTGTTAGTAAAGGCTGTATTTTACTTCCATTGTTACAAATTACAGTTTTGACTCATAAAATACAAACTCTGGATTTTCACGAGATTTTTTACATAACTTGTCTTGGGCTCCTTGTCAGTATAACCTATTGTTTCGGTTTTTGACTTATAAACGTAATTGTGGTTTTTTCAGTATTTTTTTTTTTTTGAGATAACTAGTCTTGGGATCCTTCTCAATAGTAACCCATAGTTAGTTTATAACTTAGGCTGGAATCAGTTACAAATTTAAAAGAGGACTCAGTTACAGCAAAAGATATATTTGATGTATTATATCTGCTCATTCTTTAATATAACACATTCTTTTGGTTTATAGATTCAGAAAGGGACTCGGTTATAATTACGAAATATATAAATCTTGTATAATATGGGCTCATTTTCAATATAACCCATTATTGTGGTTTATAGATTCAAAGACGAATCAGTTATAGTTACAAAATAGAAAAATGGTGTCTATCCAGTTGTAAAAGCTGGGGAATGTAAAAAAAAAAAAAAGTTTTAAAAAAAGTAAATAAAGAAATAAAGTTGGGAGAAGAGAAGATAACCGCTGCCCAGTGCACAAGAGGCAAAGAATCCAGTTTGCAAACGGAATGTAAACAGCAACAAATCCCTTTGAAGAGAAGGAAATAAAATTCAATCCTTATACTACCAGCCTTCATGAAACATGTCCTGCCAAAACAAAACAAAAAAAGGCAAAAGGATAAAAGGAAGAGTGTCTGCTGGCGTTGACTAAATAGAGACCTACTATTGTGTTTGACTTTTGAGGCTTTCCCTAAATTCTACTTCAAAAGAACATGTACTGGATGTGTACACGCACATAAATAAATACAAAACATGTATGTGTATATATATATATATATATATATATATATATATATATATATATATATATATATATATATATATATATATATATATATATATATATGAAAAAATTTACAGCCACAAAGAAAACTGTTCGTATAATCACACGCTTTTTATTCTTCGTGATTTAAATGTAAAAAAAATATGTATATATATAATTGAATACCGAGCGCCTAGGGTCGTTTACATTTAAAAAAAAAAAGCAACTCTACACAAATCACGTATAGTAGAGCTATCATACTTTAAAAACACCATTTTAGCATTAAAGGAAAAATGTTAAGTTTTACTAGAGCTCATATTAGGAACTGTAAACTACAAGTAGACCTTTTGCTTCTCTTGCCAAAGGAGGGGGGGAGGGGGGGGAGGGTGAATTTTCATAATTGAGTTATGGATTTTCAACTTTCAACGAATTTTAAAAAAATTCTCGATTGTCTTGCCGGAGAAAAAATGTATTTATTTTTGGGATGTGTAATAATGCCATGAAAATGAACTGATGAAAATTGAAAACATGAGGGTTCCTACACATAATCTTTCCACAGAAAAACTAATCTTGAAGGAACCGTGGTAATGAAAACTGATTAAATTGACTTTTTATGACTGATTCAAATCCCTACAAAATCCTTGATGAAGTAGAAGACAAATGTGTTTCAAGACACTACTTTTGGCACAAACTGAATGACAAGAGTGAAGATGAAAAATGAATGGTTCAATAATGAATAAATAGTTTTGTGTCGCACTTTATAGACATTCACATATCAAAAGGTTTGTAATACAATATCTCATAACAACAATAAAAATAATAATAAGAATATCAATAACAGCAATAACATGAATTACAATATTATTACACATACAGGGAAAAATAGCAAAGAAAACGACAACATAAGGAAAAACTAAGATAACTGTGAGAAGTCAAAGAATAAAGGACAAAACAAAGTGGAAAATACCTGAAAATAAACTACGTACGAAACAAAATAATAAAAGACTGAATTAACTTTACCTTTAAATATTTTGCTTCACTAAAAACCCAAAAATAACATTGTATGAACACTCACCAAAACCGAGACAATGCAGGGTTTGCTGAAAATAAAAAAAGGGAAAGACTATTAAACCATATAAATAATAAATCATAATAACTCACACTATAATAAAGTTTGATCATGGTTATAACCGTATGTCATTGAGTCTGCACTCTAACTGTTTTTTTTTTAATCTCTGTCAGTATCTGTCTGTCTCTCTCTCTCTGAGAGACATACCCCAAGAATGTGAGAAGACGACTTGAAGTCATTTCCATATTCAAAACCTGAGCAAAGCAGCAAGCAGCAGCAGCAGCAGAGAGACTTACAGACCTTACATCTTGTTCGGGTTGCCCAGGTCCCTCAGTGTGAGGCACCTCTAATGTCTACCAGAGAGTTGCTAGTACATCTTCCGGTATATTTTGCATCTTCCAATCTTGGATGGTCTGGATGCAGTTTAGATATTTGTCGAGCTTATTCTTAAAACACATCTACGCTCACTCCTGATATATTCCTCAGATGAGCTGGCAACGCATTGAATAGACGCTGCATTATCGATGCTGGTGTGTAGTGGATTAATGTCCTGTGTGCTTTCCTTATTTTTCCTGGTATAGTTTGGGCACTATTAATCTACCTCTGCTTGCTCTTTCTGATATTTTTAGTTCCATGATATTTTCTGCTATTCCTTCTATCTGTTTCCATGCCTGAATTATCATGTAGCGTTCTCTTCTCCTTTCTAGACTATATAATTTTAAGAATTGTAGTCTTTCCCAGTAGTCTAGGTCCTTAACTTCTTCTATTCTAGCTGTAAAGGACCTTTGTACACTCTCTATTTGTGCAATATCCTTTTGATAGTGTGGGTACCATATCATATTGCAATATTCAAGTGGACTACGAACATATGTTTTATAAAGCATAATCATGTGTTCAGCTTTTCTTGTTTTGAAGTGCCGTAACAACATTCCCATTTTTTGCTTTACATTTTGCCAACAGAGTTGCTATTTGATCATTGCATAACATGTTCCTATTCATCATCACACCAAGGTCTTTAACTGCTTCCTTATTTGTGATGGTCTCATTATTAGGTCCCTTATATGCATATAAGCTTTCTTTCTCTGTCTCCATAATTTATTGATTCAAATTTATCAGAGTTAAATACCATCCTATTTACCTCTGCCCAATCATATACTTTGTTAAGGTCTCTTTGTAGAGCGTTCCTATCTCATCACAAGTAATTTCTCTACTTATTCTTGTGTCATCTGCGAAACTACTCACTACCGAATCCTTCACCATTATTGTCTACGTCTTCAATCATAATAACAAACAGTATTGCCAGCTAACACCGAACCTTGCGGCACACCGGATATTACCTTGACTTCAATCCGATTTTCTCGTCGTTTGCAATAACTATCTGTTTTCTGTTGTGTAAAAATTCTTTTAACCATCTTCCTACTTTATCCACGATATTGTGTTTTCTAATTTTTTCTCGCTAATATATTATGGTCTACTTTATCAAAAGCTTTTGCAAAGTCTAAATAAACCACATCTGTTTCATTTCCGCTTTTCATATTTTGAATATGTTCTCACGGTGGACTAACAGTTGGGTTTGTGTACTTTTTCCGGGTACGAAACCATGTTGTCCTTTATTAAACAAATTATTTTTTATTAAATGTTTCATAATATTTTTCTTCATTACCCTTTCATACACTTTCATAATATGTGATGTTAGACTCACAGGCCTATAATTACTTGCCTCTAGTCTTGATCCACTTTTGAAAGTAGGGGTAATATATGCTAATTTGTGCTCATCATAAATCTTGCCTGTATCTACACTTTGTCTTAATAATATTGCAAGTGGCTTTGCGATAGAATGAACTCTACTTTCTTTAACAAAATAGCAGGAATTCCATCAGGCCCTGCAGCAGCTCCATTTTTAATTTCATTATAGCCTGCACAATCAGCTTCATTAATATCTATGTCAGCTAAATATTCACTATTTTCATCCCTTACTTCTATATCATTGTATCTTCATTATCTATTCTAGGGGTGAATTCTCTTCTTATATCGTTCTGCCAGTATGTTGCAAATTTCCTTTTTTTCATTCGTTAATTCTCCCTTCAATTCTCAGAGGGCCTATTTCTATTCTTCTTTTGTTATTCATCTTCTTCGCATATGAGTATAATGAGTTTGGGGTTTTGCTTGATATTTAATATGGGTTTTTTCTTCCAAGTCCCGTTTTTCATTTTCATTTTCTTTTGATTGTATAAATCTTTTGTTCTGCATTTTCTATCTTACTTTTTAGTTCTATAACTTTCCATGCATTTTTTTCTTTTGCAAGACCTTTTTTTTTTCCACGTTTCTGATTTTCTGGAACAAGATCCTTCTGTCTCTTGGTATGCATGAATGATGTTTACTTTTTGTTTCTTCTCGGTATATATTTTTTCCACTATTTTCTCCAATATTTTTATATATAATACTCCGTATTTACCCTTATGTCATCACTTACGAAAATGTTATCCAATCTTTGTTTAATTCTTCATTAATTTCTGACCATTTTATATTTTTACTGTAGAAGTTGTATTTTCCATATCCTTCCCACTTTTTCATTCTTGCTTATCTCTATTTTCACTTGCTTTGGAATGAAACTGTTAATTCTATGACATTATGGTCTGAAATATTCGCATTATAAACTATTATTTCTTTAACATAATTCATCTCGTTCACAAATACTAGGTCTAAAGTATTTTCCTTTCTTGTTGGCAGGTGATTTATTTGTTGAATGTTGTATTCTAGTAGCATATCTAATAGCTTTTCAAATTGCCTCTTATCTTCTGCACTACTATTACTCTCTTTTTTATGTATATAAGTACAACCACAATCTCCTATTCGTTCTTTCCATTCTACGAAAGGAAAGTTGAAGTCACCAGAGGAGAATAGTCCCCCGTCCCTTGTGATTTCTACATATATCATCCAATTTTTCAATTATTAAGTCAAACTCTTTAGTATTAGGATGGTCCTATATATTACTATGTTCATCAACAATTTTTCAGATTCAAATTCTATCTAACCGCTATTAGTGCCACATTCTGAGTTACTATATTTCTCATATATTTTTCCTTGTTTTTTGTCTTTCCCATATATTGCGGTTCCCGTTGATTCCTATTTTTTCTATCTGATCTATAAGTTTGGAACCTTTTATTTGATCATCATTCCCAGTCTCTTGGGGAATACCAGGTTTCACTTATATTCATTATATCTATTTTCTTTTCATTTTGGGTTAGTTCTTCTAAGTACTCTATTTTTCTTTTTGAGTTACTCGTAACTAAACCCTGCGCATTCATCACTATGATGGTTTGCGTGTTTTTCTCCTTCATTTAATACTGGTAGTATAAGGATTTTCCCATGTCTCTTTCCTGTTCTGGTATGTTGTTCTTTTTTTTCATTTCCAGAAATTCTGACATTAAAAATCCAACTTTTCCATAATATTTGATCTTCCTTCATCATAACTATTCATTTTGTGTCTGAATCTGCAATTTTCTCCGCAATTTTCTCCTTTCTGCAATATCCTCTTGCATAATAAATACAGTTATTATCTGTGAGTATAATTTCGGAGCTGATGCTTTGAAATTTTTGCTGACACCTCTGCATATCATCATTGGTGGTTTGCTTTCTCTTTTACCTGATATTCTTGATTTCTCTCTTTATTTGTTTCTTTCTTATTTGGATTTTATTACTTGGTTGGTTATTTATTTGATTATGATTCATGGCTACAGGGTGCATATATTTGCATTTTTTTGTCGAACATACATCCTTTTCCTTCTTTTAGGTTTTACATATTTTTGGATGCAGATCTCTGCAATCATCCCCATATCCATCTAAGTATGCACATTTACCATATATTTCATAGTTTTGACATATCTTAGGATTTGTTTGGTAGTAACAATCTTTCTCCAAATCTGCAATTCCCTCTTTTCAAAGGTTGCAGATTTTGTCTTTCTTGTCTATTTTTTCCTCTTTCCCGTCATTGTATAGATCTGGGTAGAGCCTCTTCGGGATTTGCTTTTCTGTTGTCATATCGTAATTTATTTTCTTCGTAGGTATGCTGCTATTTTTTGTTTCTAGGGCCTCATATGTAGTATCAATGAGTATCTCTGCATCCATACTTTTATCTTGTTCTTTGTTTTCCTTATTTTTTTCTGTCATTTCATTTTTGTTTACTTCTCTTCCGTTTTCCTCTTCTTCTTTTTCTTCTTCTTCTTCCTCTTCCTCTTCTTCTTCATCCTCAACTATTTGTACATTCAATCTTGATTTAATAACATTGTCTATCCATGATAGACATGTTGAACAAAAATTCTTGTATCTTTTCTCAAATCTTGTATTACCTCAGCACACTGTGGATGGGTCGGAATGTTTGCATGCAGCACATTTTTCTGATTAGGTTTTGTGGATTGACTATGCTATACCAAACCCTTACACAGTTTGCATGCTTTTGGCATTCTTTTCCTAATGCATCAATTAGGATATTCACAAGATTCACCTTATTCATTTTCTTTGTCGGAATATGTTGGTTTATGTATATTTTCTTTATGAGTCTCTTGACCACTTTGATTTTATTTGGAACTTCTTCAATTATTTTCAAGATGTTTTCATTAGATTTGTTCCAGTTTGAAGGATTATATCCTTCTAATATATCTATGAATGCTTTTGTATCTTTTTGGGTTAGGACTGTTGCTGATTTCATAGATGAGAAATGCCAGTTCCCTTCCTGCTACCTCATCGTATTGCGAATCTGCTAAACACGCCAAATTACGCCACCTCTTCCCGCAGTTGGAAACTTAACTAAAGCCCTCTGTTCTTGATTTATAGTATTTTACACTTGATAAACTAACTTAGAAGACGCTTTATCCTACTATTTTCACACTAATCTTATCACCGATAGTTCACGAACACTTCTAGATATTTCTCAAATTCTAGTCGCATGTTAAACTTGTGATATCTGTTGATTAATCTGACTTCACGCGGGTACGTCTCACCAAGCAAGATGGCTACTTACGAGAGCGAGAGAGAGAGAGACTAGTCTGGATCTCCGGGTACGAGTAAGTAACCATATACGTGAGCTCGTATGTTTTTTTTTATCTGTTTAGTTGTGTGTGTTTGTATAAGCATACGAGCATTATGTCCGTCTGATATAAGTCTTTTACGAGTCCCTCCTGCAACGTCAAACGCCGATGACGTCTCCGAAGAGAGACAAGAAGAAGAAGAAGAAGAAGAAGAAGGAAGCATCTTAATAACTAAGAAGAAAGAAGAAGAAGAAAAGTACCTTTATGCTTCAGTTGAGCCTCTTAGACCCTCTGGAATGACAATTTTTTCTTGCAAGAAATTTCAAAGAATTTGCATCAAGCTTCAGAATATGCAATGTGGCTCTATACTCGTTTCTCGTTGTCGACCAGAGAGAGAGAGAGAGGAGAGAGAGAGAGAGAGAGAGAGAGAGAGATTCTATTTCAGCATTGCCTGCCTACAGAAGGGACAGAACATCGTACCACAATAATATAGGCCTATTTAACTTGTCACGATAGAACTTTAATTAATATTTTTTATCTAAAATTATTTTCAATGATCGAGTGACCAAAATAATGATTGATATACTGGGGATGGGCATTGCAGAATGTGAGAGAGGCGATGGTGTTCGTTGTATTCAACATGAATCATTTCCGTGGATTTGTCAAAACCTCTTAAATGATCATTATCACAATATGTAACTGTGGGAACTGTTCTAAAAGCGTCATTATAATCGTAAAATATTTGGTTCAATTATCCTGAAAGTGTGGGCATTTGAGAGCTTTAAGCGTGTTGTAATTATGAACTCTTTTTATTTTTTTTTATTTTGTTCCTGAAAATGGGAACTGCATAACTTTTAATAAATCTATGCTATTCAATTCGATTAAACAACTTCCCATATATTAAACTATTTTGAACAATCGTCGGTTCTGGCATCAGATTTAAATGTGCACTTGGTGGTCTAATCCAGCATGACATCTAAACAAACAAACCCTTTCTATCACTGTCTATAGAAAACCACAAGGTTATTTTGGCCTCATCTCCCACTAACTTCGACAAAACTCCTTTTCAGCACATGTTTTATTCCTTGAATTCCTATTGAATGTTTATTCCCTCCGTTAAAGGCCTTCTTCGGAAACAGCTGAGGAGGCGGTTCAGTAAACATAGCTCAGTCTTTCGAACTCGATATTCAAATCACTTATCATCCTCTTGATTTGATGGCAGAGAGAGAGAGAGAGAGAGAGAAAAATAATATCCGCTTTTTGATGATGATGTGTAATGAAGTCTAGGAGCGGATTTTTACATTCGTGTTTGCAATTCAGAAATTCGTTGTGGGTAGATTCTGCGGCGAAATCTGCCGATGATCACTTCCCCCTCTGACGGGACTGTCTCTGCCAACACTGCCTTTGTTGGAAGTTACCATGACTTTGAACATACCTATATTTCTAGTGGTTTTTGTTGTCAGTCAGTCTTTCTGTTTGTGGCCGTCATGCCGATTGCTTCCTCATGTCTGAACGGCCGTTCATTCATGGGAAACGAATTCCGTTTGTGCTGAAACAATACCGTTCACGTTGAGTATTGTATGACAATTTGTTTGTATTCAGAATGTGTTGCTTTGTTGAACGTTATAGAACACCGTTATACCAAAACAGAGAAGAGGTCATACCGAATTTATTGACACAATTTGTTTGTATTCAAAACTGTTGTTGGTTTGTGGGCGTTTGTTAAAAAAAATACTGTAGGATGGAGTTCCTCTTAACCAAGTTTCAAATACAGAATTGTTCCTATAGGACATTTTGGGGGTCCCCCTGGTAGGATATTTTCCTCCTAAAAATCTTGAGGATTGTCCGTCCTTAGCCAATGAAAAATAAGTATGTTTTTTTAGAAACTCCTAGAACTTCTATTTTACTCTGTAAAACGTCATGTTGTTATCCAAATCCTGGTACTTGCTGTTTTTCATGTTGAACCAAGAGAGAGAGAACCGGTGATTTGCAAACGAATGAAAGGAGGAAATGTTCTTCTATGTCTATAAGCTATGTATATTTTCTGTAAAAATATCTTCCACTTACGCTTTAATTGTATAGTTTACCAGATTTTTTACTTTTTTTCTGAGCAGTAAGATGAGTTACTTGTCCAATATACTTAAAACGAATTGGTTTCGTGTGAGATGTGCTCCGACATGAATTATTCCTGTACCATCTCTTCCTCCCTTCCTTTTGGAGGAAGCTACGTCAGCCAAATCGATCTTTCTTCGGTTTTTCTTTCTCATATCTTTGACTGTCTGTTGATTGTGTTCGTGAAGTACTTGTTTTTATATTCACTCTTTTTCATGATGCTACAACCACCACTTCTACTATAAATGATGATGATGATGGTAACAAGACATTTTTCTCATCGCCTGAATGAAATGTTGCTTATTGCGCAAAGACAAACAAATTCCTAAACGGATCTTCATTAAACTGATTTCTACCAAAGCATTTATCTCAGGAAAAGCATCATTCCGTTATCTTGTCTTAATTTGTTGCGTAAAGTCAAGTGTTACTGATTGAAGTCATTTTTTGCTTTTTAACTAAAGATTATTTGGTGCTCGTGAAACATAGAAATGAAAAGCTATTATAAATAAAAAGATCCAATAACAACGCTCCTCTGGGTAGGATACAATAAGGACATGTACCTGTGCACCTTTTTCGGCCTCTGCAATAACTTAGGGGTCCTAATAAAAGGATGTCGGAAGTCTGGTGGGGTATTGATATGTGGAGAGTCCTCTCTCTTTCTCTCTCTCTCTGTACAATAAGGCTGAAAAATAAAAAATGTTTCCCGCCACGGCTTCGCGTGTAAACAAACTCACATATTTTTTCAAGTGGGGATTTAGAGTGAAGTAAGAAACAAAATGTGCAATAATTACAATCAAATAAGCACTGTGGAGTTCAGTTGTGATGGCAGTAAGGATAAAACCACTGATGACTACAAAGAAAAATGCATTTCAGTTCAAAACATGACCTTGGGAATAAGACTTCTCATATTTTCACTAATATAGGCAACAAAACTGTTTTTTATTTTGCTGATTACAACTACTCTTCATAAATGTCAATAAACGTTACATATTATACCCAAATTATTGTTCAAATGAGCGCTGGAAGGACGTGGTCGGCCATTCAAGTGACGAATTGCAGAGATTCGAAGAGACGCCATATTGGATTTAAAAACTGCCTTGAAAACATATTTTACGAAGACCTCACATGCTAATTTTACTTCGTATGGCGGTTTCATACATCTCATTTTGTTGACGAAACTTCAATCTTTTGAATGGTATGCTTAAAGATTGAATTGTATCATAGTTTCGCCAATTAAATATCGAGTGAAAGAAGTGGTCTTTATTGAGTGAACTCGTCGCCGTCCGGTCGTTGACCCTGATAAGACAACGACGCCCAAAGTCTGATGGGACAAGAGAAGCACAAATGAGGCTACCTGATGTGAAATCGAAAAGTGATAGTATTCATCCATATCAGACGGAAAACGACTCAAGTAGATACTCATGTTTCAGTTGCACACTCAATGAAAGGTTAAGGCCTTTCACTATTCTAGACTCAGGTCCAGACTTGCCTTCCCTAGGCTTCTATTCGCCTCATTTATTAACCTATTTCCGGAGTCTGCCTTCAACGAAAACTGTTTCAACTTCTACCTGAACATAGCTTTGAAAAAACCGCTCCAATCAAACTCATTAATTCCGACATTTCAGGAAATAAATGACGAAGGAGGAAAAGAAAGACGTCCGATTCTCCCCTGTGGACGACGACGCCATGACAGCTGCCTGCCATTCACAACAATCAACATTTAATTCATTCGGGTCTTTTTCGCTCTGAAGGAAATAGAAAGACTCTCACCTCGGGCACTAAAAATAAGAGCACGAAAGTCCATCCTGATTTTGTGGATAATTTGGAGGATTCTCTCGCTCTAGAACGGGCAGGAAAAATAGCAGAAACTCAAGAAAACTTTTTGCTAACAGCTGACTGTCGGTCAGGGATCAACAGGTTCCAATACTGTCCTACAAGATTTGAAACATTACATTCGTTATATATTACATCCTTTCGCTTATTTTAATTAGTTTTAACTTGATTACAACATCAAATTCACATCAGAATATGAATTTTCCAACGTGATGTAACTGGTATTATCTTGCTGACATAAAAGACTGCTTAGCAGCGAGGGATTTTAATTCAAAATTGATTTATTATAGCTCCAACAAAGTAATTTCACTTTTCAATTCAGATAATGAAATGTGACATTGTTTTCACCTACTAATTAGCTTACACATTCTTTATTTTATGACAAACTCCTAAAAACGTATCCATTTTTGGAGGTAATGCAAAAATACTTTCTGAAAAGTAAACGATTGCGACGGCACCTATGGCAGTAATGAAGAAGCAAATAAGTAAATAC
>NC_061095.1:61037287-61044787 GCF_015104395.2 Macrobrachium nipponense | reverse complement strand
TCCTCCTGAGTAAATTGGATTGAGCAACGACGCCCTACCTTTGATGAGGAAATGGATTTGCTCTCTGACTCTGTCTGAAAAGAGAAGTGCCTGATGGTTTTCCTAAATGACCCCTTTTAAGGAGATCCCTTTACAACTGAGGACTGGTAAATGTGCCTTACTGCTTTAGAGTAGTAGAGAAACGTTAAAAGGCAAATCTGGTATTTTTAAGACATAAAATAAAAGCTAAAATTCGCGACCGATCAACCTATCCGGTGGCTTATCGTAAACTTGAATTTAAATAAGAAAAAATGATAGTGTTAGCAGTCTTCTGGCCCTAGCTGCACCTACTCTTTAGCCATTTACTTTACCTCTTCCTTGCTTCCTATCCTTAACTATGACTTACCATAACTGTGGGGTTTTCTCCCAGTTCCGCCTTTAGATCCTTGTACTAAATCTTCTTTACTTTCTGGATCTTTTGTGCTGTCCAACCACTTCAACTCTCTCTTTTCTGTATCTTAAGAGCAGAATGGTCGAAAGTGTCCCAGTGCTTTGCTTGACAGCATAAATTTCATAAAATTAAATTAAAAAGGCTTTTCGTGATTAATGCAGCCTATGAAGTCGAATATAAATAATACGAATAAATGCAATATTTCTTTAAGAATTCGCCTTAAAAATCCATTCATCTGACAGTAAGAACACATCAAGTATTCACTGAGATGCCATGAAACTGTGCCCAAGAAGCCAGTCCATGAATTGCTCTTCTTTCATTCATGAAGTTAATTTTTATGATGGAATATTAGATCACAAAAAATAGCATTAAAAGAAGTTCACGTAACCGCACAAATATTCATCTTTTTCGAATCTTAAAAAGACGTATTTAGACGTAAAAGTCGTCCGCGCTTATGGACTTTGCACACAGTTAGAATTCAGACCAAATTTTATTAATGGAAATATGAAAAAAAAAATGGACTGACAACCAGAGTATGAATGAAGACCTCACTTCTGAGAACCTTGCCTTAGACCCAGTCTCTCTCTCTCTCTCTCTCTCTCTCTCTCTCTCTCTCTCTCTCTTCTCTCTCTCCATTCTTTAGATGAAGGAAGAAGACGCGGTAATCAATCCTGTCATTGAGAGAATGCGGAATTGAGGAGATTCGAAAGGCTCGTATATTATTATCTTCTTCTTCATCTTCTTCTTTCAATCGTCCATCAAAGATCTATTTCTCTCTTTCATTATTCCGGGACTTTCTTTTGATCGACTTCGTTCCAGGTGAAAACTCTCTCGTGTTTTGCGTTTTCACCTTTTTTTTTTTTACAATTTCTGAACTTCGGAAATATCCTGCAATCTTTGTTGACAAGTGTTTCGTTTATAGAATTGAGTCAGCCTATGAGAAGTGAGTATGGGTGAGTGAGGGGGTGAATAAGTGAGGGAATGAGATGAGTCCATGAGTGAATAAGTGAGTGAGTGAATAGGTGGGTCGGGGGAAAGGAATGAGTGAGTTAGAAGTGAGTGAGTGAGGGAGGGAGGGAGGATTGAATGAGTGAGTGAGGGAATAAGTGAATGAGCGAATGCGTGAGTGAGTGAGGGACGGAATGAGTGAGTGAGTGACTGAGATGAGTGATTCAGTGAGTGAAAGTTACAGCCGTCATAACCCCCCCCCCCCCCACCCCCCACCCCACAACCCCCACTTTTCTCTCTCTCTCTCTCTCTCTCTCTCTCTCTCTCTCTCTCTCTCTGCATAAAATTACGAGTTTTGCAAGTTGCAGAGCTTGCAGATTTTCCCCGTCGCTCCAATCACCTTTTTCTCACTTCTGCAGAAACTCGAAGGCACAAAAAGACGCTTGCAATGTCGTGCTTGTTAAACGATGCTTTTTATATCCCAGAGAAGAGATTCATTCGCGTCTTGCAACTCTGCATTTCGAAAAGTATTGTTGCAATATTCTAAGAAGAATATTGCACACTTCGTCTTTCTATTCGGTAAATGTTATTACATTCTTCAAAAGACTATTGTCTACTTTGTCTTCGTATTCCGGAAAGTATTGTTGCAATATTCTAAAAAGAAAATTGCCAGTTTCGTCTGCCTTTTTAAATAAAAGAGCATCGAGAAATGAGCAATCTACAGACTCTTGTGATCACTTCCCAGATATCGTAAAGTTAAAGATATCTAAAATAAAAAAATCTGGTTCATTTTAGACTAGATAAAACGCCAAAATAAAACCCCAGCGAATTTCCTAAGTTTTCGATTTGAAATAAACCAGTAGATGTTTTATGCCTATGTAACTCTATTTAATGCATACTTGTGTATCTCGTTTGTGCATTGTAAAGCAGACTAATCTTGGATAATGTATAAATACATTTTAAAAGATTAAATCTATGAATGATTAATACATAGTCCGCCAGGAAAACGAAATCTGTAGAGAATATGAACATATAATAAGCTAAGAAATGAGAAGTGAATAGAATTGTATAAATACGTATGCATGTATATGTTACGGCCATTTTGGCAAAATTGGTCATTTTACAAATTGCCGGCCATTATGCAAAAGGACCAAATTCTGGTCACTTTGCAAAATGTCCAAAATTTCTCAACATTTTGCAAAAATGACGAAGATTTTGGTCGTTTACAAAAACAGTATTATTGTTGTTTTTTTTCCGTTTACAAAATCTCCATACAGCAAGCAGCCAGATGGAAAAAAAGCTTGTCATTCACTTCTGCAAATCATCTCTTATAATATTGGTTCATTTACTGGTTAATTTGCTAGTTGCCCATTACGGGTAATTGTACTGTATAATTGTCGATCATTCACTTATTATCACCACCCCCCCCCCCCCCCCCCCCACCCCCCCCCCCCCCACCCCCCACCTCTCCAAAATAGTAATGGAGCTGATGGTGACACTGTTGTCAGTAAGGCACTGCTGAAAGCCTGGAGAAGACGACCAACTTCTGTAAATCATCTCTTACAATATTGGTTCATTTACTGTTTCATTTACTAGTTTCCCACTACGGGTAATTGTTCTGTATAATTGTCGATCATTCACTTATTATCCTCTCCCCCACTCTCTCTCACAATAGTAATGGGAGCTGACTGGTGACACAGTTTTCAGTAAGACACTGCTGAAAGCCAGGAGAAGACGACCAACGTAGTACTTTGTGTGCATTCAACCTAGTTACTTACTAAAAACTTTATACGTTTTTGATGTATTCGAAAATTGTATTTTCTGAAAATGAATAAATTAGTTATGTTCACTACTTTTTATCATTCCCTCTCTTTTTTTTTCCTCTGGCTGCTTGCTGTATGGACATTTTGTAAACTGACCAACGATAATTTTGTATACTGACCAAAATCTTAGTCGTTTTGCAAAATGTTGAGAAATTTAGGTGATTTTGCAAAATGACCACAAATTTAGTCCTTTTGCATAATGGCCGGCAATTTTGTAAAATGACCAAATATTGCAAAATGGCCGTAACATATATGTATATAATTACATTCCCATTCCCTACCGAGCAACTACGCTGAAGAACGAGGTGAAAATATTTTTGTTTGTACCCTCTCAAGGTCATCGAAGTTTGAAGCACATTCTCTCTCTCTCTCTCTCTCTCTCTCTCTCTCTCTCTCTCTCTCTCTCTCTCTTGCATGTAATGAACGAGGAACACTTCTCCAAAAGACATAAAAGCGGAATTTACGTGGAAGGGAGAGAGAAAAAGCCATTTGAATCCTGACTACACAAGGAAATATATATTTCTCGCCCCCCCTCTCTCTCTCTCTCTCTCCTCTCTCTCTCTCTCTCTTTTCAAGGTGACGATAATACTAAAAGCTCAAGAAGTTACTTCGAAAAGGAAGTACACTACAAAAACGCGAGTTTTAGAAAATAATGTTAACTTGATAACTACTATACCATTGGAAAATAAAAAAAACTGGCGATGAAAGAAAAATATACAAAATTCTAGTTATATATAAAACGCACTACTAAAATTTGTATAAGATTATATTTTAGGTAATAAAAAAGTTATTATAAGATTACTTTTAACGATTCGTAAAAGGGAGAAGCTAAAAATATAAAACTATATAAATATAAAATTCTAAAAGTCCCGAGTCATTCAAAAAGTGAAAAGGTGTGACAGGAATCCAATAACATTTCGAGCTTCAAAAGCGAAAATGAATAAGTGAATATGGATCTTTCTCCTCCTCCCTACTTTCCACCTTCCTTCATTAAACCCTAATTCTCTTTATTCTCTCTCGCCCCTCTTTACCCATAGAAGGGGGACGCTTATTAGATTATGCGTTTGTATTCACCACATGCAGGAGCTCTGCGTGAACAGGATATGACAGCAGTAAAAAGTATACAACAGCGTAAAAACAGGATATGACAGCGGTTATTATTATTATATATTATTTCAGTACCCATTCACATGGAACAAGGAGCCCATCAAAGGGACCACTGACTTGAAATTAAAGATTCCAAAGAAAGTTGGGTTCACCCTCCCACCGCTAAAGACACCACAACACTGCGGCAGTAACTGATCATTCTACAGAGCCAGTGATTTTTTCATCGCCCTGGGGTAGACAACGAACCCGTCACATCTGAGCGCATTCCACGACACTAACCACTATACCAACGGACCAGCTAAAAACAGGCAATGATAGCGCTAAAATAGAAAGATGGAAGCGCTTGTTCCAGGACTTGTTGGAGAAGCTTTGTAATTCTCTCATCAGCATCTGCGTCGCGTCAAATTTCTAATCCACTTGAGTGGTCTTGTTTGTTTTGGGAAAGTGTCTGTCTTTCGTGGGCGCCATGAATGCAGGAAAGAGAGAGAGAGAGAGAGACAGACAGACAGACAGACAGAGAGAGTGAGTTTAGGCAGCACTTTCATTTTCAGCGCTTGTCTAGACATAAGAACCAAGCCTAATTACGTCTGGGCTAATTATTTTTGCGTGACAAATCATGAGACATGTACCATGCAAATGGGTCTGACATCCATCCTGTAAAATCATTGAAGGTACCGATAGGAAATTAGATTAGATTCTAACTAGTAGAAGTAACTAAGAAATCAACACCTTTCTTTATACACGATGGCCGTAAAAAATGCATCTTTAGAATAACTAAGAGTTCTTCGAAAATATATACCACAATTGACCTTTCCTTTTCATAGTCATTGCTTTTATTTTTCTTTTGAGCTTGAAAAATTAAATAATAATGGTAATATTATGATAATGTTTGTACTACCTTAAATTATATTCCTGTTCTCCCAGAGCGGAATGGTAGTACACCACCTTTAGTTTTGGCGAGATCGTTGTAGAAATAGACCGTAAGAGAGAGAGAGAGAGAGAGAGAGAGAGAGAGAGAGTGACCTTACCTTACAGACCTTACAGTTCGTTCGGGTTGCCACAGGTCGTCCCTCAGTGTGAGGCGCCTCTAATGTCTACCAGAGAGTTGCTAGTACATCTTCCGGTATATTTTGCATCTTCCAATCTTGGATGGTCTGGGATGCAGTTTAGATATTTGTCGAGCTTATTCTTAAACACATCTTACGCTCCACTCCTGATATATTCCTCAGATGAGCTGGCAACGCATTGAATAGGACGCTGCATTATCGATGCTGGTGCGTAGTGGATTAATGTCCTGTGTGCTTTCCTTATTTTTCCTGTATAGTTTTTGGGCACTATTAATCTACCTCTGCTTGCTCTTTCTGATATATTAGTTCCAAGATATTTTCTGTTATTCTTCTATCTGTTTCCATGCCTGAATTATCATGTAGCGTTCTCTTCTCCTTTCTAGACTATATAATTTTAAGGATTGTAGTCTCCCAGTAGTCTAGGTCCTTAACTTCTTCTATTCTAGCTGTAAAGGACCTTTGTCACTCTCTATTTGTGCAATATCCTTTTGATAGTGTGGGTACCATATCATATTGCAATATTCAAGATGGACTACGAACATATGTTTTATAAAGCATAATCATGTGTTCAGCTTTTCTTGTTTTGAAGTGCCGTAACAACATTCCCATTTTTGCTTTACATTTTGCCAAAAGAATTGCTATTTGATCATTGCATAACATGTTCCTATTCATCATCACACCAAGGTCTTTAACTGCTTCTTTATTTGTGATTGTCTCATTATTAGGTCCCTATATGCATATAGCTTTCCTTCTCTGTCTGTCCATAATTTGTTGATTCAAATTTATCAGAGTTAAATACCATCCTATTTTCCTCTGCCCAATCATACTTTGTTAAGGTCTCTTTGTAGAGCGTTCCTATCTTCATCACAAGTAATTTCTCTACTTATTCTTGTGTCATCAGCGAAACTACTCACTACCCGAATCCTTAACATTACTGTCTATGTCTTCAATCATAATAACAAACAATATTGCAGCTAGCACCGTACCTTGTGGCACACCAAGGATATTACCTTGGTTTCATCCGATTTCTCATCGTTTGCAATAACTTATCTTGTTTTCTGTTGTGTAAAAATTCTTTTAACCATCTTCCTACTTTATCTACGATATTGTGTTTTCTAATTTTCTTTGCTAATATATTATGGTCTACTTTGTCAAAAGCTTTTGCAAAGTCTAGATAAACCACATCTGTTTCATTTCCGCTTTTCATATTTTTGAATATGTTCTCACGGTGGACTAACAGTTGGGTTTGTGTACTTGTCCGGGTACGAAACCGTGTTGTCCTATATTAAACAAATTATTTTTTATTAAATGTTTCAATAATATTTTCTTCATTACTTTCCTTTCATACACTTTCATAATATGTGATGTTAGACTCACAGGCCTATAATTACTTGCCTCTAGTCTTGATCCACTTTTGAAAGTAGGGGTGATATATGCTAATTTGTGCTCATCATAAATCTTGCCTGTATCTATACTTTGTCTAATAATATTGCAAGTGGCTTTGCGATAGAATGAACTACTTTCTTTAACAAAATAGCAGGGACTCCATCCGGCCCTGCAGCAGCTCCATTTTTAATTTCATTAATTGCCTGCACATATCAGCTTCATTAATTTCTATGTCAGCTAAATATTCACTATTTTCGTCCCTTACTTCTATATCATTATCTTCATTATCTATTCTAGGGTGAATTCTCTCTTATATCGTTCTGCCAGTATGTTGCAAATTTCCTTTTTTCATTCGTTAATCTCCCTTCAATTCTCAGAGGGCCTATTTCTATTCTTCTTTTATTCATCTTCTTCGCATATGAGTATAATAGTTTGGGGTTTTGCTTGATATTTAATAGGGTTTTTTTCTTCCAAGTCCCGTTTTTCATTTTCTTTTGATTGTATAATCTTTTGTTCTGCATTTTCTATGTTACTTTTTAGTTCTATAACTTCCATGCATTTTTTTCTTTTGCAAGACCTTTTTTCCACTTTCTGATTTTCTGGAACAAGATCCTTCTGTCTCTTGGTATGCATGAATGATGTTTACTTTTCTTCTTCGGTATATATTTTATCCACTATTTTCTCCAATATTTTATATAATATCTCCGTATTTACCCTTATGCATCACTTACGAAATGTA
>NC_061095.1:61029787-61032287 GCF_015104395.2 Macrobrachium nipponense | reverse complement strand
GGGGGGGGTGTGGGATGGGTTGTGAGGTGGGGTTTGGGGAAGGGTGTGGGGTGAGGTGTTGGGTGGGGTGGTGTGGGATGTTGGGTCGGGTGGAGTGTGGGGTTTGTGTATGGGTGTGTGGAGGTGTGGGGTGGGGTCCGAGGAGAGAGAGAGAGAGAGAGCTACAATAGAATCACTGATGTATTTCAAATTATAATCTTAAATCTAACATCACACATATCTTTAGAGCAGTTAAAAACTAAAGCTTTATTATATAGGAAAAATGGTCGCGTAGGATTCATCAAACTTGTCACTGTCAGTAACTACGAACTGTTTAGAAACAGATGCACAAAATCACCCATTAGCCATCATGCAGATATACTCGTTATGCATACAGAAACAAAAATATACACACGTATACAAGCGTCTCTCTATGACATATCAAGAATCCCACGAAGCCGTAACAGGTTTAGGACGCAATATATCAGGTGAAACGCCCCTTTATGTTCTAAACAATGGCCTCTCCTGCCATCGGTGTCTTATTCATCGATTCTCGTCAAAATAACCATAAATCCTCATCCTCTTGGAGAAGAAATTCTCTTATAACTAAAGTATATATTTAAACCTGCCATCCCTGGAAACCATTTCCCCAAAAGCTCAGAGAAGCACGGGGAGTAATTCCATCAATACCTTTCCAGTTTCCAGACACAAGCGGATGAAGTTTCCAGCGAAAAGACTAACAATAAAAGAGTAACAATGTTAACTGATGGAACTACGCGAATAACGCCAACGGTTTCCAGTCCAGTAGATGTGCTGGAAGTGACGCTGGATGAAAAAGCGTAACACGAAGTTTTCCAAACGTGGATTCCATACGGAATGGGAATGCACTAAGGTCCTTCAGGAATGAAATGGGTCATTTCAGAGCTTTAAACGGATTGGGGCGAGAGAGAGAGAGAGAGAGAGAGAGAGAGAGAGAGAGAGAGAGAGAGAGAGAGAGAGAGATTCATTTCACATCTTAACAATGACAGCCTTGTGTTTGAAGTCTCGAGAGCAAAGTGGGTGTCTGTTGTCTGTCTATATATATTCGGAAAAGAGAGAGGAATGTTTTGGTTTGAAGATGATGGCAGACCTTTCTGTTTTTGTAGCAAAAGTCAAAGTTGTAAAAACAAGGGAAGTGGCTGTATACTGAAACGAAGGTAATGGGAAGCATGAAGGCCTGCAGAGATATTTAGAGAACGAAACTGGTCGTCTTCAGAATTTACGTAAATTCTTGACATATCCAAAACAGGAAATCGTTGTTCGTTTTGTAAAAACAGGAGGCAAAAAATATGGTCTGATTACAAATCAAGAGTGTATTAGGCCCTGCATATATTAAAGTTTTGCTTTAAAAAAAGTTTTACGAAACAACAGAGGAAAAAGGGGAATAAAAAATTGTCATGAAGAATAAAAACTTCAAGTGATAGGAAGCAAAACTTGTTTTATATTTTAAGTTAAATAAAGTGTGGCCGAGAATGAAAACGTCAAAAAAGAAGAAAAAAAAAAAAAAAAAAAACCTTTAATGACCCTAGGAGACTATTGCCATTTCTGTCTAATCCTCAGTATTTTCCCACTTTATATGACTCTAGTAAATAGAATAACTTGCTGTTTACCAAAAAGGCCTCTTAAACGAAAAACTAACAATTCAAAAAGCGTTCTTATAATATTCCCATTTCGATATCATTGGGATCATGAGTTTTACAGGAATGAGAGAACAAATTCCAAGTCTGAGTTACTTTACCTTTTTAAAGTCAAAGTGATGTGACAGGGGGCAGAGTGCTTGTTGATATATCACAGGATTGTCAAGAGAAACGATTTGGAGAATAAACTTTCATTTTATGACCACAGAGTTGAAACTTAAGGCCATAACAATAACACCATTCTAATTTACATTTTTAAAACCCCAATCAATATATAGTAAAAGATAAATGAAACATTTCATATATCACTTTGTAAGTTAAGGAGAATTTTGTTCTTATACACTACGAGAGAGCATCCAGTGTCAAATATTCCACCTTTCAGGGCTGAATTCTCAAATGAAGTGTATTGTTCACTTCAGAGAAACGAAACGCTATAAATTCTCTCTAATGGAGAACAGGGGACCACTTCAATTCCTGCATTTACATTTGACAACAACAGATATTTTACGAGAGACTAGAGAATTGGAATGATGCAAATTGAATGGCGGCCAACATTCGTTCTCGGAGAAAAGGAATTTGTTCTGAAGATATATTCGGTTGTTGATTTCGTTATAACAGCCATTTTATATAAATGCAAAGAGAGATGTATCAGTTTGAAACCCAACGAACAGGGATAAAATTATTTTTAAAATATTCTAGCCTTTCTTTAACCCCAATTGCCCTTACCATTTTTTTTCCTCTTCCCTCATCAACACTGGTTGGAAAATCCTGACCCATATTTCTTCTCCACCTGAGAGAACTCCTCAAAATATTCGGAGGTTTGCACTTTGATATTTATTATTTGT
>NC_061095.1:61002287-61027287 GCF_015104395.2 Macrobrachium nipponense | reverse complement strand
TATTATTGAGAAAGTTGACTATATTTATAATGATAATTCTTTTCTTTTCCCATTTGTTGTTAAGCCTTGCGAACTCTGAGATTCTCTCCTTCCTTCGTGTTTTTAGATCACGACATGATTCTGAATTCCTCTTTCAGTAAGTCTTTGTGTTGTCAGCTGGGCAGCAAACTGACATATTTTATCGGATCGAGAAAACCTTCATTTGGGAATTTTAGAAAAAAAATAATTTTCTTTGATTCATCTGCTGTGGAAATTGGACCAGAAAATAAATTTGTGCAAACAAAATTCAAGAAAAAAAAAAAAAAAAATTCAAAGACCCGTTCGGTGAATGGAACTGGAATATAGAATTTATGACAAAAGCCAAGCGGTGGGACCTACGAGGTCATTCAGCACTGAAAGGGAAACTGAGAGTGGGAAGGTTGAAAAGTGTAACACGAGGAAAAACCTTGTCGTTACATATGAATCAATAGTTTAGGAGAAGATTAAGGAAAGTAAGACGGACGGAAGAAAAAGAATATGCAAGGATGGTACAGTAAAAGGAAAGAAAGGGGATCTAGCTACGGCACATGGAATTGGGACGCTACAAAGAACCTCAAGTAATGCCTACAGTGCACCGCATGAGGTGCTCAGAACGGCGTTAACCCCGTAAATGAAACGATATTTTGGTAGAAACTCCCATAATTACATCAAATGTCAGTTTATCGAAAGGTTTAACATGAGCAAAAATGACAAAATAGCAAAATAGATAAATAAATAAAATAAATAAATAAATAAACATAAATAAATATTGAATAATTAAATAATTAAATAATAAATTAAATAATTACATATAATTAAATACATAAATAAATACATAAACTACAAAATAAATACATAAAATAAACATTAAAATAAAATGAATTAAAATAAATTAAATAAATTAAATGAATAAAATGAATAAATAAAATAAATAAAATAAAATAAGTAATAAAATAAAAATAAAATAAAATAAAATAAAATAAAATATATAGAAAATAAAATAGATAAAAGAAAACAATAAAATAAAAATAAAATAAAATAAAAATAAAATAATAAATAAGATAAAATAAAATAAAATAAATAGATGAAAATAAAAATTAGAATATTTCAAAATAATTCCTTTGTATTAGTTGACTTTTCAATGTTTTTCTTCCACTGAGTAAGTTGGAAATTCTTTGCCTCTGACAAAAATCCGTGAAATAAATAAAAGAGCTCAAAACAGAATCCTCGGGAATCCTTCAGGGATGATCTTTGGCTTTCCTGAAAGAAGGATTTGTGTCCTTCCAGGATTTGCTCTCATTGGGAGCAGGAATTCGACTACGAGAGAGAGAGAGAGAGAGAGAGAGAGAGAGAGAGAGAGAGAGAGAGAGAGAGAGAAGAATAATTCTAAGTCCTACTTGTGTCCCGCAATTTCCACCCGAATTGCAGAAATTGGTGATCACTTGGGATCTAATTCTGTTCGGATTCTCTCTCACAGTTTATTTTTCTATATATCACATACATACACACACAAACTCACAAACACACACACACACACACAACACACACACACACACACACATATATATATATATATATATATATATATATATATATATATATATATATATATATATATATATATATATATAGATATATATAAATATATATATATATATATATATATATATATATATATATATATATATATATATATATATATATATATATATATATATATATATATATATACACACACACACTACCGTACGCAAGACAGACATGAATTGAACTGGGCAGGATAATCTTGTAAAGGGGAAAAGGCTGATTTACAAAGCATAATTGCTGTTTGTTGGTCACAGAGCGCGGAAGTAAATTCAGGCAGAAGACTAACAATTAAAAGTGGGGGAAAGAAACGCGAACCTTAATAAAAGTGAGCATAACACAGCAATGAAAATTGCTTACGTAATCTAAGATTTTATGGCATATAATAAACAGGCATTTTTCTGGTTCTAGAACGAATATACATTTTTAATATTCTCTAAATTAAGAAAAAGGCGGATTCCCAACTCCCTCAGAATATTTTGCATGGCAATAGTTCAATTCTCTTTTATGTCAAAGGATTCTTCCTTAGGTCTATGGGAAGTTCATACGCCTACCATTCAGTTTTACATTACTGTATCATCGCTCATTTGAATATTGAATATGTATGAATTAATATTTTACAACTGTAATCTAAAAGCTGGCATTTTCTTTATTAATAGTTTTGTATTAATCACATAGAACTACAAAAAAATACAGCTGAAAAACTTATATATAAATCATGCTCGAGAAGTATTATTATTATTTTTATTATTATTATTATTATTATTATTATTATTATTATTATTATTATTATTATTATTATTATTATTATTATTATTATTATTATTATTCAGGCCCTAAAACCCTATTCATTGGAACAAGAAGCCCACCACAGGGGCTACTGACTTAAAATCCAAGAAGTTTCCAAAGAGTATGTCGTTCACTAGAAAGAAGTAACAGAAGATAAAAGAAAATGCAGAAAGAAGGAGATCATTTATTAAAAATGAATTGTTAAAATTAAATTAATAAAAAAAACAAAAAAATTGATAAAAACGTAATTGAACAGTTATTAAAATACGAAGGATATTTGTATGAGGGTAGAAATGAATTGCATCTTCGCTTGATGATAATGAAATTAACAATGACCAACGTATATTAATTTCATTCAAGAAAAAAAATCAGTTCGTTTCGCACACAACAGCAAAGGAAAATCAGTCCCATCTGACGACGCAGAACCAGAATAATTATTTCGACAGAGCCACAGGTGAAATCTGTCTTTTCCCTTGCTACCCTGGAAGGCCACATTTCAGAAACGAGGTTTAAAAATGAACTGGTCATTTTCCCGGAAGGAAAATCCTCGTGAGTCTGAGATTTATTTTATGTCTGTTGCTCTTTCCAATTAACATTTTCTGCTGCTGCTCTTACCTGGCGTACAATAGAATATAGAATTTAGGCAGAAGGCCAGGCGCTGGGACCCACGAGGTCATTCAGCGCTGAAACAGAAATAGACACTAAAAAGGTATGAAAGGTGTAACAGGAGGTTTTTTTTAATAATTGTAGGAGAGACTGGCTACCAAAATGGAAGGAAGAGAATATGAACGGAGGTACCGCTGCAAAGACCCTCAAATAATGCCTACAGTTATCCGCGTGAGGTGCACCGGCGGCACTACTCCCTAAGAGGGTTCCTTGACCTAAGTAGCGGAGGTCTTCTGCAAATTCGTCCTGACGAAAACTCGGCCACAAAAGTTTATTTGGGAAAAACTTTCTCTGTGGTCCTCGACGTGGGAGAGCATCGTTTGTCTTTAGTGACCTCCTAACATATCACACCAACATGAAACTGATCTCTCTCTCTCTCTCTCTCTCTCTCTCTCTCTCTCTCTCTCTCTCTCTCTCACGTACTCTGGGTTTATTTCATGGGCGGGGAACATGGGGAACCAAATTAAGTTGGAGGTAACATTGCTTAAGAAAACGTGAATGTTTTTATAAGGGAATTTCTCAGAACTTTTTTCAAGGTTAATTCCAACAGGCATCTTGGAATGCAAGTTCCTTTACTGAGATAATTCCTTTTAGAAAATAATTGATTATTGTGAAGAGACCGACTTGAAATTAAAGTGACAAACCGATGACAGGAAAAGGGCGTCATCACAAAAACTAATACTGAATTCATTCATATTTTTTTTTTCGAAAACTGCTGCTGATTTCCATTCATATTGGTCCGATAAGTATTCCTGAATACATCTATATTCTCCGAAAACTTCTCATTAATTCATCCATATTTCCTAAATATTGAAAGTCATATCATCGTCTGGACTTCTTTGATAAGTTGAAGTGATTTCGAATTTTGGCAGATGTCCATTTATCTAACTCGGAAGGTGTTTGAGGATCATTGTGTCCCTGAGAGACGATGACTTCTTATCAAAGATTCAGTGTGAGGAATTTCAAGAAGGTTTTTCTGTTGGAACAGAAATAAAAAGCCGATAGAGACTCGAGAAAATATGCAAAGTTATTTGTGTTTATATCAGCCACAGTTGATAGCATGATTACAGTTATCATAACATCCTTTTCCATTGCTCTATTCCAGACTCAGTCATTAATTCCGCAAAGGTGCCTGACCTGATGAGGCAATTAACAGAAACTGCTTTTAAGGCAATGATTAAGTCCAGATATTATGGCTGCTTTAAACTGCGGCTGATATGATCACTCGAATGATATCGGTTTCGGATTTGCCCAGACAACAGTGATTCGCGTTCTGCTAGGAAATTCACAATGTCGGGATTAAATTGCTCCATGTTATTTTAAAAAATCCTTAGTGATATCAAAAAAACATCTTAATTGCAAGAAATAAAACCAAAGACTTTCGATCCCCTGAACGGTGTTCCTCTCAGTTCAGGTGTTCCAAGGTCTTTTTTTTTTTATCTTTTACAAACAATATATTAATATATATTGTGTATGTTTCATGTACATGTGCATACACACGAGATTGAGATGATAAGTTTCCTATTACAATAGAGTATAGATAAAAACTTGACAATTAAATTTCTTTCATTCTTCTAACGACAATGCCACAGAAACTGGAAAGCCACTTGCTCTCTCTCTCTCTCTCTCTCTCTCTCTCTCTCTCGTGGTCTCTCTCTCTCTCTCTCTCTCTCTCTCTTTGACGGGAAACAAAGGCAGATCCTACACAAAGGGAGAAATCAAACGCCCAAAGGACACCCAACCCCCCCCTTCCTCCCTCCTTACTTTACCTTAAAGGACAAGACAGCGAGCATTAGGGATTCACTAGAAATACCATTTAAGTTGAAATCTCCGGGCTGCTTTTAATATTAATTAAGGTCAAAACTGACATTATTCTCTCTTATTATTTAAACTGCCACAAGACAGTCAATTTTATGCATTTGCTTGCCTTAAGGTAATCATAATAGCCTGATATTTGCTAAAGATTATTCCCAAAAGCTCCAAGACTCATGATAAGTTTCCAAAAATTCAAAACATTTTCATTTCTTTGAGGAAAACAAGTCACACGAGAAGTAGTGGGCAATGTAGATGCCATGAGATAGGGGCACATATTGCAAAACCCCTACTACTCTCTATTGCATTGACAAATTTGAATTATCGGTTGGCATATTACCGGGGATAACTAAGAGAGAGAGAGAGAGAGAGAGAGAGAGAGAGAGAGAGAGAGAGAGAGAGAGAGAGAGAGTTTTTACTCTTCTTCCCCAGCAAAAGCATTCCGCCCAATTAATTAACAGCAGAAGTTGTGTTTCCAAAATGGGCGCCTCTTGTAACGTCCTCCTTTCCGGTCACTTCCTCCTCAGTCTGGGTCGTTTTTAAACTCTTACTTATTAAACTTTAGTTTAATTGATTAGTTATCTATTAATCGTTAGGTAAATGCGTGGAATGAAGATTAACTTCTGTATTTCTGCTTAGAATCGTGTATTCGCTTTCTTTCGATTTAATATAAATAGTTGATTAAGTGTAAGGAATTGAGGCTTACTGATGTACCATAACGTAGAATCGTAATTTTGCAAATGAGTGAATGAAACTTCGTCTTGAAATTTGGTCAAATTTACATTTGCATTTGAGGTTCAATACGAAGAAGGGAAATGACAACTTTAATATAGTGATTGCGGTTTGCATTTAGATGTAGTCATACTCGTGTTTTACCTTTCTCATCTCGTCATAGCTACGCAATTCATCCATGAATAACTAATATATAAATAATATTTTCATGCTATTTATAGATATTATCATTCATTATATATTCACTGAATGGAGGTCATTCATTTACTAATGGAAGTCTGGGTTCAAAGTTTTGGTCCTTTGGTCTAAGAAGAAATGCCAGATTTAACATCAAAACCGCAGCAAATGTATGAATTTGTGTATTCAATGTAGTTAGTTAAATTAATATTTTCAATTTTGTCATGATTTTCGTTTCTTTCCATTTTATGCTTTATATACATATGGATATTCGATGTAATCGAGGTTTGCTATGAATATC
Source organism: Macrobrachium nipponense (assembly GCF_015104395.2). Classification (NCBI taxonomy): domain Eukaryota; kingdom Metazoa; phylum Arthropoda; class Malacostraca; order Decapoda; family Palaemonidae; genus Macrobrachium; species Macrobrachium nipponense. The sequence continues at coordinate 61,021,208 of NC_061095.1, read as the reverse complement.
AATGGCATTCGGTTTTCGCTGTAGCTGACAGTAGTATATCTTCACTTTTAATCTCCTCTTAAACATCTGCTCTCTTCCTCTCCTTTCTTTAGTTCATTAAAAACATCTAAATATCTATTTCACCATTTCACCAACTGCCTCCTTTTTCCTCTACACATAGTATTTTGGTCATTACTCTCTATATTATTTGCAATTCAAGGTTTGGTGTCGGTAAAAAGAAAACGTTTTAGGAATCTTTTAAACAATTGTCAGGGAAGTTATAGGAATGGAATGGAATATAGTATTTAGGCCAAAGGCCAAGTGTTGGAAACCTACGAGGTCATTCAGCAATGAAAGTGATATTGAAAGTAAGTAGGTTTGAAGGTGTAACAGGAGGAAAACCTCAAAGCAGATGCACTATGAATCAATTGTTAGTAGAAGGGTTGAGGAAAGTAAGATGGAAGAAAAGATAATATGAACGGAGGTACAGTAAAAGGCACGAAAGGAATTGCAGCTAGGAGCTGAAGGCATGCTGAATAGAATTGTGTGAGGTGCACTGATCCCTTACAGGGACCATGGGACAATAGCTTCATATCGATATCAGTATCTAGAAGAAAAAAAAACACACACACACTGTATGTATAAATTTTCCAGAGGAACTGAACATAATAATAATAAAAAAAAAACGCTATCGGCTTCTCAGTAAATAGTTTCCTCCAAAGACTAAAACCTCCTTTTTTTTTCCCAGGAGGTCCTTTCTGGTGTAACACCAAAACTTGATCTAACTTCCCTGGAAAAAAAAAAAAAAAAAAAATATCGACGCTGCTCCAAAAATAATTGGCAAAAGTCTTCATAAAAGTTAAGGGAAAAATCTGCTCAAGGAGACACCAACAAGATCGTTCTTTGCTTCAGAAAGAATGTGATAGATTTTTCTTCCTTTTTATTTACTTTCGTGAGGAGGTTCGTATCACAAGTTGCAGGCTTAAGGAAGCTGAGAGAGTCTAGCAAAGATATTTAAGTTTACATTTCCCATCAGAACCTTCTAATATTTTTATAAGTGATTTATTTCTTGGAAAATAGTTGAGACCGTTCAGATTCTACAGCGTACAAATCGTTACTATTCGGATACGGTATGCTTTCTTCAGTTAGACTTCTTAATTGTATAACTAAATATATAAACTAATCGATGATAGAATATATTTTATTGAAATCCCAGGCTGTATTATTTCGTAATAAGAAATAAACATAAACACCAACATCGTGACTCCCAAACCTCAAAGGAAGGAAACGGGTTGAAGATTTTTGAAAGCTGTCCCGTTTAAAACTTTCTTAAAAACATGACGCAATACCTTCCAAGAAATAGTCAAGTTGCTAAAAAGGATTATACCTCGACGGTTTCCAAGATATAAAAAAGAAAACCTCTTCTGATATATAAATGATTCAGTGGGACGAGAGTAGATTATTAAGAACATCTTGACCAGTCGCTTTTCATTATCCATTTTGTTATTCATCTGAAGGAGGTCTCTGGGGGAATATTATGCCTTCTTTAATGGATGCTGCTGATCGGGGCTAGGAATAGAAAATGGATGCGATGATTTTCACTGGTGATATTTAGAATAAGGAAAAGGAGTCGTTGTATCACCTCTTTTAACTCTTGAAGAATATCAGATTCATGATGAATGGAAAAAGACATGCACATACAAACACACGCACCGCACACACACTATATAAATATATATATTTATATATATATATATATATATATATATATATATATATATATATATATATATATATATATATATATATATATATATATATATATAATAAACTGTAGCAATGAAGTTGGTCAGAGAATGGAAAGCTGATATCATGAAACCTTCTTCGTTGTTGTTCCTTTATTGGGGATATTTCCTTGTTTATCGCTGGTCCTTGGAATAAAAACACGACTCCAAATTACCTTCGGATAACCTCCTTTATTCCTTTCGCCTTTTATTCCTATTATCTTTTATTCCTTTCGCCTTTTGCTTCGTCGTAAAATGTTGTGGGTATGTTATAGATGCCCCCCGTGTTGAGTTTTCCTATGAATATACGTAGTAATTCCTAGTCATTAGAATCGCTTATCGGATCCATAGTGTTATATATATATATATATATATATATATACTATATATATATATATATATATATATATATATATATATATATATATATATATAAAACACTATGGAACCGATAAGCGATATATATATATATATTATATATATATATATATATATATATATATAATATATATATATATATATATATCTATATATATATCTATATATATATATATATATATATATATATATATATATATATATATATATATATGTATATATATATAGATATATATATATATATATATATATATATATATATATATATATATATATATATATATATATATATATACATATCATATATATATCTACATATTATATATATGTAGATATATATATAGATATATATATATATATATATATATATATATATATATATATATATATCTATATATATATATATAGATATATATATATATATATATATATATATATATATATATATATATATATATATATATATATATCTATATATATATATATAGATATATATATATATATATATAGATATATATATATATATATATATATATATATATATATATATATATATATATATATATATATATATATATATATAGCTGCAGTATTTGAAATTACAGTAATTCAATTCGATATCAAATGTGATGACATGGTTACAATGGTATATGAATCAATTCCGATAAAAGAATGATAACTGTTAGTATCAATTGAGCAACAAAGGACGAACCTATATCATTGAATATATTGTTATTGTAAAGATTCACAAACACGCAAACATTCACTAAGCACGACCTTGAGCATAAGGAGAAGGTCTCTTCGAATCAGTTAACAGAAATATAATTTGAGAGAGAGAGAGAGAGAGAGCGAGAGAGAGAGAGAGAGAGAGAGAGAGAGAGTTTAAGGTTTAACGAGCAAGGCAAGTTCGTGAGTGCAGAGAAAAAGCGAACTTTTCCGAGGCGAAGTGACGTGGCTTCTTTCCCGATGCTATACATCTCATTAGTGAGAAACATATCTGCAGCTCTGAGAGAGAGAGAGAGAGAGAGAGAGAGAGAGAGAGAGAGAGAGAGAGAGAGAGAGAGAGAGAGCAATTTTGTCGAACGAGGTCCTGGTGTAAATGTCGCTTTGAAAGAGGGAGACTGGATGGATGGGTGTCCTTCGGTCCCCTTCCTTCTGCCATTATCCTAATTCTTGCTTTTACCTTGATCTTGCCTCTCACCCTCCCACCCTTACCTTACCCATTGCCTATACTCTTACCCATGCCCTCACCTATGCCCTCATCCCTACCTATGTTCTTACCTCAGCTCTGCCCTGACCTTGTTTCTGTCTTCAGGGACTCTGTGTCAATGGCGGAAATATGACCGCGATGTTTTCCCTGAGTAGTGAATTACATTTCCTTTCCAACTCCACTTAAATTACACTTAAATTACATGAATATATTTCCATCTATTTGCGATGGCAGCTCCCGGGTATTTCTGACGCGGCATCAACCAGGATTCCTTCTTATATTGAGAAACAAAACAGATTCAGTTTCACTTTGGACTAAACCCTTCGGAAGGCTGACGGGAAATGGGACGTTCCATGATGAGAAATGGTAATGGTGTTGGGATATTGTAGGCAACTATTAATTATTTCATTCTTTCTGTTTAGATACTAAGAATTAGTAACTCTTCAATATTTAAATGAGAATAATTTTGAATTATTTGAATGCGTCAGAGTTTATTCATTAGGGAATAAGTGGAAACATATAGTTAATGTCACTGAGAAGTTATTAACAGATTCGGGGTAGCTGATTGACTAATTAACTTTAATATTTATATCATAAGAAAGAGCGGGGATTGAATTAATTGGTAATGAAGGTAATCTGCTCATTCAACCCTAAAATGTAATTGGTGATTACATTTAAGATGTTATAATAAATAACTGAGCAAGTTTCATCAGTGTTACTTGCCAATGAACTTGAAGTTACGTTCACTGGAAGTCCTGAAGACCTTTCTGAACTCTTACGAAGTTCATCATCTATCTATCAATCTAGCTATCTATCACTAAAGTTTATGATCTGAAGGCGGACAGAAAAAGTGCGGACAGAAACAAGTGCGGACGGACAGACAAAGTATTCTTTTCAGAAAACTAAAAAGAGTGATTTGAATTATATCCTATTTACGACCTCGGTCAGAGGAGACAGATCAAAGATTTGCCTTCAACCTACGTTATTTGTTTATTGACTTTATTTATTTATTTATTTATTTATTTATTTATTCATCAATCGATCCGCGGTTGTGTAAAGGTTTAACCTCCATAATTTCTGAAGTAACATTAATTAACCCGTCTTTCATTCATGGTTAAATTTATTGCCAAAGTATTTACATTTTCATTTTCACCTGAACAGGAAAGCTGATTAGAAAGGTAATCCAAAGATGATTGTTCTCATATCCTGTTGTATACTCTGGGTCGTGTCTAAGCATCCTTCACAAATTACAGGATTATAAACTTTCTTTTTAATTTATTCTTCTCATCAACAAAGTCAGAGGCTAGGGGAACATGACGTGAATTCTTCTAAGAGGAAGAAAGGAGTGTTTGTCTTCCCCATCCGCCCACCAACACCCAACCACCTCACTAAGCCTCTCAGTCAACGTTAATAACTACTGCTTGCTTGTTATGAATTGTTTATCTCTCCAGTCTCAGGTAAATTGGGCGTAGTTAGGGCACGTGATTATTCACATACAGAACGATATTCCTTTCCATTTGAGTCTCTCGTTAAATATTTGTTGTTGTCGAATGTAAAAGCAGGAGGTGGATGGTCCCCTGTTCTCCAGCAGGAAGAGACATTATGCTTCGTTTCTCCGAGTGAGAAATGCAACTGGATTGAGAATTCAGTTCCTGAAAGATGGAACGTGGAATTCTGAAAGCTTTCTCATACTGTCTGAGACTAAAGTTCTTCGATCCCCAGAAGTTTAATGATAGTGATATTAAAACAATGCTCTGTTTTACATGAACACTTATGAAAACATCAAAGAAAATATTATTATACAATAATGACTGTGCTACTTAATTTATATCAGTGGGTATTATTTAATGAAACTATTTCTTACTCCATCTTGTTTGCTAATGTTACTCTATGAATGCTGATAGGAATTTAATATAAGATTCTTATAATCAAAAATGCTTGAATTAAGACTAAATTTAACCAAATATCATTCGGTAGAATGTCTTAGGAGTTGGAGACAGCAAAATGGAAGCAATTATTCACAAGACAATTTCCTGCCTCTTCACCTCACGTGTAAAAGGAGGGTCCTTTCTCAATAAGGGAGGAGATAAAAGTGTTTCCTAAAAGGGTGATAAAGGAAGACTTATGAGGGAGTTAGCGGAAAGCGACTATCTTTTATTCTCGTTTATTCTTCTTCTTCCTTGTTCCATCTTTTATGATATCGAGAATTGGGACTAAAAACATTCTCTCTCTCTCTCTCTCTCTCCTCTCTCCTCTCTCCTTTCCTTCCATGATCTTCTCCGTCTATAGATTCTCGCTTCGCCTTTTATCTCGAGAGTATCCTTATCTGCTCCCGGAATTCACAAAGATATAGTATATCCATCTATGTCTTTAGATACAATTGCAGAATACTTGAATATCTTCCTCGACTCCAAACACACGGCTCCTTAGGATCTCACCGGCTTAATGGTCTAAAAGTTGAATGGTTTAAAAGGTCTAATGGTTTAAAGGTTTAATGGTTCAATGTTTAATAGTTTAAATGTTTAAAAGGTAGAAGGGTTTAAATCTTTAATAGTTAAATGGTCTAAAAGTTGAATTGCATAAGATGTTAATGATTTAAAAATTTAAAAGTCTAATGGTTTAAAAGTTTAATGGTATAAAGTTTAAAGGGCTTAAAAGGTTAATGGTTTAAAAATGTACAGGTCTCAAGGTTTAAAGGTTCAACGGCTTAAAGGTTTAATGGTTTACCGGCCTAAAGGTTAGTTGGTTTAAAAGGCTAATGGTTTAAAAATGTAATTATCGAAGGATTTAAAGGCTTAATGTTTTCTATATCTAATGGTTTAAAGGTTTAATGGTTTAAGGGTTACCCATGAGCGGCAGAGACCAGGATTCGAACCCCCGCCCCTATTGGTTGAATACAGAGATGAGAATGGCTGATCCGTTCAGCCATCGACAGAGTTTCAAGTCGACTTCGACCCTGGTGTACGAATTCCTGTCGAAGCCCAGGAACCGACATTAGCAGCTCTAGAGAGAGAGAGAGAGAGAGAGAGAGAGAGAGAGAGAGAGAGAGAGAGAGAGAGAGAGAGAGAGCACCATCACGATGCCAAACCTTCTTCTCTTCTCAGGCTTTACAAATCTCTTCACCACAAACGAACGCAGGCAACGATATTTACATAAACTTATCCCGGAGCATTGATTGAAATTGATGGAATGTATGAGAAATACACAAACAGGCCCCTCGCCCTCCATAAGCAAGAAGTTATTGGGCTTCGATTCTGCAATTGAATTTGCCCTCAAACACGACTCATAAATCTGGAAAATTCTGCATTGGGATTATTACTCTAAAGGAATTCTGTGCAGATAGATTTTCTTTTTATATTATGAATTTCGCAAAGCGCCGCCTCCGCCTTCCTCTCTCACCCCCGCCCCCCCCCCCCCCTCCCCCCCCCCCCCCCCCCCCCCCCCCTCCCCTCCCCCCCCCCCCCCCCCCCCCCCCCCCCCCCACAAAAAAAAAATTACACGCATACACACACACATACATAGATTGACCAACTGAACACCATAATATTCTTTGAAGACTTCTTGAATTTCAGTTCAATGGCCCCTCTGGTGGGATTGTTCCATTTGAATACAATTCATCTCTGAATAATATAACAATAACTAATAAAAAATTCTTCACACTTGTGAGTCTCGAGAACGATACATGAAATATCTGAAACGCTGATAATGAATTATTATTATTATTATTATTATTATTATTATTATTATTATTATTATTTATTATTATTATTATTATTATTATTATTATTATTATTATTCAGTATTTGAAAATTCAAGCTTCCAAAGAATTTCATGGTGTTCATTTGAAAGAAATAATCGGAAGGTAAGGGGAATACAGAAAGAAAGAAGATATCACTTTTTAAAAAGCTAACAGATTAATGAATTAATAAATAAATAAAAATATACGTAAATGATTAAAATGCAAGGAGACGTATTAGGGCAATGAAGCATTGCATCTTCGCTTATGAGTTTGCAGAACCGACATTTTTTAATATCTGAATTGATGATATAATATGATAGTTGCAATGCATGCTCTAATTAAATGTAATATTTTTTTTTTATATTTCTAAAATTACACCGTCGTTTCACGGGTGTGATTAATAACGTTGCAAACTTGAACTTTCTTTTATTCATTTCCTGTTTTTCTGACCTTGAAGCGACATAAACAATGTTGCTTCGAATTCTCGATGCGCAGGGGAATCGGTGTACTTTGCATATTCATGGAAGAACTGACCCTCATGAATCTCTTCGGCTGAAATTTCATCTCAGAAAGGCATTCAAAGCTGTACCTTTGTTATTCATATTTAATCTTGACTGGTTTTTGGTTGGGGGAAAACGGGACCTGTGGTTAGATTTGCTTGCTTGCTTGTTTGCTTGGCTTGACAGATTTGCTTGCTTGCTTTCGTGCTCGATAGATTTAGTTTCTTTTATCATTCTTTCGATGTTTTGCTTGCTTGCTTTGCTTGCCCGCTTTATGCTTGCTTGCTAGATGCATGTTTAGTTGTTTGTTCTATGCTTGCTTTATCTGCTTGCATGCTTGCTTGCTAGATTGCATGTTTAGTTGTTTGTTTCTATGCTTCGCTTATCTGCTTGCATGCTTGCTAGATTGCTTACTTTGTTGTTTACTTTGCTTGCTTTTCTTGGTTGCTTGCTTATTGTAGTGCTTACTTTGTTATATTGCCTTCTTGCTTGCTTGCCTCGCTGCTAGATTGCACAGTAATACACCGTAAGAAACAAAAACAAAAGGGCAATTTACCTTTTGGACAACTCTTATCCTTTGTTCTCTATTGTATATTGTCTGTCCCTTTTCCTTCCTTTGTAGCGATGATGGACAAAGAAAGACAAAAAAAACTGCTTCTACAGAAAGACAACTCGGATTGCCTCCTTGGGGGAAAGTTTATCTTGCCTCTTTTGATTTATTTGAAAGAAATTAAAAAGATATTGGTACAAAATATATTGGGTATTAAATCTTCTTCCTTCCTTCTGAGGGATGGAATGTACGAGAAACAGAAACATAGCAAATAAATAATGAAATAAAAAATTAATTATAAAGTACTTATTCAAGAAATGAATTTATCTCTTCTTAACAAAACATCTTAGTTAATTCTGATCAGGCTGAGGCTTTCTTATTTCACTATCCGGACATTGGAGACACGAAGCTTCGTCATTATCCGGACATATTTGTCATGAAACTTCGTCATTATCGGAAATTGCAGAAATAAACCATTTATTCTGAAACCACAATTCGTCATTATCCTGACACTGCAGACGGAACCCATTGAATCATAACTGATGTCCACATCTCGAGTCCCAAAATCCATCTTCCCTCCAAAGGCGCCTCATCAGATGGACCAATCAGAGGCTGCCACCTGTAGCCATATATACTGCCCCTCCTGAATGAAGTTTCCCGCGTTTGCCTTTTGGGGTCATTTGAATGACCTCGCCCGAGCAATGCCAGGTCACTGTGATGGTTCTGTTCCTTGAGTCTAGAAGATTCTCTCTCTCTCTCCTCTCATCTCTCTCTCTCTCTCTGCCGCGGCTGTGACGGAGGCCTCACTGTTTGCAAACGTTTATACTTCATAATAATAATAATAATAATAATAATTATAATAATAATAATAATAATAATAATAATAATAATAATAATAATAATCAATTGATTCCAGAGCAAAAATACTAACTGAATTGTAATACTGTGGACGAAGTGAAGAAAAAGAAAAAAACATTATTTGTCCAACAAAAAGGTTTGCGCTAAGAATACATTCAACAATAGACAAGCAGAAAAGTAATAATCCCAGAGGGATATATGTTTAAAAACATAAAATGAAAGTATCTATGAAACGAGAGCATTATTTTGTTGGTAAAACAACTGGAAGGAATCGGAATCCATAGGACCGCTACCTTTCAGGACGGGTACCAAGGACCTAATGACATAAAAAACAGAGACAGGGGTACACTCAAGACAGGTACACTGTTGTGGGGGTAGTTTGATTGTTTTTAAGAGGGAACAAGCTTCTTAATATATAAAGATTCAGTATTGCTAATGATGAGGTGAGGTGGCTCTGGAGAGAATTTTAAAATATATATATTAAATATGTGTTTACATTTTTCGTATGATCACGTACATTAGAAAATTCAGGATTAGTTAATTTATTGCCTGTTCTGTAACTAACTCCCCGATGACAATCAATTCTGACTTTTAGTAGGTAGGCGACGAGAAGCATCCACAATATTTCCCCACCTTAAATTTGCGGCAAGTATAATAATTAAACGACATTGGAAGTCATCAAGGAGTTTAGTTTGTCCTTTATGTTTAAAAAGAGAAGCAATGGTTAACGGGTTCTTGTATAACTCTACTGTTAACTGCCGGAAGGTGTCGGTGAATAAGGTCATTCAACTGAACATAAAAGGACTTATCATGAATAAAAGGAATACTCAAGTAAAATGCCAACTTGGGTACAGTAGGTAATATTAAAAACAAAAAACAGGAACAAGCTTACGATTAAGAAAATTATACAATTCGTACATATATATATATATATATATATATATATATATATATATATATATATATATATATATATATATATATATATATATATATATATATATATATATATATATATATATATATATATTGTCACTGAATTCTGTACCATTCGCCTTTTATATGAATGAATAACATTTTTATGAATGAATTGACATTTCACATCATTGGCGTTCGGTTGTTTGTGATGAGGGGAAATATACGGTTGGGTGAAAGCTTCAGTATTTGAATTGAGTCTAATGCAATACGATATCGAAAGTCATGACATGATTATACTAGTTTATAGATAAATTCTGATAAAGAGTAATGACTTATTATTATTATTATATTATATATGGCTAAGGACGAAAGTATATTGCTGAATATATTATTTCAATAATTATTTCTGTTAATGAAGTATGTAAGACATCAAAGACAGGTGTTTACACAAAGTTAGGTCTTGTACGCACGCACACACACACACACACACACACAGAATAAGCATGATTTTAGGATAAGGAAGTGGTCACACTGAAACAGTTAACAGAAATATAAAGAGAGAGAGAGAGAGAGAGAGAGAGAGAGAGAGAGAGAGAGAGAAGAGAGAGAGAGAGAGAGAGTTGAAAGTTGAACGAGCGAGGTACCAATGGCACGTACCCGAAAAAGTCAGGATTTGAATCATACTGAAATTAAAACCTAATTTTCCGTTAACAGGAGAGAATCAACACATTATTGAGAATATTATTCAATTGTCACTTTGGCAGCTAACTTACACTAGTCATTATTACTTAGTGACCCTTATTCTGACGTATCTTGTTCGATAATTATACTCTGTGAATACTGACAGGAATATACTATATAAAAAAAAATAAAAATTTTAGGCATAAATGCTGGAATTAGAACGGAACTTAACCAAACATCATTCAGTAGAAGTTCTTAGCTGTTAAGAGACAGCAAAATGGAAGCAAATATCTATTCAAATGATACTTTTCCTGCCTCTTCATCTCCCGTATAAAAGGAGGTTCCTTTTACAATAGGAAGAAGTAAAAGTGTTTCCTAAAAGGGTGATAAAAGGAGGACTTATGAGGGAGTTTAATCGGAAACCGAGGGGGATTTTGTTTTTTTATTCTCGTTTATTATTTCTTCTTATTGCTTATTTTGTCGGTTACGAAACGAGTGGAAATCGAGAATTAGGACTAAAAACCTCTCTCTCTCTCTCTCGTCTTTACTCTCTCTCCTCTCTCACTCTCCCTTCTCATTCTCTCTCTCTCATCTTCCAATCCTCGCTCTCTCTCTCGCTAATCGAGTCTTCAATTCCTAACTGCATTCCTCTTTTATTTTACTTTATTCTTATATTCCTTTTTTTATTAAACTGTTGTTTATATTGATTTTCGTTATTTAGTTTTATTCATTTACCTCATTTGTTCAATCGCTTTATTTACTTATTCATATCAACCTTTTTTATTTATTGATTCATGTCCTTTCATACAAAATCCTGACACTTCCATGCAAGGAGTAACGCAGTTCAGAATTTCAATCCACACTGTGCAAACATTTGCAATCCTTTCGATGATATTGAGCATCGTCGACATTTTGCTTATTGATGCAGCTAAAATGTAAGTTCACCGACCTACCCAGACTCCCAGACCAGCATCTCGTTCCTTCTCGATCGCGTAAATCTTTTACAGGCAGATTCAGATGGAAATATTCCATAGACACAGTTTGGAAGAAGACTTTTTAAAAAAGATTTTATCTTGGAGGTTGATGTGTTTGGAATAATAATAATAATAATAATAATAATAATAATAATAATAATAATAATAATAATAATAATAATAATAATAATAATAATAATGATAATAATAATAATAATAATAATAATAATAATAATTATAATTATAATAATGATGCAGTCTAAGGTATCAGCTGTTCCACAGAGTTCTGTCAGACAGAAATAACAGGAATCGGCAAAGGATCTGAGCATCGCGTGAGGCTTTCGAATCGACAGAAAGATTTCAATATTCCCAAATGGGTTTGACTTATAACCTGAGTATAGTCTCTGTCCAGAATTCGATTAACTGATTCGTTACTGCACCCGGCAACTCGGGTAACAGAAACAGAGCAAGTTATAGTCTTCTTACCTTTCTTCAGATCAGCTGAAAACGCTTGTGAACTGAAGAGTCAACAAACTATAAATAAACCCATGAAGGCTCCAAAGGATAATCAGCCTCAGAGGGAGAAAGAAGATACAGTAAAAGGTAAAATATAAATAAATGAGAAGAAATATAATAAAACCGATGCACCTGAAATTCAGGAGACATCAAAAGCAGCAGAAGCGATTAAAGTGAATTAGTATGAATTATCTCGTGACTGAAACATTTGGAGATCAGAAGACTCCACACTGCTCTACGCAAAGTATTTCACATTTTAGTTGTGCCCAAGGCAAAACTCCTGCAATAGACATGACAAAAAACTCAACCCCCACCGAAGAAACAGATCTACAAAAACAAAAACACGAGTGAGACAATTTGGTGATTCTGCAGAACTGATGAAATTACAGAAACTATAATTTGTTTTCTCCAAATTTCGTTACTATCATTCTTAATCACTCTTGGAATTCCCAAACTGTAATTGCGCTTCATTAACCACTAAAATTCACTCGTTCGCGATATGATTAATGGAATGCTTACATTATCAAACTACAGTTCCAACTTGAAATCTGAATGCTAATTAGAATTTATGTGGTACTTTGTGAATAATGTGTTCTTTTTTTGTTTGGGGAATTTCGTTGGGATGTTTTGCAAGGTTGGAATGTACAAAATTATATTCTAAATCATTACGGTGAGATCTAGAAAAACGAGCTTAAATACTGTGACAGAGAGAGAAGAAGAAATAAAAGAAAAGAAGAAAAAGAAAACAAAAGAAGAAGAAGAAGAAGAAGAAGAAGAAGAAGAAGAAGAGAAGAGAGAGAGAGAGAGAGAGAGAGAGAGAGAGAGAGAGAGAGAAATAATAAGCTGTAAGAAACTAACTAAACGGGCAATTTACCTTTTCATTCTGGGATTAGGGAAGTCTATTTAGTTCCTCTCTCTCTCTCTCTCTCTCTCCTCTCTCTCTCTCTCTCTCTCTCTCTCTCGTCACGTGCACAGAATAGAGACTCAAAGGACAACCCTTATCCTTTGTTCTCTATCTGTTTCATTGTCTGTCCGTTTTCTTTCCTTTGTAGCGATGATGGACAAAGGAAGACAAAAAAGGTGCTTCTACACAAAGACAAACTGGATGCCTCCTTTGGGGAAAAAGTTTGTCTCGCCTCTTTTGGTTGAAATTAAAAAGAAATTGTGGAATAAAAAAATGTTTGGTAATAAATTTTCCTTCTGAGGGATAGAATGGTACGAGAAACAGAAACATGGTAAACAAATAATGAAAAAAGATTGCTAATTATAAAATGCATATTTGAGATACGAATTTCTCTCTGCCTAATAAAATAAAACGTCTTGGTTAATTCTCATCAATCTGAAACTTCAATTCGTCATTTATCCGGATACTGAAGACATGAAACTTCGTCATTATCCGGACATTGTGGAAACACAAAACCTCTTATTCTGAAACCATTTTCAATATTCATTGTCCGGTCACTGCAGACAGAAACCTTTGAATCGTAACCGATGTCCACACTCGAGTCCAAAATCCATCTTCCCTCCAAAGGCGCCTCATCAGATGGACCAATCAGAGGCTGCCACCTGTGGCCATATATACTGCCCCTCCTGAATGAACAGCCAATGGAGTCTCCCCCATTGGTATCGGGGTCATTTGAATGACCTCGCCCGAGCAATGCCCAGGTCTTTGTGATGGTTCTATTCCTTTGGGTCTCAAAAGAGATGATTCTCTCTCTCTCTCTCTCTCTCTCTCTCTCTCTCTCTCTCTCATATGCTTAATAGCACCGACTGAAGAAAGGTATTGTCATACCTTCGGGTCAAACGTGGTATGCATCCAAAGCTACCAGATTCCTACTGTTCCCATTCCCAGAAGCTATAAAATATTCCAGTGTGATTCCTGAATACCCGAAATACTTTTTCAAAATCCTTTATGCTAGCTCTGGGAGTTTGTTTGAGCCTTCATCAGACCTCACAAGGAAATGAAATGAGAATTGCAAACAAACAATGGTTTCATAACGAGAGGGAATATTGGTAAAGAATGGCCGATATCCTTCACAAGAATAGATATACAGCATGGCAATGCTGCTATGAATATCCAAATGTGCAGAAGGACTTTACAAAAGAACCATTAGACCAATCTGCTCCAGAATTCCATAAAACTTGCAGAATGTATAACTTTCACGGCCATTATCTCACAAAAGAAGATATTTTAGCCACATCAAAGAGTCTGCACAGCCAATAAAAGCTTAATTTCCAAGAAGAGGAACGTTTAAAACCCCAAAAAAACAACCCTGACCCCAAATCCTCCCGGAGAAGAAAAAGGTCCATCACGAAGTTTTGGGGGAAAGATTTCTTAGCTTTTAATGCAAAGCTCAGAACCCACTTTACATTATAACTTGCTTAAGAAGAAACTTAGAAAATATACTTAGAATATGATATAAGCAGGAACTTCAAGATAAAAAGTTGAAGCTAGGTGAAATTAAAGATGAATTTTATGATGATATTCACCTGAAGACGGTAGTCTAGTCAAGTCTAAAATTAGAACTTGCATAGTTCCTAGACTTTCAAGTCTTAATAGACAAGTCTTCGAGACTGAAGAAAAATGAAAAAACACTTAGATATTTGTTTAAATAATCAACTTTGAGTCGGTGGAATGTCAGTCAGTCAGTCAACACAGCATCAAATCCAAGCCAATATGCAAATTCCTCTTTCACACTCACCTTCTCCCAGCCTACGCCAAAATGCAGTTATGTAATTGAAGATCAACAAGTTAATCTCTTGTCAATTTCCAAAATAAATATGACTCAAAGAACTTTACAATTTGTTTAATCAATATGAAAAGATATCACAGCTTATGTATTTATATCTCATACAAATTATGGTTCTTTTCAAAGTAAGCTGTCCTTTTTTTTTTTTGTTTATGATAGTTTCTAATGAAGATTTCTTTTTGAGAGACGAAAGATATATAAATTTAACCTTTCAAAATAATAAAAATTAGTTCACAAACTATTCATTTTAATCGCCTACTTTTAAAACGGACTCATATCTAACCTAATTTGCTTATGACCAAATATTGATTTGTCAAGAGCAATGGTTCAAATATGCTTCAGTTTTTCATTTCTCTGTTTTAAATACATATTTTGGTATGGATATTAGGGTCTACAGTCAGATATTTACATTTTGTTCCAAACAGTTTTATTTATTGATGGTCAGTTTTTAAAGCAAACATCACTTTTTAAAGTAGATCTTGCAAAGTGACTTCATCAACTCATTCCTTTCATCGCAAAATTAGACGTAATTTAGACAGTGCTAAATAGCCATTAAGTCTAAGCATTTATTTGTGCGTACGTTATTTCCACACGTAATATCAGACAAGCTACATCGAAGAAAGTATAGAAATCCTAAAAACAAAGCTATTATTTTGTAAAGGGTAAAGCAACAGGAAGGATTCGTATCCATTCATCAAAGTTAATGGTTCATATCAAGAGAGAGAGAAAGCTCTCAAATTCATCACAAGTTCTGGGATGTCTCAAGTTTTCTTCATAAAGGGAAACTATTCAGCAGGAGAGAGAGAGAGAGAGAGAGAGAGAGAGAGAGAGAGAGAGAGAGCTCTAATGAGGTTCAGCAGGATACCTGATTCTCTCGGGTGGGAGATGGATGCTCAGCTTTGCATAAAGTCAAGAACTTTTCTTTCTTCCCCCAAAACTTCGAGATGGACCTTAATCCCTTTCCCAGGAGGATCTGGGTCAGGGGTTAAGCGAATTGTGGTTTTCAGACTGTTCAGAGTTCACTTACATATTTTGTTAAGCAGAGAGCATTTCTTTTCTCTTGAAAAGATATTTTATGATTAGCGATCTTTTTTTCATTATTCATTTACTGCTTTACTGTTTTCTCGTTCCATTCTATCCCTCAGAAGGAAGATTTAATACCCAAAATTTTTTTTTTTTTTATAGCAATTTTCTTTTAGTTTTTTTCTTTCAAAGAAAAACAAAAGCGGCGAAATGGAACTTTCCCCCCAAAGGAAGCATTCGAGTTGTCTTTAATATGATAGAAGCGCCATTTTTTTGTCTTTGTCCACCATCGCTACAAAGGAAGGAAAAGGGGACAGACAATAAATACTAGAGAACAAAGGATAAGAGTTGTGCTTTGAATCTCTGTTCTGATACAGAGAAACAAAAGAGATTTCTCTAATTCTCACACGTAAAGGTAAATTGCCATTTGTAATTTTGTAATTGTTTCTTACTGTGCATTACTCTCTCTCTCTCTCGTCTCTCTCTCTCTCTCTCTCTCTCTCTCTTGCAGCCTGCAGTAGTTCTCTTTACAAAAAAAATGCTGACACTTCTCAGAACTTGTGAATGAACTTGATGCTTTTTTCTCCAGCCTGGTGTATTATACAGGGCTTTTCACTTTGATCTTAATGGATTCTGAATCCATTTTCTAATATGTTTGTGGAAACAGCCTAATGCAAGATTACACACACACGCGCTCTCTCTCTCTCACACACATATACACACTCCCCCTAAAGAACGAGTGTGATTGTTTCAGCATTGCTTATGATACCTAATGTTACTAACGAAAGGAATGAGTTATTTTTTTTACACTCCCTAAAGAATGAGTGTGATTGTTTCAGCATTGCTTACATGATACCTAATGTAGTTACTCCCCTAAACTGAAAGGAATGAGTTATTTTAACAGTCCTTTTTATTTCAAATAGATCACTTTCAGTTTTGGATTTTTACATTCTTATATGAAAGGACGTAAAGATAGAATTCTGGTAGGACTGAAGGATAGATATATTCAGTCTGTTTTATATAAGACACTTTCCTGTATTCAAACAAGTTAAATAAATATATAGAGATAAATAATAAATGAGTAAAGGGGTAAATAAAAAATAAAAGCCACTTTGGTGCATACTAATTAACGAAGTGCAATGGAACTCATCCGTATTTAATTCATTTACAGAGGAAGCCTGATGGGAGGGACGCTCGAATAAGTAAATGGAATTTTTATTTGTATTTACTATTTAAAGACTGATGTGTGTCATTAGTTAACTGGACTTTCTTCTTCACCGATTTTATATATATATATATATATATATATATATATATATATATATATGTATATTATATATATAGATAGATAGATAGATAGATAGATCAATAGATAGATAGATCAAAAGATAGATGATCAATAGATAGATCGATAGATAGATAGAAAGATAGATAGGGTGTGTGTATGTGAGTTTGTGATAATCTTATGGGATCATTTTAAGTAAATGTCTAGAGAATATATATTATGTGAAACCTAAATTGACATTTAGAAGTAATGAAAATTCAAATATTTTCCAACGAATACTGGAATAGAAAGGCTCCTTCCAAAACAAATTCTAGTCCATGAGAAACAAATAAAAACAAAAAACTTAAAATAAGTGGTAATTCGATAATAAAGCTGAGTACAAAGCTAGAATCCAATAATAATAATAATAATAATAATAATAATAATAATAATAATAATAATAATAATAATAATAATAATAATAATAATAATAATAATAAATAAAATTTTTGTAAAATATATGCTTTGTAAAATATGTAATTGTGGATTGTTATGACACAGATTGTTCTTCACGAGATTGTGAATTGATCAGCAATAATAATACATAATAATAATAATAATAATAATAATAATAATAATAATAATATATTAATAATAATAATAATAAGAGCATCAAGGAAATAGATACCCTAATTCAGACTGTAAGGATTGTATCTGGGGACATCAGGATGGAGTTTGGAATAGAAAAATGTGCCTTAGTCAACATACAAAAGGGCAAGTAACAAGGACTGAGGGGATAAAGCTAACAGATGGGAACAACATCAAACACATAAATGAAACGGGATACAAATACCTGGGAATAATGGAAGGAGGGATATAAAACATCAAGAGATGAAGGACACGATCAGGAAAGAATATATGCAGAGACTCCAGGCGATAATCAAGTCAAAACATCAACGCCGGATATATGATAAAAGCCATAAACACATGGGCAGTGCCAATTATCAGATACAGCGCAGGAAATAGTCGAATGGACGAAGGCAGAACTTCGCAGCATAGACCAGAAAACGAGGAAACATATGACAATACACAAAGCACTACACCCAAGAGCAAATACGGACAGACTATACATAACACGAAAGCAAGGAGGGAGGGACTACTAAGCATAGATGACTGCGTCAACATCGAGAACAGAGCACTGGGGCAATATATGAAGACCAGTGAAGACGAGTGGCTCAAGAGTGCATGGGAAGGAAAAGGACTGATAAAAGTAGACGAAGACCCAGAAATATACAGAGACAGGAGAAGGCAAGCAGAACAGAGGAATGGCACAACAAACGCAATGCACGGACAATACATGAGGACAGACTAAAGAACTAGCCAGCGATGACATGTGGCAATGGCTACTGAGGGGAGAGCTCAAGAAGGAAACTGAAGGAATGATACGGCGGCATAAGATCAGGCCCTAAGAACCAGATATGTCCAAAGAACGACAGATGGAAATAACATCTCTCCCATATGTAGGAAGTGCAATACGAAAAATGAAACCATAAACCACATAGCATGCGAATGTCCGGCACTTACACAGAATCAGTACAAAAAGAGGCATGATTCAGTAGCAAAAACCCTCAACTGGAGCCTGTGCAAGAAACGCCAGCTACCTTGCAGTAAATAAGTGGTACGAACACCAACCTGAAGGAGTGATAGAAAACGATCAGGCAAAGATTCCTCTGGGACAATGGTATCAAAAACAGATAGGGTGATACGTGCAAATAGACCAGACGTGACGTTGATTGA
>NC_061095.1:60994708-61001787 GCF_015104395.2 Macrobrachium nipponense | reverse complement strand
CAGCCACATGGGCGTCTCTCCTTCAACACGTGTCTCAAACACATCCTGGAGGAAGCCTCGGGAGTCCTTCTGGAACAAGAGACAAAGGTCCTTTCCTCTCTCTCCAGAAGGACACTGTGTTGGGGGGAAGCGAGAATAGGAAAGGAAGGATGGATGGCCTCCTTCGTTCTCATGGGAGCTGCTGTAAAGAACAAATTGTTCGGAGAGAGAGAGAGAGAGAGAGAGAGAGAGAGACAAAATTCCCTGCTATACTGAAATGAACAAAAGAAAGGTTATCCAACTGAAATTGCATTCTCAGATATGTGAGCAAATTATGCTGTTATAAGAGTCTATGTGGTTGTAGGATAGTGAACATATTATTTGTTAATATAATATGCAAGAGGGGAGGAAATATTATTACGGAAGTTTAAATAAAACGCAGTAAATAATACAGTTGGAAATTGAACTGAAATTGAACATCTAGATATGTGAGCAAACATGCTGCGATTATAGTTTATATCATTATATCCTAAGGAAGAGGTCATTCAAGAACTTGGAAACCAATGAATGTATGAGGGGAGGAAATATGATGGAATTTCAATTAAAACTAGTAAATAATCAAAGATGAACTGAGGAGGGGAGCCAAGGGGAATGTTTCCTTCATAAGTGGAATCATGAAAGTATTTGAAGACAACTGTTTCTCCATCTCCTTCCCGTTGCTGCACTTTGTAACGTTTCCGACTGAATTGCAAAATGGTCTGAGAGATGATTCGGGAGGAAGGTCACGAACATCAAACATCTCTTAATGGGACAGAGAGAAAGCGGCCTTTTATTCTTCTGCTGCTACTTTGTTTCATCACCAGTCAGCTCCCAATTTGCACAGCAGAGACGCGGAAATGGAGATCTCTTCAGATAAAAAAATTTAGACGGCGTACATTCTTTTTTTTATTTTGTGTATTTCTATATATATATATATATATATATATATATATATATATATATATATATATATATATATTAATAATATATATATATATATATATATATATATGATATTTATATATATAGTCCCCAAACTCACCCTTCGTTGTCCAGTCACCGGAAGCAGCTCAAAATTCAGCCCCAAAGAGGACCTCTCTCTCTCTCTCTCTCTCTCTCTCTATGTTAGGCAAAATCCAGGCCACGATATTGATGTTAATTCTGGAACAAAAGTCTATTCCAGATTGGCAGTATAACAACTAAAATGATGCACGAAAGAATGCAAAAATAAAAAAAAAATAAAAAAAGATAGTGATTTTTGCCTGACAAATATAGTGTCCATCAAATCTGAGGATTACTCCGGTTGATTTCTCTTCTCTATAAAATAAAACATGGAGATTCCAAAAGCGAATATCAAAAGAGCAGAAAGATTTAGACAAATAAATTGTGCATTGGAGTGCACAATGGTATGTAGTTTTTTTATTTGTCCCTTTATATGCAAATTCCTTGGGATATTTTATTTTCTTTCTCTCTGCATATATATACTATATATATATATATATATATATATATATATATAAGATATTATTATATATTATATATATATATACATATCATATATATAGATGATATATATATATATACTATATCATATATCTATATATTATATATATATATATATATATATATATATATATATATATATATATATATATATATAATATATATATATATATATATATATGATATGTATGTGCGTATGTATGTATGTATGTACGAGTGCGTTTCTAAACGTATGTGTAACATAGACAGAATTATTAACAAGCTCACTAATCAACAACCAAGGGAAAAGGTTTAGGAAACAAAAATGTGCTTTTATATACCAGACAGCCAAGGATTTCGAACACAGACTACTGGGCCACAACACAAAAATCAAATCACAACCTGATGATTGAAGACAGGTTCATGGCACAAAGTATACATACCACTTTCAATTTACAGGTTTTCCCAAACAGCATTTTAATACGCCCTCATTAACTACGCAAAACGTCAATAGAATCAGAAAGCCTTTTGGAAGCTTGACCATATCCCATTCTACCAGACACTTGGAGGTCAACTAGAAACGTTGCAACTTTTACTGAGAAGTGAATGAAAAGGTCCCTTTCTCTCGGTCTACGAAACTCACTGGGGAAAGTCAACAGTAGCTTGAATAGCGATTCTGGATTGACTTTGTGAAGACCAGCCATTATATATCAAGTGAATAGAATATGGAATTTAGGCCAAAGGTCAAAAAGTTTGCGAGGTGTAACAGGAGGTTCCTCAAAGCAGTTGCACTATGAATCAATTGTTGGGAGAGGGTTGAGGAAAGTAAGATGAAATAAAGAGAATATGAAGGAAGTTACAGTAAAAGGAATGAAAGGCGTTGCAGCTAGAGGCTGAAGGAACTCTGCAAAGAACCTTCAATAATGCCTACAGCGCACCGCATGAGATGCACTGACGGCACTACCCCCTACGTGGTAGATGCATAAAGGTCTGAACGTCCAACAGTTTGCAGGCCAAATGAATGATAAAATATTATGAGAAATTCATGGTTGTGAAAACTGAATTTTGATTAAAATTCTTTTAATTTAGACTCCCCATCAATCATCCACGTCAGGAGAGCTCTTAAGATAATCATCCAGCTGAGCTTCTGAACTTTGTAAAATTCAATACCTTATTGTGTTTGATAAAACACGTCCCGTTTGGGACTATTTTCGTTCAGTTGTATTATTGACGTTGTTCATTCAGTAATGGGCTTAATTTGAAGATGCCTGTAATATAATACACTCTAAAGATACAATTATGAGACAGTGAGCACATTCCTCTGATTTTGATGTTTATTTTTAATCTTATTATGGAAGTACCTCTTGAATGCTTATTCTTCTAAACACTGAGTAGATTCAATCCCGATTTTAAAAGGAATCAAAACAAATTTTATCTCGCAATTGAAATATGGTATATTCATTGTATCAATGTAACTTCAACTGCAATGTTAAGAAATGTAGAATATACACATTTTTTAAGTCAAAAGTTATAAAAAGTTCTCAGAAAACAGAAATTAAATTTAAATGTTTTTATATTTATTTATATATCAAAGAGTCAGTTAGTTTGTCGATCGAACTTGGATCGGGATCTATGAAAACACAATTAATTTAATCTTCAATCAGCGCGATGCAATACCAGACTCAGCTTTCACGAGGAGAGAGAGAGAGAGAGAGAGAGAGAGAGAGAGAGAGAGAGAGAGAGAATGTAAGCGTTCTGGCATATTTCCATCCAATCATCAAAAGGATATTCAATAATCCAGACCCTCTGGAAGCTGGCATCCATTCCTCTTCTGGACTTCATCGTCTATTCATTTTAGAAGTCTCTTACGAATGAACAATAAATCGATCGTTGTGCTTACTTGTATTTATTAAAGAAAGCATATATATATATATATATATATATATATATATATATATATATATATATATATATATATATATATATTATATATATATATATTTATATATATATATATATATATATATATATATATATATATATACATATATATATATATATATATATATATATTATATATATATATATACTATATATATATATATATATATATATATATATATATATATATATATGATATATATACTATATATATATATATATATAGATATAATATATATATATATATATATATATATATATATATATATATATATATATACACACACATATATATATATATATTATATATATATTATATATATATATATATATATATATATATATACTATATATATATATATATATATATATATATATATATATATATATATATATATATATATATATATAGTATATATATATATATATATATATATACTATATATATATATATATACTATATATATATATATATATATATATATATATATATATATATATATATATATATATATATATATATATATATATATAGTATATATATATATATATATATATATATATAATATATATAGTATATATATATATATATATATTATATATATATATATATATATATATATATATATATATATATATATATACTACTATAACGAAAAATACGAATCCTTCCAGACTCAGATTTTATGACGAAACTGGCAAAGTCCCAGAAAACTGAAACAGGGAAAATGCAGTGTACGACACACGCGCACACACAAAAAAAAAGCTTGCCTCATAAGCCGAAGGGATCCGTGAGGGGAAGTAGAGCTTTATTATTTAATTATCCCCCCCCCCCCTTTAAAAAAAAAGGAACTTTCGAACTGCTGAGAGTACTAAAAAAATATAGGCTATTATCTTACACAAAGCAAACATCCATTTTTTTAGACTTGAAAAATAAAAACAAATATATAAAAAACTCACAGTGGACACATTCCTTCCTCCCCCACCGAATGCCACCAGCTTTCAGTTACAGTGTCAAAGGCAGAATGAAAAAGTAAATTGAGAAGATTGACAGACGGAATGCCTTTTATTTACAATGGTGTCACTCACAAAGAGGTAATATCACTTTTCCCCAGGTCCCAATTCACGCCAGGACTGCCTTTCTTCCCTCTCTACGAATAAAAGGAAAAAAAAAAAAAAAAAAACTTAGTATTACACAAGAGAGACCTGTCCTACAAAAGGTAAAACGTGTTTCTGAGTCTGGACACAACTTGAACCAGAGTCTGTCTTATTTCATTGGACGCTTCTTTTCGTCAATCAATTTTGTTTCCGTTTGGCTTGCATTTATTTATTCATTTATTTATTTTACTTGTTCGTGTCTGTGTTTATCGCTTCATATTTTTGTCATGAATGTTTAAAAAGACCAAAGGAAAAGAGTTCCTGTTTGTGCTGCAATTTCCTTTTTTACTTATGCTGCGCATTGTGCCTTCACTTGTTCGTGTCCGAGTTGTTTTTTCTTTCACATTTGTGCCATGAATGCATAAACCAAAAAAGAAAAAAAAAAAACAAGAAATCAAGTTCAAGTGAATGAATATAGAAACACGATCTTTCAACCTTCACTGAGGTCCTCTTCAGCCATGAAGTTTGAAAGTTCCGATTTTATTTTTATTTTTTCATTTATTTATTCAGTTAAATTCTCATTTCTTAAATGTTGTCTGCTTTTCCAGTCATTTTTTTTTTATGTCAAAGTTAATTTCTCCAACCAGATTTTTAGACATTCTCTTTCTTCCGTATTTTATCGTATTTTCTCTCGTACGTCTCTCCGTCTCATCAGGCATCAGATGATTAAATCGACTTTATATTTCATCCCAAAACTCCTTCATGTTCTTCAAACCATTAATCATCTCACTTTATTCTTGAGAAACACGTTCTCTTCTTCTTCTTCTTCTTCTTACGATTCTCATATTGGATTCCTGCTCCCTCAGTTATTCTCGTTCCTTCGAGTCGTTCGTTTTGCCATTCCTACACTTTTCCCTCTTCTTCATTATCACCTCCATTTCTTCCGAGTTCGGTTATCTCACTTTTTATATCTCTGATCATTCTAATATTTTCATTCCCCGCCTTTCGATATTTGCATCAATATCTCCTCATCTTTCCTTTGTATTTATCTTTCGTTTCCTTTTTTTCTATTCTCTCTTCCCCTACACATTTACGTCATCGCTTTTCTCGCATTTCCTCTGGTTCTTAGATTCGCTGCAACTTTCTCCTTCTTATTCGTAGAGTCATATCATTTTCATCTTCTTATTCTTCTCGATTTCTTGTAAGGGTTTTTCATTCTTTCATCAGATCGGATTCCATCAATTGCCAATTGATGACAAATATTGCTCGTTCAACACCAATTTATCCTATAAAAAGTTGTTAGAGAATATTAATTACGTTCTCTGCCTTAACAATCATGTAAATCTGTATTCTATACATTTTTATGATAAATAAATAAATATCACTTAACCTGTGAAACATATTAAAATGTCAAATATTCTGTCTTGGCAAAGTATGTATATTTGCTGGCTACTTACTTTTGCAAGAAATAAACGGATATTTAATTTGCTATAAACCCGACAAAATGCCATATTAAATCCCAGTAAGGCTGGAAAGAATATTTTCCGTCTTATCAGTGTTTGTAGATTTGTTTTCTAATTACTTTTTAAAGTAAATAAATCAACAGACACTTAATTTGGTATTAAACCACAAGACCACCAAAATAAATTCCAGGAAGGAAGGCAGGAAAGAGAGAGGAGGAGGTAAAATGCAGACCACCAGACACAGACTCAATCTACAGGTCCCTAAGCAAAAGCAACGAGCCGTAAAATCAGAGCTTATATATATATATATATATATATATATATATATATATATATATTATATATATATATACTATATATATATATATATATATATATATAGATATATATATATATATATATATATATATATATATATATATATATATATATACTATATATATTAGGTGTGTATGTATGTATGTATATATGTATGTATAACTGAATCACGAAGGTATGGAACGTGATGACTCTAGTATAAATAAAGGCAAATGCCACGAAGGAAAATTGACACAACAGAGTGGATATTAGGCCTTCCGAAACAATGGTCCTTTACTAGCAGACTAGTAGTTCCTCACTGGACGAGTCGGTTGTGTACTCGCCTACCAACCTGGTAGCCCGAGTTCGCTCCCAGCTGCTGCCAGCGCGGTATCTGAGGAATTTATTTCTGATGATTAGAAATTCATTTCTCGATATAATGTGGTTCGGATCCCACAAACATCGTAAAAGACAGACACAAAACACGAAACGGCTGATCCTAACCGAATAAGGAAGAAATCGAGAGAAAAAAGACGACGACCATTAATTGTATCTCCAACGACCGAGAAGAACCCATTATCCTTTTTATTCTTCTTCTCTTAACGACCTTCCACCTGATGCTCAAGATGAGTTGCTCTTTTGCTGAGATCTGATGATTCTTTGTTTGGGAATCAAACAAAGGCGGAGGATGATTTCTGCACAGGAGGAGGAGACTCAGGGGTAACTTCCGTCAAAGACTTCAGGAGATCAGCTCTCACGGCCTTCCTCTTTGTTTCAGGG
>NC_061095.1:60972208-60989708 GCF_015104395.2 Macrobrachium nipponense | reverse complement strand
CCATCACGATGTTGAAAGATGAAATGGGGCTAAGTGCTGACCCCTGGTGTAATCCAACTCCTATCTCAAACAAATCCATCCGTCTCTCAACACTACTCATCACTCTAGTATACACATTCCTGTACATCTCCTGAATAATTCTGACATACTTTTCCCGGCACCATCTTCTCCCTCAAACATCTCCATATTTCTTGCCTTGGCACTCTGTCATAGGCCTTTTCAAGGTCTATGAATACCAAATGCAGGTCCTCGTTGTTTTTCTCTGAATTTCTCCATTAGGCTGCCTTATGCAAAATATTCCATCCGTTGTGCCGCTTCCCTTCATAAATCCTAACTGTTCCTTCCCTATTCTAATTCCTCTCTCAGCCTGCTATCTATTTATTCTTTTCCAAAAATCTTCACGTGTGGAGACATTAGTTTTTTATACCCTCTATAATTACTGCATTTCCTGGACATCACCTTACCTTTAAATATAGGTATCAATATGCTTTCCCGCCATTTCTTTCTGGCATCTTTTCCTGTTCGAGAATATTTTTTACCATCAGATCATACAAGATGTCTACCCCCTTCCTCTCCTAAGGCTTTCCAAACTTCGACTGGGATTAAGTCAGCTCCTGTTGCCTTCCCATTCCTCATTCTTTTTAAGGCTCGTATCACTTAATCCCTAGATATCCCCATTACATTCATTCATGTTTACTTGTCCATCCTCTCTTACAAGTATTTCATTTTCTTCATTTAGCAGTTGTTCGAAATACTCTTTCCATCTTTTCAGATGTCCTTCTTCCTTTTTATGACCGTACCATTTCCTATCTTTCATTTGCTTAATATGGGTGAATAGTCCTTTGTTCTTTTATTTCTTACTTTTGACAGTTTGGGCATCTTATCTTAACCCTTCCTTGGTTTCCAATTCATTATAAACCTCTTCATATGCCCTTGCCTTAGCTTGAGCTACCACCCTTTTTACTTCTTTGTTTCTTTCTCTTAATCTTTCTCTGTCCTCCCTGCAGCTGTGACTCTTCAAATCTCTTCTTTGCCTCCCATTTTACCCTTCACCACTTCCCCCACCTCTTCTCCCCCACCACCAGCTCTCCCTTTTCCTCCATACTATTCCAGATGTTTCCTCTAGTATCTTCCTTTCCATGTCTTCTAATCACTGATGCATTATGCCTCCACCATTCTCCCACACTCTTCAATCCCAGATCAAACCTCTCCCAGCACTCTTCTCCTGAACTCTCTCTTCTTATCATTATCCCTCCCTAACAGTTTATACCACTTGATTTTCTTTACCCCATTCGTTTTTTCGTTTTCTTTTCTCTTTTCATCTTTAAATCCATACAAAGGAGCCTATGTTGGGGGGGCCACGTGGTCACCTGGATAACTTTACAATTCCTAACTTCCACCAGCCTTGATCTATTGTAAAGGAGGTAATCTATTTGTGTGCATCTACCGCCACTCCTGTATGTTATCAAGTGCTCCCTCTTCTTTTGAAGAATGTGTTCACTATTGCCATATCAAAGGACACGGCAAAGTCTACTATACTCTCTCCATTCTGGGTTTCTCCCCCTCCCCAATCCCATCTCCTCCATGCACACGTTCAATTACATCCTTTTCATTTCCGACATGTCCATTAAAGTCTGCCCCCACTACAGTCCTCTCCAGCTCTTCCAGTTCTTTGCGTTACCTCACTCATTTCGTTCCAAAAACGGCTCTTTTTGATCACATTTAGAGCTCGCTTCTTTAGGCTGCACCCGCTCATGATGCAGTAGCCCTCGCCTTGTCACAGAGTTAGGGCGATGTGTCTGTGCGTCGTTTACAGAGTACAACCCTAGCACTATTCTCATCAATATCACGACTCATTTCATTGGTTCTGGCGTATGGGTTTTTACAGTCGGATGCCCTTCCCGACACCAAACCCTCCCTATTTATCCGGGCTTGGGACCGGCACCCATTGAGGCTGGCTTGCCCCCACAGGTGGCTAGATTGCTGTGATGTGATATGAAAACCTAAATTCAGACTTTCGATTTAAAGAGAATGTAGCGTTGTGACCTTTTAAAATTCATTCGAGTAATATATACTACATATATACATCTCATCTTACAACAAATTTTTCTCTCGATGGGAAATTTTTGACGTCAATAAGCGGATATGACGGCAATGTTTTGTTGAACTTCAAAACACACACACACACACACACACACACACACACACACACACACACAGAGCATAGGCCACGATATCGACTAACCTTGCTTTGAACTATTCTTTTCACAATTTTTTGTTGAAGATTGCTTCGCAGGGGAACGGTTGTTCTTATCGAATCAAAGGAGAAAGAAACCAAATGAAGAACAACGTAAAATGTGAACACACCAGAAAAAAGTTAAAGTTGAACGAAGGTAGAGTCGAGTCCACTTTTTCTCTACAAAAAAATTTGCTATGTGACGTCATTTCCGGAAACCAAGGAATCAAATCTTCAGTCCCTCAACTCTTTTTCTGCCATGAGCTCTTTCTTTGATTTCGAATTTAGAAAGTGAGCTTTCCACAAGAGCATGACAACGGGAAAGTGAATGGCTTTTCGTTAAAGGATAAATAACAAAGTTTTTAGCATTGAATGGGAGAACTCTGGCGAATCTCGTACCTGGAGAGACCCGTTGGCTGAGGAGCCTTCGGAGGCGGGGTGGTATTCCATACAGATTCATCCCCACGCAAGGGGCCACTGGTGTATGAATTTATGTTTGATCTAACAAAAGAATTTACCAAAAAGACATTTGAAACTTCTGCTTTTTTTTCCAGTGTATTTACTTTCCATAAGCATATACTGCTTTTAATGACCAATAAGGATCAACAGATATGAAAGAAATGCAATTTCTACCATTCTGCTGTTTCATCTAGACGTGACTTTATACACACTACAGGATAACATTTAATTAAGATTACTTCACAAGAACTAAATATACATAATTAATTAAGGCTACATAAGTTGAAAAGACAGAGTTCTGTAATTGCTCCAATATATGACCTATATTCTGGACATGAGTTTCTACACAATACAGAACTAAATATTTGTCTAAAATGATTTCACCTAAATTAAATATACACATGTAATTAAGACTAATGACTTAAAAAGAAGGAAATTCTCTACTGCATAAACGACCTCTGTAAGATCTAAAGATTCAACTTAAAGTCACAATCACAATCCATTAGCCCTTCCATGAGCGAGCTCATCATTAAAGAACTTCCAGACTGAACAAGCTTCCAGAATTCCAGGAGCAACGGCCTCTGCTCCGAAAGCAGGAGGCAAAAACGTTCTTCAAAGAAGCTCATTTCGCGAGGAAGAACGGAGAAACGTTCATTAAACATTTTTACATTTTCAGCCTGAGGGAAAGACGGAAACTGAGGCTGCAGAGACGAAAAAAAAAAACGTCTCGCATTCTGTTCTTGAACGTTGCCCTCAGCACATGAACGTTCATTGTCATCTTTGTTTATTTCTGGAGTCCTTCCTTTCTCTAAGGCGGTAGTCGGTTGGTTAGAAATGAACTACACAATAAATAGAGATTAAAATTTGTTTAACACTGGGGGGGAGAGAAAAGTAAAAAATTAGGAAAATATAAAAAAAATAGGGGAAATGGAAATGGATGGATTTTTTGTATGTTTAGTTTAGATTACAATTAATTTACGACATTTCAACATCTATGGAGCACGGACTATACAGTCATTGAAATTCCACAATTACCTTTGTTAGTCAGGCTGTATTTCAACTTGCATTGTTACAAAAACACAGTTTTTCTAACATTGTTTTAGTTATAACTCTAGGTAGGAATCAGTTACAAATTTAAAGAGGACTCAAGCTTGAGCTAAAAAAAGATATATTTGATGTATTATACTGTTCATAGCTTTAATATAACATTTTTTTGGCTTATTAAATTCAGATAGGTACTCGGTTATAAATACGAAATATATAAATACTGTAAAACATGGGATCATTCTCCAGTATAACCCATTATTGTGGTTTATAGATTCAAAGACGAATCAGTTATAGTTACAAAAAATAGAAAAAGGTGTTGTACTACCCAGTTTTAAAATCTGGGGAATGTAAAAAAAAAAAAAAAAAAAAAAAAAAAAAGTTTTGATAAAAAGTAAATAAAGAAAATAAAGTTTGGAAAAGAGAATATAACAGTTTGCCCAGTGCACAACAGGCAAAGAATCCAGTTTTGCACGGAATGTAAACCAACAGCAACAAATCCTTTGAAGAGACGGAAATAAAATTAAATCCTATTTATTACCAGCCTTCACGAAACATGTCCTGCCAAAAACGAAAAAGAAGGCAAAAGGAGATAAAAGGAAGAGATGTGTCTGCGGCGTTGACTAAATAGAGACCTACTATTGTGCTTGCCTTTTCGAGGCTTTCCCTAAATTCTACTTCAAAAGAACCTGTACTGGATGTGTACACACACACACACAAATAAAATACAAAAGATATAATTAATATATATATATATATATATATATATATATATATATATATACATATATATATATATATATATATATATATATATATATATATATATACATATATATATATATATATATATATATATATATATATATAATTTATGTTTTTGTATATATATATATATATATATATATATATATATATATATATATATATATATAGAGAGAGAGAGAGAGAGAGAGAGAGAGAGAGAGAGAGAGAGAGAGAGGAGAGAGAGAGAGAGATACATATACATATATATATATATATATATATATATATATATATATATATATATATATATATATACATATATATATATATCAGAAGGCGTTGAAGAAGACAGCATTAAACATATGTCACTTTATCATTGCGACGTTTCGAGACCAATGTCTCATCATCCAGGCTAAAATAAAAGATAAAAAACTGATATACAATACAGCATTAAATTATTTTGTTGACATAAAAAAAAACAAAAAAATAAACACATTGAATAAAGTAATAAAAGGAAATTCACAACATTGAAATACAAGTTACTCTAAATAATGAAATAAAATAAAACGAAGTATATATATATATATATATATATATATATATATATATATATATATATATATATATATATATATATATATATATATATATATATATATATATATATATATATATATATATATATATATATATATATATATACATATATATATATATATAAATAAAAAGGCATTATGAAAATTATGAATAGTTAAAAAAAAGACACCTTGCTCTACGACGTTCGGTTGCTGTATGGAAAACGCATCGAAAGTTAACAAGAAGAAGGGCCTGGTTTAAGCTATGTACAAGGGAACAGATGAAGAGTGGTTGTTCAAGGTTGGAACTAGTTTCTTTATAGCTAGAGATTCTAAAATTGGAAGGTGATGTGCTATGGACTCGATAACAATATCTTAAAATCCTTATAGTTTTATACTATTTTACAAAATTTCCTATGATTTCTAATGTTAGATAGTTCTGGGTTGGACAGTTTACACCCCTGTACGGAAACTAATGCCCATATGTGCATCAATATCTCACCTTAAGCAAGCGGCGCGTGTTTTCCAACGTAAGTCTGCCTATTGCGTCGGCAGCAAGTATAAATGTAGACAACGCCGGATTGCATTAAAGGAGGTAATCTCTCTTTATGACGCAACATATTACTGATAGTTCTAGGGTTCATTAAGATAAACTTAACATCAACAGCTGGAAAATGATTTATTAAAATTCTCCTTAAGTGAGGTAAAAAAGATGTGTCATGCATATAAGGAAATCGTATATAAACTTAGTTTCTTGGCCAAAGTATTGCTGCTGGAGGATGAAATGAAATTTCCGAGTTTTCCTGACTATTTCATAAAGAGATTAGGAGGGTAACAATTTGATTTTAAAATAATCGTAAAGGATTCCGATTTCTTTGTGGAAAAGAGACTCCAATCAGAAGTTAAATGGCATGGCTCTGTGGAGGAGGGTAGACAACGAATTTAATTTAAAATTGAAAAAACAAAAACTATAAAAGTTAAGACCAAGGCCTGTGAACGTTGCTTTTCGAAATATACCTGTGTGAAAACGGTCGTCGTCACGGATAACAATCGTATCTAAGAAAGGCAGTTGGTTATTGTTTTCCAATTCATACGTAAATTTAATGTTGGGATGTAAAGAATTGGCATGTTGCAAGAACGAGTCACAGTGCAAATGGTCCTTTTAAAAAGGAATGAAATCCTTAAAAAGAACAAAGTGTCATCCACATATCGGCGGTAAAATAAGGGTTTAAAAGAAGAGGGACAAGCTGTCCAGCAGTTCTCTCTCAAATTTGTGCATAAAAATGTTAGCGAATGTGCAACTCAGTGGGTTACCCATGCCCACACCCTTCAAATTGCACATATACCTCATCATTAAAAACAAAGGCAGTGGTCCCGCACTGCCAACTCTAACAACTTCTTAAAATCAGAACGGTTAAAATAAACCATGGTGAACACTTTCATCATCAGTAAAAATAGTATCTAAAATATACTCAATGTTTCCTCCACGGGTATATTAGTAAATAAGGATTCTATGTCAAAACTAGCCATGATTAAATCTGAATCCTGACATAAAATACTATTTTTAAATTCTAAGGAATTAGAGAAAGACTAAGCTCATTATTAAAAGAAGCTTTCCAATAAAGGGATGAGATATTTGCAATTTTGTAGCTTGGAGTTGATAAAGACGAAAGGATTGGCCTCATAGAATATTTTCCTTATGTATTTTCGGAAGCACATACATGACACCAAAAGAAGAGCCAGTGACGAAGAGCTCGTCGTAAGTAGCCTGATTGATTGTATGCTTGTCCTTTAGGGACTTTAAAAAAAAGGGTTGATTCTGTCCTCGTTTCTAAAAATGAGTTTAAAATCCTTTTTCACCAATTTCAGAAATTTAGAGTCATCCGATAAAATAGTTTGCATCTTATGAATGTAATCGACCTGTTAGAATAACGGTTTCCTTTACCTTTATGGTTTTGAAAATATCAGGTCTTCCTTTTACTCAATTTACGAAGTGTGTTTAAATCATCTTTGTTAAAGAAAGGAGCCCATCTAGTTTTCAGTTTGCTATAATTAGTGTGGGCAAAAGCAAATAGTTCGGTTTGAAAATTTCGGCATATTTGCATTTAAAGGAAAGCAGGTTCTTTAGTTTGGAAAAAAGTACTTCAAAAGGCAGGTAATAGTCATAGTACGAGGTTTATAATTAGGTAAACAGAAGTCCAACCCCCCCAAAAAGATAAAAAGAAATTCCTCCCCTTCCTAGTTAAGTTGTAATCGGAGAAATTGAATACCACTTTATTCTCTTTGCCCGTAAAATTAGGTTTAAAGATGCCCAGATTCTTTAGTTTGTTATTATGGGTATTTTGTATTCTTTCGATATAGGAATTCAAATCCTTAGTTAGTAACCAGTTAAATATAATGAGGCCAAATAAGTGTAAGACTGTTATGAATTTCATTGTACAAGGGTTGAATGCCGTTTCATATGCTGTTCAATGAGTTTCTCTTTTGTTACAAATCTCAATGGTTAACAGGGCTATGGTAGAGTCATGATGAATTTGGTATTATAAAGAGAGCGTCTATACAACTTAAATTTTACAAAGTTCGGCATAACATGGTTCAGTTGGCAGTATTGTCAAAATTCCAGGTCGAGCTTGGCCTTCCACCACTTCTTCAAGGTATTCTCCAACTTGCGACATGTCAGCAGCAACGGGCGATCGTATCTTCGCTGAATTAGGTCACGGAAATGTAGTAAGCCAGTAGAATCGGAGTCGAAAGAGAAACAGCACAAACATCCAGGAAAACATGGTGTGAAAAACAGGAACAAACTGGAGGGGCCGTTATTGTCCAAAACTAGCTGCAGAAATCAGGGGGATCGAAGCAAGAAGAATCCACGTATAGTCGATTCATTTAAGGTAGATTCTTGCGCCTACGAGACGTTTGTTTGGCAGCCTCTGATTGGCTGGTACCGGAGGCAGACTGCTCGCTCAGTGGGTCATATTTTTTGTGTGTAGCTTAGGAAAACTAGCAATATGTTTGACAATTCTTCATTTATCTCACGCTTTTACAAAAGATAGAGGACAAAGTTTTGGTCATACCAAAGGATTTCAGTATTAAATTTACAATTAATTAATCTTTTTTTGAAATCAATAACTTAAAATACAAAGGAATTACAACGAGTAGAAGTGAAGGGAAAAATATTTCATTCTTTATACCTGTTTATCATTCATCACGGATTTTGCATAATTCATGAGATCAAGATAAAATAAAATCTTGTGTTTTAAAACAACAAAATCACCCTGAATACGCTGATGCTTTCAGATTTTAAATGCGTGTAATATGTAAGAGAAAATGAAGAATATGTCTTATTATGTTGCATCCGTACTTGACTCGGTTTTGACAGTAGTGCCGAGAGACGCAAGATATCATGGTGGGGCTGGTCCTCTCAGCTAGAGCCGTTGGCGTGTTGGCAGTTGCCAATTGGCGATATGAGAAGTTTGCAGTTTTGAGACTATGTATTTACCGAATTATTGTCATTACATTTTCTATAAATAAATGCATAGAATTCTCATTATGGCTTCCGAACATTTTTTTCACTCAAATATTATATATGTCCGTATTTCTGGACAAATATCTGATAAAAGAAAAGTAATAATCAGATGGATGCATCTGGGTGTTGGCTTCAAGTTGGTCTAAGTGAGAAATGTGCATGCTTTATGAGGCTCACTGATAAATAACAGAACTTGTTTCTCTGGCCAATAACATCAAAAGCTTATGGTTTTCATATGTTTACTCAATAAACAAAAGTACAAATGTTTATTTCTTACCATAAAATTTTTTGACGATGTAACGAATATAATATACTGTCTTTTTTAGAATTGCTTGAGTTACTCTTACACCAGAATGTTTATCTCCTTTATATACATGTTACACTTGACAACAGGTCCACAACAATGTTTAGGAAAAATTTGCTTAGTTTTCTTCTGAGGTAGTTTGATTATTTTTGAATCACTTAATTTCATACCCGAGTTAGAATAGCTCCCGTAACCGTTCCCACAGCCCCCCTGCATAAATTGTATATATATTGTACATGTAGGATAATAAGAATAATCAGAAGACTGTTATATCTTCATCTTTTTAAACCAAAAGAATGGAAATTAATGCAGATATATGATTATGTCATAACACAAAAAGAAAGTATACAGTAGGCTTACATTGGTATGTCATTAGGCTATCGATATGAACAAAAAGAAATTAAAATCTTACAAATTTTCTTACGTCATCAAAATAAAGGAAAATCATACATATATACTATTCATGTCATTACCTGTTGAAACAAAAAGTATGGGAAATTATAGAGATACATTGATATCCCCTTTTCTATTAAAACCAAGTAAAAAGAATTTATAAACAAATATGTACATTGTTTTATGCCCCTTAAATATTAAAAAAAAAAATGAAACTCATATGGATATACTGTAGTTATGAAATTGCCTATCTAAAAAATGGAAAACTATAGAAACACTGTTAGGTCTTCAACTTAAAAAAAAAAAAAATAATGGAAAATCATTGATATATATCATCACTGTCAGTGTCATCCTCCCTAATATCAATATCATCACTGTCAGTTTCGTCATCTCCAATGTCAATAACAAAACTCTCAAACATATGCTTCTCTAGCAAACATCTTTCCTCCTATAATCATCTTCTAATTTCTTAACGTGGTAAAAACATTTCTTCCAGTCTTCTGTTGTAACTTTGTCTATCGCCAGTCTCGTAAGCCTGCTCAACAGTTTTCAAAGATTGATTTGCATTAGAGTTATTTTTTCTGATATCCCCCTTTATATTTTTTTTGAGCCCATATAAGTTCTATGGGGTTAAACTGACCAATAATATGGTGGCAGTCTGAGCACATCATGACCATTTGCACGGGCTATCTCATCTATCACATACCTCTGTTTTAATCTGCAGCAATTTTGGCTTTGTTGCTGATGGGTCGTGGGTAACGTTATTAGAGGAAAGCCACTCTATGACTTCACTTTTTCTGTTGCTGGTTGTTGGCACTTTATTTTCTATTTTGCTATAGTAGGGAGCTTTGTCCATTATGATTAGAGATCTATTCTTATATTAGGCAATAGTTGTTCCTTAAACCACTTTAAAAATTTAAAAACCTTTCATGGTCCCATAGAATTATGGTAGTCCCCTTTGGCACCATTTTTTGACCTAAACAACAATAGCGCATCTTTGACAATCCCCACCCCTTCTCACTCCCCGCGTGCACCACAATAAATCTTGACCCCTTTCCAGTCTTAAGTTTGGGTCCTATTTCGCCTTCACCCGTTGTCCCAACACTGACGTACACATTCATTTTGTTATCTCCAAGTTCATCCAGGAATACTTCAGGTTTACGTTCAGTTGGAACTACAATTCCTATTCTTTCAATTAACCGTAGATATTCAGTTCTCGCTGCCACTATATCATCACGTTCCATTAAAATTGCTCTTCCACTCGTCCACTTTTTTGTACCGGAATCCAAGCCCTCTCACAATTTTCCATAACGTTGTTCTTCCACCATTAAACTTTACCGGGTCTTCCTTCACTTTTTCAGTAGGGCATCTAACGTTGGGAGCTCTCCTCTCTCGTAAAAAGACAAAATCTCCTTCCGAATACACTCATTTTCAAAACTATCCACCTTGTCCTTCACTCGGATCCTCTTCCTGGGATATACAGGTGAAGCGAAGGGACGTTACCACACTCAGATGACTGTCGCTTGATTTTTTTCACTGTGGTTGGGTTGCACTCCTGTAGCTTGGCGGTCTTCTCAAATACTTCATTTCTTGAGTCTGCTCCCCACTGTGAGCCTGAAGTAACGATGAACATTCATTATAATGTTGCGAGCTTGACTTGCAAATCTGGAAACGGTGCGACGAATGGTGCTGTCCAATCTCGAGACATCTGCTTGAAAAGAAAAAGAAATCTTGCTTAGTTCGTTGCTGTTTATGCTCCACTGAGATTATTATTTCATATCACTCAATTAAGTCTCTGATATCTCTTTCGTTTGAAAAGAAAAAATATTCATATAAGAAAAAATTAAGAAACAATATGTTGAAAACCAACCTCATTCAAAAAAAGGATGAGCTGAAAAGATGCGAAGTAGGTCCGTAGATTTCAAATTCATTCCTGGGCTGAATTTCCCGCCCGCGGCCAGCCTACACTTCCAACGATACCAGATGCATCCGATCTGATTATTTACTTTTTTTTATCAGATATGTCCAGAAATACGGACATATATGATTATTTGAGTAAAATGTTCGAAAGTCATAATGGGAATTCTATGCATTTATTTATAGAAAATGTAATGACATAATAATTCGGTGAATACATAGTCTCGAAACTGCAACTTCTCATATCGCCAATTGGCAACTGCCAACACCGCAACGGCTCTAGCTGAGAGGACCCAACGATGTGTCTCGGCACTATTGTCAAAACCAAGTCAAGCACGAATGCAACATAATAAGACATATTCTTCATTTTCTCGTTACATATTACACGCATCTAAAATCTGAAAGCACCAGCGTATTCAGGGTGATTTTATTCTTTAATAACACAAGATTTTGATTTTATCTTGATCTCATGAATTATGCAAAATCCGATGATGAATAAAAACAGGTATAAAGAATGAAATGTTTCTCCCTTTACTTCTACTCGTTGTAATTCCTTTGTATTTTTTAAACTTATTGATTTCAGGAAAAGATTATTTAATTGTACATTTAATACCGAATCCTTTAGTATGACCAAAACTTTCTATCTTTTGTAAAACATGAGATAAATGAAGAAATGTAAACATATTGGTAGTTTTCTAAGCTACAAACGAAAAATATGACCCCCACTGAGCGAGCAGTCTGCCTCCCGCTACCAGCCAATCAGAGGCCGCCAAACAAACGTCTCGTAGGCGCAAGAATCTACCTTAAATGAATCGACTATAGTAACGGGAAGAACAATTCAACATGATGGTTAGGCTATTCCTCGGCAGTACAAATCAGAAGGCGTAGAAGAAGACAGCATTAAACATATGTCACTTATTCTCATTGCAACGTTTCGAGACCAATGTCTCATCATCCAGGCTAAAATAAAAGATAAAAACTGATATACAATACAGCATTAAATTATTTTTGTTAACATAAAAAGAAAATAAAAAAAACAACACATTGAATAAAGTAATACAAGGAAATTCACAACATTGAAATACAAGTTACTCTAAATAATGAAATAAAATAAAACGAAGTATATATATATATATATATATATATATATATATATATATATATATATATATAAAAGCATTATGAAAATTATGAATAGTTAAAAAAGAACACCTTGTCTCAACGACGTTCGGTTGCTGTATGGAAAACGCATCGAAAGTTAACAAAGAAGAAGGGCCTGGTTTAAGCTATGTACAAGGGAACAGATGAAGAGTGGTTGTTCAAGGTTGGAAACTAGTTTCTTTATAGCTAGAGATTCTAAAATTGGAAGGTGATGTGCGTATGGACTCGATAACAATATCTTAAAATCCTTATAGTTTATACTATTTTTACAAAATTTCCCATGATTTCTAATGTTAGATAGTTCTGGGTTGGACAGTTTACACCCTGTACGGAAAACTAATGCCCATATGTGCATCACATCTCACCTTAAGCAACGTAAGTCTGCCTATTGCATCGGCAGCAAGTATAAATGTAGACAACGCCGGATTGCATTAAAGGAGGTTGTCTACATTTATACTTGCTGCCGATGCAATAGGCAGACTTACGTTGCTTAAGGTGAGAGAGAGAGAGAGAGAGAGAGGACTGCCACGGGAGATTCAGTTCTGCAACCTTTCTTTTATTCTTTTTAATCTCCAAGGAAAAATAATATCCCCTTTTTGATGATGATGTGTAATGAAGTCTAGGAGCGGATTTTTTACATTCGTGTTTGCTATTCAGAAATTCGTTGTGGGTAGATTCTGGCGGCGAAATCTGCCGTGGATGATCACTTCCCCCTCTAATGGGACTGTCTCTGCCAACACTGCTTTGTTGGAAGTTACCATGACTTTGACATACCTATATTTCTAGTGGTTTTTGTTGTCAGTCAGTTCTTTCTGTTTGTGGCCGTCATGCTGATTGCTTCCTCTTGTCTGAAGGCTGTTCATTCAGGTGAACGAATTCCGTTTGTGCTGAAACATACCGTTCACGTTGAAGTATCGTATGACAATTTGTTTGATTCAGAATCTGTAGCTTTGTTGAACGTTATAGAACGCCGTTCATACCAAAACAGAGAAGAGGTCATACCGAAATATTGACACAATTTGTTTGTATTCAAAAATGTTGTTGGTTTGTGGGCGTTTGTTAAAAATACTGTAGGATGGAGTTCCTCTTAACCAAGTTTCAAATGCAGAATTGTTCCTATAGGACATTTGGGGGTCTGGTAGGATATTTTCCTCCTAAAAACTTGAGGATTTCCGTCCTTATCCAATGCAAAAAATAAGTTATGTTTTTAGAAACTCCTAGAACTTCTATTTTACTCTGTAAAACGTCATGTGTATCCAAATACTGTACATGCTGTTTTTCATGTTGAACCAAGAGAGAGAGAACCGGTGATTTGCAAACGAATGAAAGGAGTAAATGTTCTTCTATGTCTATAAGCTATGTATATTTTCTGTGAAAAATATCTTCCACTTCCGCTTTAATTGTATAGTTTACCAGATTTTTTACTTTTTTCTGAGCAGTAAGATGAGTTACTTGTCCAATATACTTAAAACGAATTAATATATTTGTCCAATTTACTTAAAACGACATGAATTATTCCTGTACCATCTCTTCCTCCTCACGGGGCTCGACCTTTTGGAGGAAGCTACGTCAGCCATATCGATCTTTCTTCGGTTTTTCTTTCTCATATCTTTGACTGTCTGTTGATTGTGTTCGTGAAGTACTTGTTTTTATATTCACTCTTTTTCATGATGCTACAAGCCACCACTTCTACTACTAATGATGATGATGATAATGGGAACAAGAAATTTTTCTCATCACCTGAATGAAATGTTGCTTATTGCACAAACACAAACAAATTCCTAAACGGATCTTCATAAACTGATTTTCTACCAAAGCTTCTTGAACTAACATCCATTTATCTCAGGAAAAGCATCATTCCGTTATCTTGTCTTGATTTGTTGCATAAAGTCAAGTGTTACTGATTGAAGTCATTCTTTTGAACTGAAGATTATTTGTGCTCATGAAACATAGAAATGAAAAGCTATTTATAAAGATCCAATAACAATGCCTCCTCTGGCTCAGATACAATAAGGACATGTGCCTGTTGCATCTTTTCGGCCTATGCAATAACTTAGGGGTCCTAATAAAAGGATGTCGGAAGTCTGGTGAGGTATTGGTAAATGTGGAGAGTCCTCTCTCTCTCTCTCTCTCTCTCTGTACAATAAGGCTGAAACATTGTTCCCGTCACGGCTTCGATGTAAACAAACTCACATATTTCAAGTGGGATTTGGATTGAATTAAAAAACAAAATGTGCATAATTACAATCAAATAAGCACTGTGGAGTTTCAGTTGTGATGGCAGTAAGGATAAAACCACTGATGACTACTAAGAAAAAATGCATTTCAGTTCAAAACATGACCTCGGGAATAAGACTTCTCATACTTTCACTAATATAGGCAACAAAACGTTGTTTTATATTTTGCTGATTACAACTACACTTCATAAATGTCAATAAACGTTACATATATACCCAAATATTGTTCAAATGAGCGCTGGGAAGGACGTGGTGGCCATTCAAGTGACGAATTGGCAGAGATTCGAAGAGACGCCATATTGGATTTAAAAACTCCCTTGAAAACATATTTTACGAAGACCTCACATGCTAATTTTACTTCGTATGGGGGATTCATACATCTGATTTTGTTGAAGAAACTTATATATTTTGAATGGTATGCTTTTAAGATTGAATTGTATCATTGTTTCGCCAATTATATATCGAGTGATAAAAGTGGTCTTTATTGAGTGAACTCGTCGCCGTCCGGTCGTTGACCCTGATAAGACAACGACGCCCAAAGTCTGGTGGGGACAAGAGAAGCACAAATGAGGCTACCTAATATTATGTGAAATCGAAGTGATAGTATTCATCAAATCAGACGGAAAACGACTCGAGTAGATACTCATGTTTCAGTTGCTCACTTAATGACAGGTTAAGGCCTATCACTATATTTTTTTCTAGGACTCAGGTCCAGACTTGCCTTCCCTGTGCTTCTATTCGCCTCATTTATTAACCTATTTCCGGAGTCTGCCTTCAACGACAACTAGTTTCAACTCCTACCTGAACCTAACTTTAAAAAACATCTTCAATTAAACTCTTAGTTTCCGACATTTCAGGATAAATGACGAAGGAGGAAAAGAAAGACGTCCGATTCTCCCAGTGGACGACGACGCCATGACAGCTGCCTGCCATTCACAACAATCCACAATTCCACATTTCATTTCACTCGGGTCTTTTTCGCTCAACAGGTTCCAATTATGTCCTACAAGATTTGAAACATTACATTCGTTATATATTACACTCCTTTTCGCTTATTTTAATTAGTTTTTGCTTGATTACTGAAAAGTGAACGATGGCGACGGCACCTATGGCAGTAATGAGAACCAAATAAGTAAATAGATAATAATCAACCAGTCTTGAATTTTAAATACACTACACAGTATTTTACTATCATAAGATCCAAAATGCTTCATAGATTCAATAAAAATCTATTAACAAGAATGTTTAATAGATAGGAACAACGGAAACCTATAAATTAAACAGTTTTAAAAGGACTAACCAGCAACTTTATATTTCACTAAAACTATTGATAGTCATCTTGACTGCATAAGGGCAACAAAACTTTATACAAATATTCCAGTATTACGATTAAGTATATTAATAAAAACATCATTGAAAATTAACGGTACTTAATGAAATAAGAGCTTTGTACCATATGATCTAGCCAATGATTAGGTCTAAAGAAAAAACAAAAAACAAAAAGTGAATAAACGTATTTTCGGCTTTAGTCAAAGGTAACCTGTTTTAGCTCCTTCATTATACGAAAGTTAAGAAAATAGTAGTTAATTACCTGCGGCGTAAAGTACCAACTCGATGTCTTTTGCCATTGAAATCTCATTCATAAATAAACAAAACCGTGCAGGAACCAACGAAATGGCGTTTGTAATGTGTGTTGACACTAGCAGATTATTATTATTATTTTCTTTATTTACGATGTTTTGTACGGGACCACAGTGTCAATATACGTAGATACCGTTTGGCATAGGAAATCAGCTGAACAGGAATCAGTATGTATGTTTGGTGGAGAGAGAGAGAGAGATTCATAGTATTAATGATCATAGAACTCCACAAAAGACACTTTCGGGAAAACGCGTAGTTACCCTCCTCCCTGATATTGCAAGAGTTCGTTTCTCCGTTTTACGACCCAAATACCTTCTGGTCCATTTCCCTCGATATCCAAAATCACGATGCAGCCCTGGAGAGCCATCACCACCTGTAGAAGGGCGTCGCTTAACGCCACCTGCCGATTAAATATGATTTTATTAACTCGGCAAACTGCTCCGAAGCCCCGATATAGTCTAATGGCAATGGCGCTTACATAGTACGATTATCTGTGAAGAGCTTGGCAATGGTGGTTAGATAATAGATCTGAGTCATATATTTCCTCCATTAGCTGGGTACATTACAGAATGGGGGATTGAAGCGTTCTTTTTAAAACGGTCCGCATTTAGTTCAATGGAAGTTTTTTTTTTTTTTTTTTTTTTTTACCCCAGATTGAGTTCGATCTGATTGTAGTAGACGATATTGGGTCTTAACTGATTCGACATTTTATTGCCAGCGTCGTTTGGTGATATCATCACGATTTACTTTAAGCAAAAAAAAAGACTTATCAGAACATAAAATTTTGACTTTTGACCTGTTTTATATGAGTAAACAAACGTCCGTTTGACCATAGCAGTTGCTGACCTCGTGAGGCATCCATGGGAATTCACTCTCGTCTCTTTCCTCAGTGTCTCCTCAAGAGGCGTTTCCTCACTTCATTTCCTCATCCAAATCTATCTCCTTTCCTCTTCTTGACGTTCAGCGGGCTTACACCTGCTTTCAGCTCTCTCTCTCTCTCTCTCTCTCTCGTCTCTCGTCTCTCTCTCTCTCTCTCTCTCTCTGGGATAAGCAGAGGAGGGAGGGAGGAGTTTTCATTATCGTATAGTGAATACGAGATCTTTATCTTGGAGTTACTATCAATTAACTGCTGAAATAAAGAGCATGGATTGCTCTCTCTCTCTCTCTCTCTCTCTCT
This sequence comes from Macrobrachium nipponense, assembly GCF_015104395.2. Taxonomy (NCBI): domain Eukaryota; kingdom Metazoa; phylum Arthropoda; class Malacostraca; order Decapoda; family Palaemonidae; genus Macrobrachium; species Macrobrachium nipponense. The sequence continues at coordinate 60,972,291 of NC_061095.1, read as the reverse complement.
CTCTCTCTCTCTCTCTCTCCAACAATGACCTTAATAAAGGAATTGGTTCATGACAAAAAACATGGCCACTGGTAATATGACTT
>NC_061095.1:60962208-60967208 GCF_015104395.2 Macrobrachium nipponense | reverse complement strand
TTTGTTTAAACAGTTTCCTTTCAACGCCCGTCTGGGTAGGTCCTTTTCGTGCCAACGGCGTTTATATATATATATATATATAATATCTATATATATATATATTATATATATATATATATATATATATATATATATATATATATATATATATCTATATATTTTTTTTTTTTTTTTAAATGAGTTAACTTTTATTTTGAAATAAAAAGATTACTTTAGTGATTTGTTAGTATAATTATAGGTGTTTTTATGATTAATTATTAAGAAATCAAACTCGCTGTATCTCAGCTTTGAAGATGCAACAATGTAGTTGTGAAACGTCGGCATTAGCAATAAACCTTCAATTATATCGAATGCCTTTCCCTGACACCTACAAGTACATAGATATATATATATATATATATATATATATATATATATATATATATATATATATATATATATATATATATATATATATGTATATATATATATATATATATATATATATATATATATATATATATATATGTGTGTGTGTGTGTGTGTGTGTGTGTGCGTGTGTATGTGTAAGTTGTCAATTCGGTGTTTTCAAATAAGGTTTAGCAAAGTCAAATAGTAATTCGTTCGTGTCCCAGTTTTAATGTCACAGAATTAAACTGAATTCATCCACAGATCACATCCTGATATTAGGCTAGAATTTGACGTTGGTAAAAATTCAGCTGAATTAACAAGAGACTTATTTCCACATCACAAAATTAATCATTGAGCTCATATATAAAACGAAGGTATTTAAGTTAGAGTCTGCTTCTGATGATTCTTCTGAATAAGAAAGAAATGTTCATTAAAAAGGACAGGTCCTGTAGAAACAGACGCAACCCAAGCCCCAACAAAATCCCTATACCTTATCTATACATTTCGCGTTCAGTTAAAATATGTTCCATTTCTCTGAAGTGGCAGGAAATTGCATGTCACATCCGTTGGGTGATTCACAGCCTATTCATGTCAAAGAGATCATTAATTCATTTGCAGGAGAGAGAGAGAGAGAGAGAGAGAGAGAGGGTAAAACGTTAAGGAAAGAATCACATTATAGCGGAAATCCCATAATCCTTAGCTGGATTAAAAATGCAATTATCCTAAAGTGCCATTTAGCGGTACCTCCCAACTTTGGGAAGTCTATTACTAAATACTAAACCGATTTATTATAAAAATAGTTGTTATTTATTATGAAATAGCAACTCAGTTTTGAAAACAGATTCACTTGAGAAAGCAGCTGACTAATGGCTTTCTTTGAACTAAACATCAGAGAAATGAAAGCAAAGTTATTACGCATGTATTACACTACAGCAAATTATTCTTAAAATAAAGTTCTATTTTTTGCGATGAAATATCAACTCCCTTTTCTAAACAGATTCAATATAATAGTATAGTTATTATTATTATTATTATTATTATTATTATTATTATTATTATTATTATTATTATTATTATTATTATTTAGAAGATGAAGAAACCCCATTCACAAGGAACTAGCCCACCAAAGGGGCCACTGATTTGAAATCCAAGAAGCTTCAAAGATATTAAGTAGTTCATTGGAAATGAAAGAAGTACCATAAGATAATGGGAATTAAAGAAAGAGGAGATCACTTATTAGAAAAGAAGATAAATTGAGAAAAAAAAACTAAAGAAAAATGTAAGTAAAATATCATAACACAAGTAGAATTGTATTAGGGTATTAATGCATTGCATCTTCTCTTGAACTTCTGAAGAAGTTCCAGTAAGAGAAACAAAAGCTACAATTAATATAAAAGCATTCAAAGAGAAGAGCTGTCAGGTGCTATGACGTGGATAATATAAAAACCTAAATTGAGACTTTTAATTCAAAGGGACTATGATGTAATGACCTTTTAAAATGAATTCTGAATGATATATCTAATAGAAAGTATCACTAGCAAAAGCTCTCTCTCTCTCATCTCTCTCTCTCTCGCTCTCATCGTCTCTGGACTGTGCTCTCTCTCGTCTCTCGTCTCTCTCTCTCTCTCTCTCTCTCTTGTTGTATAATTTTTCAGCTTCAATAACCGAATATGGTGGAAATGCTTGGCTGCTGAATTTCACACAGAAGAGAGAGAGAGAGAGAGAGAGAGAGAGAGAGAATAGGCCACGAAATCGAATAATCTCTCTTTTAACTGTTCTTTTACGAAGTGAAAAGAAAATTGTTTCGTTTAAAGTTTGCCTCCCAGGGGAGCGGTTGTTCTTTCAACTCAAAGGAGAAAGAACCAAATGAAGAACAAACGTAAAATGTGAACACATCAGAAAAGTTAAAGTTGAACGAAGTCGGAGTCGAGTCACTTTTCTCTACAATTTGCAAGGTGACGGCATTTCCGGAAACATCCGTATAAAGTCTTCAGCGCCTCAACTATTTTCCTGGCATGAGCTCTTTCTTCGCCTTCGGTTTAAGAAAGCGGGCTTTCACAAGAGCTGACAAGGGGAGAGCGAGTGGCTTTTCCGTTAAAGGATAAATAAGAACGTTTTAGTTTGAAGGCAGAACTCGAGAGTGAAACCTCCTGCCTGGAGATCCCTGTTGGGTGAGGAGCCTTTAGATGGGAAATATTCCAGACAAATTTATTCCTACGTAAGGATAACTGATGTATGAATTTATTTTTTCTAACCAAAGAAGTTAGAGAATTAAAGCATTTGACTCGTCTATTATTTTCCTTCTGCTTTTATATCCAGACATGAATTTCTACACACTACAGAAATAACTGTTTGTCTAAAATTATTTCACCTGAACTAAATAACTGAATATGCACATGTAATTAAGACTAAATGGCATAAAAAAGAAAGACAGTTCTCTAATTACTGCAAAACGACCTGTATTTCTCCCTAATGCCTCTGTAACCCCTAAATATCCAACTGTAATTCACAGCAACAGTCCATTAAGCCTTCCATGAGCGAGCTCTTCATAAAATACCTTCCAGGAATGAAATAAAATTTCCAGAATTCCAGGAGCAACGGCCTCCTTCTGCTCCGAAGGCAGGAGGCAAAAACGTTCCTCGAAGAAGCTCATTTCGAGGAAGAACGGCATAACGTTCATTAAACGTTCTTAGCCCGAGGGAGAGACCGAAACTGAGTCTCCTGAGACGGAGAAACGTCTCGCATATTGTTTATGAACGTTCATCGTCATCTTTTTCGTTTACTTCTGGAGTCCTTCCCTTCTCTCAGGCGGTCAGTTGGTTAGTTAGAAATGAACTACAATAGATAAATAGTGAATTCAAATTTGTTTGAAGCTGAGAAATGTGAGAAATTACGAAACAAAAATGGAAAAATTAAAAACTTATTAATATTTGTATGTTTACAGATACAATTAAAATTTGGGACATTTTCAACATATCTATGGTGCACGACTATACAGTGACTGAGAATTCACAATTACCTTTGTGAGTAAAATTGTATTTCAACTTCAATTGTTACAAGTTACAGTTTTGACTCATAAACGTAATTGTGGTCTTTCAGTGATAAGATAAGTCGTCTTGGGCCCCTTCTCATTATAACCCATTGTATTAGTTTATAGATTTAGATGGGAATCAGCTAAAAAATATATATTTGATGTATTATATCTGCTCATTCTTCAATATAACCCATTGTTTTGGTTTATAAATTCAGAGGACTCGGTTATAATTACGAAATATACAGATACAGTATAATATAGGCTCATTTTTAATATAGCCCTTTGTTATGGTTTATAAATTCTGGAGGAATTAGTTATAACTACAAAAAAGATAAAAATACTGCATATGTGATCATTCTCAAGATAATCCATTATTGTGGTTTATAAATGCAGAGACGAATCAGTTATAGCTACAAAATGGAAAAAAAAAAAAAACAGTGGTTATAAACATTATACAAAAGCTGGGGAATGTGAAAAAGATGAAAAAAATTAAAATAGAAAAAAATAATATTGGGAAAAAAGAAAATGAACTACTGTCCTTGTACACAAGAGGCAAAGAATCCTATTTGCAGCGGAAAGTAAACAACAACAAATCCCTATTTCCTCTTATATTTTCTTATTCATAACTTATTCTACCTTACCTGTCCTTCCCCAATTTATTTATTGATTTACTTTCATATATAATAAAATATATTCTTATTTTTAAGTCCTACTCAGAGTGTGTCTGGCATACCAAGCGATTTAAGCACAATATAACGGAGCTGTCACAAAGGGGTTTCCATCAAAAAAGGAGTCCGGCACAGAACTCTTATAAGCTTTTCAAACTTCAATTAAAAAAACCCTTTTAGTTTAGAGGAAATGTGTCAGTTTCCTAGAGCTCTTCATTAAGAAACGCTGGATTAAAAGTATATTTTTGCTCATCTCGTAAATGAAGGGAAGGAGATTTTTTCATGATTAAAATTGGGAGATATGGAGTTTCTACTCTGAAGGATTTTTACACAAAACTTTCTTTTGTTTTTTTATTAGGACGCGTGATAGATAATGTGATGAAACGAAACTGACAAAAATGAAATTATTTTTCGATTCAGAATCCCAGAGAGAGATCTATTTTTGCCATCAGTGAGTGATGAGGGCGAAGATGAGTGAAAAGAAGAAAATGGTACTGAATGGAACAGTAATGGAAAATCATTTTCGTCTAGATCTATAGTCAATTAAATAGTGTAGAATCAATATAGAAACACGTAAAATCTAATACAATATCTTAATATAATAATTATAATAACAACAAGAATGATAATAATGATAATAATTACAATATCAATGATTAAAATACACATCGGTCAACAAAAGCAAAGGAAACGACAACATTAGGGAAACCTAAGATAATTATGAGAAGTTGAGAATAAAATACAATACAGTAAAAATAAAGATTGGAAATAAACTAAAAAAAAAAAAAAAAAAACACACACACACACACAATAAGTGAATTGAATGACCTAAAAGATAGTTTGCTTCACTAAAACCCAAAAAATATTATCGTATGGACACTCACCCGGAGCCAAGACATTGCGGAGTT
>NC_061095.1:60928392-60961708 GCF_015104395.2 Macrobrachium nipponense | reverse complement strand
TACATACATGCATACATACATACTTATATATGTATAAATACATAATATATATATAATCATATATATATATTATAGATATATATATATATATATAATATATATATATGTGTGTGTGTGTGTTGTGTGTATGTGTGTGTGTGTGTGTGTGTGTGTATGTATGTATTGTAATGTATGTACGTATGTATGTATGTATGTATATATATATATATATATATATATATATTATATATATATATATATATATATATATATACATATACATGTATAGTTTATCCAATTCATCTTCATAGAAGTGAAGTGTGGCAGTTGAATATTACTTACACGACCACTGAGATGTATTACGTACTTAGTACAAAAGGGATAAGGATAATTATTAGTATATATTAAAATTAAAATAAAAAAAACTATGACTTGGAATCTACAAAATCTCTATGAACTCCTTAGGACCTCCAAGTGTCCTCTAGAAAATAAATTACTTGAAGATCTTCAACAGAAAAAGATTCAGGCCTCGACGATATTATATAAAACAGCTCCAAGACAGCACCAGACCACCCTCCCACCCGCCCCCGACACTCCCCCTCATCCTTAGGCTCCAACTCGAAGCAAAGACAATACACGAAAGATGGGAAACTGACATAATAATACCATAAAAAAAACATCATCCAACCCGTCAGAATACGCGCCATTTATTGATCATGCCCTCACTAAAACTCGGCTGTGGCGTAGCGCGGCTTTTTTAAATGTTAAAATTTATTCTTATACTGCAATAAACTTCTCTTTATAAATTATTGAATACTAAATCGATTAATATTGCTTGTTAACATGATTATAGGGCTCTATCATAGCTTATGACTTATATATTAGGCATTTCTGAATCATTAAATAAAATCCTTCAGTTAATGTAACACTAATTGCTAAGTATCTTTATCCAAAATTGAGAGGGCAGTTAACATTAATTGCTAAGTATCTTTATCTAAAATTGAGAGGGCAGTTAGGATGAAACAAACTTATTCTCATATTTTATTATTTCACCAATATAGTATACATTAATTATTTTCCTTTTTTTGGGCTTGTGCTTATGATTGTATACTGTACATACCTAAGCGACTGTACACAAATGTTCTTGCAAAGAACATAAACAAAGTAAAAGAAATGGCGCATGCTTCATTTGCATGCAATAGTCATACAAGTCATGCAAACAAAACATGCATATATCAGAATTTAAATAGCAAACAAAGCATGGGATAATCAAAACCAATAATATGAAATCAAAATGAAAAAGCAGACTTAACTTACATGGTGATTAAGCAAAAGTTAAGCAATATTTGTTAATAAAACTAAGAAAAGTACAACAACAAAGTAGTAAAAGTAAGGTACCCTTTTATAACAAATGCAATGCTGTATTATACTGTATAAGCAAAAATCTAGGTTTAACTTAATTTTCATAAAAAGCAAATAAAAATTGAAATCACAAATCAAATAGGAAACAAACCTATTTATAACAATTTATTAAAATCTCATAGCCCAATTGTGGGAGTTCTTAAAAATGCATATTTAATTGGCACCCTTTTATGAAGGTAATGTAACCAACACTTCTGCCTGGTATTTTCTAGTAAAATGCCATTTCTGCAAGAAGCATGCACATTCCTAAAAAAATTTGAAACAATTATTCTAATTGACTTGAACCATGTTTCTTTTTGCATCATGTACAGTACAAGCAAATATCATAGGTTTTCACAACTTGTTTTGCCAATTTATTACTACTGTATTACTGCGTACATTTGCTGCCAAATGGTAAATTTACTTTGGAATACTATGTGGGGTGTTGGTACCAATTACAAGATTTCATTTTAAAAATTGAACAATTATGAGCATATAATGCAGAAACATGGATGAAACAGTAAGAATGGATCTTGTGGGATCAGATATGGTGGTTTGCATGTAATTTTTATTTTTATTTTGAATGCTTTTATCCATACATATAGGAAAATTCAATCATAGATTAAAAGGTTAGTGAACTTGAAATTAAAGTAAGACACTAACTTAACTAACCTACTTATGCTCTCCCATATGAATGCTCCCACAAGATCCATCCTTCCTGATGAAACAACTTTGGTTTGCTAAATAGTTGCTTATTAATGAAAAATTAAGGTAAACATTTATAACTACAACCCAAGGGTAAGCTGCTGAGAATATAACATAACTACAGTATATATACAGTATATCAAAGTTGCTGTGAGTAGCCTATCTGGAAAAGGCATGGAGACCCAATATTCACGAATTGTATGACAGTGATAGGAATTGGTATGTTTTTCATATTTCTAGAGATTTTCAAGATTTGCAAATATAACTTTAAGGTATTTATTTGAAATACAATTGACGCCTGTAAATGACAAGAAAATATAGTTTTCCTAGTTGATTTTGATATGTTTTGCAAGATAGCTTCATTTCCATTGCAAATAACTGTTGATATGGTTAGGTAACTGTTGGCATGGTTATGGTACTGCTGATATGGTTAGGTTTACTGTTGACATGATTAGGCTACTGATGTACACTACCAGGAAGGTTAGGTTGGTTGTTGGGGTTTCAAATGGCAAATATTTTTTTCTAGTCGAAAATCACATATAAATATATTTTCTTTCCGCTTAGAGGCGTCCACCGTATTGTAAATATTTTCCAATATTTATTTCGGAATAACACTGCACCGTCATTCAATTTTGCTTTGGTCTATTTTATTTCTTCATTTTCTCTAAAAGTCATCATGTACTTTGTAACAGATGTAATGATTTTATTACCTTTCTTTATTCTTAGGAAAAGCATGAAAAATCAGATGGGGAAAATCATTTTCGTCCTATTGCAAACCACACACGGGTGATGATGGCTACGCCCACTCATGATTGAAATTGAATGCCCCGCTTTGTGAAAAAGTAAACAAACAGACGATGTAGGCAGGTGAAATGCTACCGCCATCTTCCTTTCATGCCAGGTACTAAATTGTATGCGGCCGATGCGGCTGTGGCTTGAGCTTCCCATCTTTCGTGTATTGTCTTTGAACTTGAAGGAACTTCTTCCATAGAAGGTGAAAATAAAATTTGTCAAAATCTCTCCGAAGTCCTTCGAGATCTCGGTTGGTGAAACGAAGAATTTTTCTTCTTAATCCTTCATCTCTTTATATGGAAACTTTTCCCTGAGAGGATTTTGTTCTGGAGCGTCAGGACTCTATTGTTCCTGGAAGAGGAAACTGAGTCTCATAATTTCTTCAGAAGGGAAAAGAAAGAAATGGGACTTTTCATTACTTTTTTTAGTGTAAAGTTAATCACAATCTTGTCCCACATACATAGGGAGAGTGGATGGGAGTAGTTGTGGAGAGTGTGGGAGTTAGTTGGGGGAGCGATTAGGAGTATGAAGGTAGTTGTGAGAGTGGATGGGAGTAGTTGCAGGAGGGATTGGAGGTATGTGAGTAGTTGGGGGAGTGGATGGGAGTAGTTATGGGATTTATTGGAGGTATGGGAGTAGTTGGGGTGTGGATGGGAGTATGGGAGTGGTGTTGGGAGTGGATGGGAGTAGTTGTAGGGGGTGGAAAAGGGCAGTTGTGCGAGTGGATGGGAGTAGTTGTGGGGAGAAGATGAGAGTATGGAAGTAGTTGGGGGAGTGATTGAGAGTATGGAGGTAGTTGTGGGAGTGAAGGAGTAGTTGTGGGAGTAGATGGGAGTAGTTTGGGGAGTGGATGCCTCGGACTAGGGTTGGGAGTGGGTGGGAGTAGTTGTGGAAAGTGGATGGGAGTAGTTGTGGGGAGTGGCTGGGAGTATGAAAGTAGTTGGGAGAGCGATGGGGAGAATGGGAGTAGTGTTAGGAGTGGATGGGAATAGTTGTGGGGAGTGGCAGAAAGTATGGAAGTAGTTGTTGGGAGTAGATGGCAGTATGGGAGTAGTTGGGGGAGTGGGTATGAGTAGTTGAGGGAGTGGGAGGGAGTAGTATTGGCAGCAAATGGGAGTAGTTGTGGAGTGGATGGGAGTAATTATGGGGAGTGGATGGGAGCATGGAAGTAGTTCGAACTTATTCGGAATATGGGAGTATAGTTGTGGAGTGGATGGGAGTAATTATGGGGAGTGGATGGGAGCATGGAAGTAGTTCGAACTTATTCGGAATATGGGAGTATAGTTGTGCGAGTTATGGGAATAGTTGTGGGAGTAGATGGGAGTATTGGAGTAACTGGATGAGTGGACGGAGTAGTTAAGGGAGTAGATATCAGTAGCGGGAGGAGTGAATTAGAGTAGTTGCGGAGAGTCGATGGGAATAGTGAAGGATAGTAGATGGGAGTGGGAGTTGGGGGCGAGTGGACAGGAGTAGTGGGGAAAGATATAAGCATTATTATCCTCGAAGCCAATAAATCCGGTTAGACGATTTCATCCAGTCAATCCAAAAGACCAAAATATTTGTGTTTCATTTTTGGTAACATCTGTGACTGGAGACGTCTCCTGGAAATAATAAAATAAATGATCATCTGGAGAGCGAAATAATGGATTTCGAAAATGAAAATTTATATATATATATATATATATATATATATATATATATATATATATATATATATATATATATATATATACACACACATACATATACATCATATATATATATATATAGATATATATATATATATATATATAATTATATATATATTATATAATAAAATAAAATCCAATATAGATAATATATAATATATATATATATAATATATATATATATAATTATATATATATATCTATATATTATATATTCATTCGGTATTTCTTAGACGGTATAATCAACATTTACGTTTATTCTATATAATATAACGTATGTGTGTTAGCATAGCACGAACCATCATGCAAGATTCTCGAAACTCGTGAAATTATTCTGACAAAATATTCGACAATCCATCATTGTCAAGGGAAAGGATTTCCAAGAAGGACAAGAAATACATAAAACTAAAACAAAGAAAACCTAATCCCCAAAGAGAGAGTGTAAATCCAAAGTAATCCCTGAGACAAAGGTCCTAATGAATCCTGAAACAAACGACCTGTAATTCCAGTTAATGGCCGTCCATGCGGTTTTTGGAGTTCGACCTCTCTTCAATATTCTCTTGTGCCGGAGTCTTCATCAAGACTGAGTCTTATCTGGTCGAATAAAGTTCAGAAAAAGTTGCAGAATTATTTGATCTTACTTAATATAACTTTTTTTACAACAGAGTCCTCCAGGTTTATTACAGATGGTTTTAAAATATATACGTCAGCCTAAAACACTAATGCATATTTCAGCTCTGGTAAACTGCATCTGAATTCGATGCACTGAAATATATCTTGACTTTTATTTCTTCGGATCTGATTGGACTAAATTGTTGCCTCCATCGGTTGCGATTCCTGCTACGGAAGATAAGGAAATTTTCTTCATTTGTTTCTCCTCTGGATTTAAGGCTTCTAGTGAGGAAATAAGAGTAGCTATGTTTGCAAGTCATGAACGTGGGTCCAGTATATCCTCTCTCGCTTCTCTCATCGGCTCACTCTCTCTCTCTCTATCCATTTCTCTCTCTCTCTCTCTTTCCATATTATAATATAGATCTAATATATCTAATGTATATATTATATATATATAATATTATATTAATATATTATAGTAGTTGAAAAGTCAAAACAGCTCAATACATTGGGTTGCTATATTGTTGCCAACGTTTCAAGACTATGGTCTCATTTTCAAGGCTATAAAAAACAAAAATACATCAATTACAAACTTGTCCAGCATGATTAACATAAATTGTTACATACGAATAAGCACGAGAAAAAAAATTAAATATACGTATATAAAAAATTTTAAAATAAAAATCAAATAACTAAAAACACACAATGTATTAAACACTAAGTGAAAATTGTAAAAAAAAAAATATATATATATATATATATAACAAACAAACCTTACAACCCGAGGTTCGGTTGCTGAAAGGCCTGCCAGAGCGAGAAGGAGTCGAAATAACCAAGGAAAGAAGATAAGAGTGGGCGGTCTAAGCAATGTATAATGGAACTTCTGTAGTGTTGTTATTCAATGTTGGAACGAGATGCTTAATGGCCAAGGATTCGAGTATAGGGAGTTGGTTTTCACTAGGGCTGGATAAAATTATCTTAAAATCATCGTAGTTGATTCTGCATTTGCATATTTGTGCATGGTTTCTTATGTTTGAAAGCTCTGGACTAGAAAGCTTCATCCCTGTGCGGTAACTAATGCCTATGTGTGAGTCACATCGTACTTTGAGCAGTCGGCGAGTGCTTCCCACGTAAGTCTGTTCGTTGCACGAACAGCAAGTATACAAGTAAACTAGGCCAGACCGCATCAAAGTAGGCAATTTTTCTTTGTGTCGAAAGAATCCGCCTATGGTTTTTGGATTCCTTAAGATGAATTTCACATCAACTGCTGGGAAATGTTTGTTCATTATCTTCCTCATTTTAGGGGAGAACCAAAATATGACTCCTTTCGCGGATGCCATTATATCCTAAAATGTCCAGTCATGTAAACTTGCATGTATCTTCAAGATGAATTTGGATGTAAGAAGATGTATGAGTGAAAGCAACAGAGACGATAATAAGCAAAGAACCTCGTTTGTTAGGTCACTAGATTGATGCCTTCCTATTGGCTGACTAATTGAACCGAACAGAACAGCAGCCAATCAGAGCATTAGTTTCTGTTGTGGTTTTGTCAGAAATGACAAAAAGTGTCTGTGGGGAACCTGTGACACCTATTTTCTTTTAGGTTTTGGTTTCTGAAGGAGAAATGGAGTGGTGTGTGTGCTCCTATTGACAGAACTGAATTAATGGCAAAACTTCTAAGCAGCCCTTGTGAGGTTATTTTCTTATATGTCTACTTTTTCTCCTGCTCAGAAAATTTTCTGTTCCTTTTGTTTTCTGCTTCTCACTAGAGAGGGAATTCTCACTTCTCAGGCCTCCTCTGATACCTACCAAGAGTACCAGAGTTCGAAGTTACGGAGATGAGATGGTGATTCCCTGATGGACAGTTCATTGTGTCTTGTTCTCCTATGTTACCTGTCATACTGTGACTTGGGAATCATTTTTCTACTATTAAAGTATTTGACGTGAGGTATGAATCTACGTGCAAAATATCAAGTGAAAACCTTTAGACAAGACTAGTTCTCATAACAACACTAGACTTAGTGTTGTAGCCCTTTATAAATAGGTGAGGTAGATGAAAATATTACTCTGAAAACAACATGGATGCCGCTTAGTAAAAGGGCACAACATTACCATTACCTTAGAGACGAAAGTACGATTTATGCTCACATTTTTATTCGTTAAACATTGCCAGACTGCATCTAGAATAGAGTAATGTTCTAACGAGAGAGAGAGAGAGAGAGAGAGAGAGAGAGAGAGAGAGAGAGAGAGAGAGAGAGAGAGAGAACGTTGCAATCCTTTCGTTTTGAAGTATTATAAAGAGTCTAAAGAGGGAGAGAAAAAGTCCAGGTAGGTGTCTCTCGTGCAACAGGTAAGAAAGAGTCTCCATTAAAAACTCAGCAGGAGCCATAAAGCATAAGAGAGAGAGAGAGAGAGAGAGAGAGAAGAACTAAAGAGACTTCCGTAATCCTAGAACGAAAAAGTAAATTGCCCTCTTGTCAGTTTCTTACAACATATTATTTCCCTCTCTCTCTCTCTCTCTCTCTCTCTCTCTCTCTCTCTCTCCTCTCTCTTCCTCTCCTTCTTCTTCTTCTTCATTTCTCCTTCTTCTTCTTCTTCTTTCTCTCTCTGTCACAGTATATAAGCTCGTTATTCTAGATCTCACCATTAACGATTTAGAATATAACATTGTACATTCCACCCATGCAAAATGTTTCCCATGAAATACCCCAAATAAAAAAAAGGACCCATTATTTACAATGTATCACATAACTTATTAGCATTCAGATTCAAGTTTAAAGTGGGGTTTAATATGGTCAGTACATCATTAATTAAATCGCTAACGAGAGAGTTTTAGGTTAATGAAACGTTAAATTTAATTTGGGAACTCCGAGAGTGATGAAGTATGAGTAACTTCATCTGGATAAACAAATTTTAGTTTCAATATTTTCACAACTTCAGAATCACTTAAGTTGTCTCACTCGCGTTTTTGTGGATCTGTTCGTCATTAGGGACTAAATTCTTTATCGTGTTAGAATGTAAGCTTTATTCCAGGAATTTTGTCTTGGCCACAACTAAAATCTGGAATACTTTGCGTAGAGCAGCTGATCTTTTGATCTCCAAATGTTTCAGGCAGGAGATAATTCATTGTTAATCTCTGATGATGCTGCTGCTGACGTCTCCTGAGTTTCAGGTGCATCGATTTTATTTCCTAATCCTTCTCATTTATTTATATTTTACTTATTATAGTCTGTTGACTATACAGTTCATGAAGGTTTTCAGCTGGAGATCTGAAGAAAGTTAGCAAGAATATAACTTGTTCTATTCTATTACCAGAGTGGCCGGGTGTAGTTAACGAATCAGTTGATAGGATTCTGGACAGAGACTATACTCAGGCTACAAGTCAAACGAATTTGGGCATATTGTAATCTCCTGTTCGATTCAAAAGCCTCACACGGTGTTCACATCCTTTGCGAAGATCCTGCTATTTCAGTCTGACAGAACTCTGCGAAGCGGCTGATATCTTTGACTCTGTATGTATTATTATAATCAGGAGACGAACCTTGTTCATATGGAACAATAAGCCCACCCTAGTGGAGGGCCACTGACTTGAAATTCAAGCATCCAAAGAATATGGTGTTTATTAGAAGGAAACAACAGAATCTAATGGGAAATACAGAAGAATCACTTATTAGATGAACAGATAAATTAACAAATTAATGAATAAACAAAAAATAAGTAAAATATAAAAAAATAATAATAATTTATTAGCAATGATTTACATATTTCGTGTATCGTTCTCAAAACTCATAAGTGTGAAGACATTATTATTATTATTTTTTTTTTTTGTCCATCACAATCCTCCAATTCGACAGGGTGGTATTTATAGTGTGGGGTTCTGGGTTGCATCCTGCCTCCTTAGGATTCCATCATCTTACTACTCGCCGTTTCTAGGATCACTCTTCGTCGCCGTTTGGATCACCTGCATGAGTCCTGGAGCTACTTCAGCCTCTAGTTTTTCCAGATTCCTTTTCAGGGATCTTGGGATCGTGCCAAAGGTTTCTCAATTTCCACTGGCAATTATTATTGTTATGATTATTATCCAGAAGATTAATCCTTTTCAAATGGAACAAGCCCACCACAGGGTCCACTGACTTCAAATTCAAGAAGCTTCCAAAAAATATTATGGTGTTCAGTTGGTCAAGCCATGTATGTGTGTGTGTGTGTGTGTGCGGTGTGCGGTTTTTTTTTTTTTTTTTTTTTTTGCGGCGGGGGGAGGGGTTGGGTTCCCCTGCTGAATGTTTAATATAAAAAACACTATCTGCGCTGAATTCCTTTAGACTAAATGATCCCACTCCCGAGATTTTCCGGATTTAGAAGTCGTGTTTGAGGTCAAATTCAATTGCAGAAACGAAACCGAATAAATTCCCGCTTATGGAGGGCAAGGGACCTGTTTGCATATTCCTCATACATTCCATAAATTTCAATAAATACTCTTGAATAAATTTATGTAAATGGCGTTACCTGCGTTCGTTTGTGTGGTGAAGAGATTTGTGAAGCCTTTCTCTCTCTCTCTCTCTCTCTCTCTCTCTCTCTCTATCTCTCTCTCTCTCTCTCTCTCTGACCTGCAGAAATGTTTCTCAGTAAATGAGACTTATAGCCTCAGGAAAGGAGCCTCGTCACTTTCCCCTGGGAAAAGTTCGCTTTTTCTCTGCACTCACGAACTTGCCAATGGTGCTTAGCTCGTTAGACTTTAAACGTTCTCTCTCTCTCTCTCTCTCTCTCTCTCTCTCTCTCTCTCATTATTTTTCTGTTAACCGTTTCACTGTGACCTTCCCCTTATGTTCAAGGTCGTGCGTGTGTTTGTGAATCATTACACTAATAATAATAACATATATATTCAATAATATACGATCGTCCTTTGTTGCTCAAATGATACTAACAAGTTTCGCTCTTTTATCGGGATTTATTTGTATACCACTATACCCATGTCATCACGTTCGATATCGTATTGAATTGGAGTCAATTCAAATACTGAAACTTTCACCCAACCGTATATTTCCCCCCAACACAAACGACTGAATAGTGAAATGTTAATTCATTAATAAAAATGTTACTCATTCATATTAAAGGCGAATGGTACAGAATTCAGTGACAACTGACTTTCACAAATCATTTCATCTTGCTGTAGTGACATTTGGCCTCATTTGGGGAATATAAACAAAATATATTTATCCACAAATGAATCAGTTTTCACCGCAATCCTAATTTAGTGACAGCGGGACTTTGCTCACTGCAATTTGAATATAATAATAAATACATTTGTACATCAATTCTGGTCAAATAATCATAATCAATGCATACATATCAATACAAAGGCTCAGTGGAGACTTAAATATAATATCAAGTATTTTGATCAGTTTCTGATATATATTTATTAATGTTTTTCTTTTTGTTAGCCGTCATCAGGGATGTTTTTTTTTTTTTCAACTCGATTAACTAACCCATTTCTCTTGTTTCTGTATTTCGTAATTATGTTTTAATTGAAATAATTTTGGATAGATAATAGAAATGGTTTTAGAAACATTCTACGACGATGCGAAGGCATCATGTTTCAAAAGGTTTTAAAATTGAATAATAGAGTTTAATATATATATATATATATATATATATATATATATTATATATATATATATATATATATATATATATATATATATATATATATATATATATATAACATGGGGGAAGGACCCCCAGTATTCATAAGGTAAGCGTGGACACGAAACGGAAGGCAGACCCCATTACTCCATTACACACACAACCCATCTCTCTCTCTCTCTCTCTCTCCCGGCAATCACCCCCTCTCTCTCTCTCTCTCTAGCACCGACAATCTCTCTCTCTCTCTCTCTCTCTCTCTCTCTCACCTCTTTCTCTCCATTCCAACAGGTAATGAAAATGAGAGAGTTGCATCATAACACTAACGTTTATTTACAAGAACAAATAAATCAATTAACCAAGTAATCCAGTCTTACAGACTAACTCAAAAATAGTACATTGTCAAGTCACCCAAAAGTCCACACCCCTCCGGGAACTCTTTTGTCCCCCCGGCATTTCCAGTTCCGTCTGTTCCAAAGATACAGAACACATCCCGGTAAGTACACACACAAGTTTAAAGACAAAGTTAATAAAATGGAACATCTTACAAGATATCAAACAAGCCATCCCTTTGGCTAAAGTAAAGGTAACACTTACCCATTCCCAACCGGAATATCACTCACTGTTTAAAAAAAACACTTTGGCACCCGCCATCGTGGCTTTGCCTTCCTCCCCCGAATCTCTGTGCAAGTCTTCCCATAGACTTGGCTAGTGATACATTATGAATAGAAGAGGCGCACACGCACATACGAATGCACACTTCGACAACGCCTCATATTACTGGCTACAACCAGTTTCCCAAAGGCACTTTGAGAAGAGTTCATAAACTGTCGTACATTGACTTCCTGAATTAAGCACTTTTATCTCACGCCACCCCCTAGAAACTCATTGATCAGCTACTCTCAGGTCGTTACCTCTGCACTGTTCTCCACATTCCATAGGTCACAGAGAACGCACGAACAATATATTATTAATCAAAATCCCTAGGCCTTACATATATATATATATATATGTATATATATATATATATGTATATATATATATATATATATATATATATATATATATATATATATATATATATATATATATATATCATTCAGTTATTAACCAGACTTCTTAACATTGAATTCTCTGACCTAACAAAGAGCCTCTCCACCAAATCATCACTACAGAGAACAAAGACTCTTTTAGCTACTAAATACTCAAACGCAGCTGAACAAAAATAACAAAGTTCATGGGATGTTGTTATTCAAGCGGTGTTCTCTCTTTGTTATTCTGTTCTTCTCTGACTCCCCTGACTGCGTTACTTCAATAAAAGACACGAAGTAACTTCATAAACATTGATGCGAACTTTATCTATGAATGTATATGTATGTATCTATGT
This sequence comes from Macrobrachium nipponense, assembly GCF_015104395.2. Lineage (NCBI taxonomy): Eukaryota > Metazoa > Arthropoda > Malacostraca > Decapoda > Palaemonidae > Macrobrachium > Macrobrachium nipponense. Next base: position 60,949,507 of record NC_061095.1, on the reverse strand, counting down.
TTATATATGTATATGCATACACGAAATTGTCACTTACCTCACATGCCATTGAGGGCAAGAAAGGCATATAATATAAATATTTCCAGCCCTATCCATCATGACGTGGCCAGGAATAATGATTATATAATTATTCCCTGGTGATATTCCAAGCGATTCCCAATATGTCGTATTACATTATATATTTTATGCGAGAGAAGAAATTCCTCATTTCGACCAGAAAAAAATTGGGAGAATTTTTATATATTTCTGTGTGAGCACTGGAAACGCTAATTGAAATGGAAGTCTCTCTCATTACATGGATTTCGATAAATCACGTTTTAATCATATTAATTTATTCCCTCATTATATATATATATATATATATATATATATATATATATATATATATATATATATATATATATATATATATATATCAGACGATGCAAGCTGAAGGACAATCCTTTATTCCCATTATATGTACTTTTATTGTTGCGACGTTTCAAGACATAAAAGTCCCATTATCAAGCTAAAAAAAGATAAAATAAAAGTTAAAATCACAAACTCGGAATACATATTAAAAGTTTAAAAAGTTTACAAATATATAAAACAAGTACAAGAGTAAGGAGGAAAACAAGTACAAGAGTAGGGAGGAGTCAATACCATAAGGTGTTGAAAGCACAGACGGAGGGACAATTCGGGCCGGGTCAGCTTCGACTTGAACTCACGAGAGATACAGAGGTGTTGAGGAAGACTGGGTGTTTAACTGCGGAACGAGTTGTTTAATGAAAAGTGATTCTAAAATAGCTAAATGCTGTTCGTTAGGGGATTGGCCTATAATGTTAAAATCTTTGTAATTCTGTTTACATGACTTGAATTACAAAGATTTTAAAATTATAGGCCAATCCCCTAACGAACATCATTTAGCTATTTTAGAATCACTTTTCATTAAACAACTCGTTCCGCAGTTAAACACCCAGTCTTCCTCAACACCTCTGTATCTCTCGTGAGTTCAAGTCGAAGCTGACCCGGCCCGAATTGTCCCTCCGTCTGTGCTTTCAACACCTTAATGGTATTACTCCTCCTTACTCTTGTACTTGTTTTTTATATTTGTAAACTTTTTAAACTTTTAACATGTATTCCGAGTTTGTGATTTTAACTTTTGTTTAATCTTTTTTTTAGCTTGATAATGGGACTTTTATGTCTTGAAACGTCGCGACAATAAAAGTACATATAATGGGAATAAAGGATTGTCCTTCGCCTTGCATCGACTGATATATATATATATATATATATATATATATATATATATATATAGTATATATATATATATATATATATATATATATATATATATATATATATATATATATATATATATAATGAGGGAATAAATTAATATGATTAAAACGTGATTTATCGAAATCCATGTAATGAGAGAGACTTCCATTTCAATTAGCGTTTCCAGTGCTCACACAGAAATATATAAAAATTCTCCCAATTTTTTTCTGGTCGAAATGAGGAATTTCTTCTCTCGCATAAAATATATAATGTAATACGACATATTGGGAATCGCTTGGAATATCATCAGGGAATAATTATATAATCATTATTCCTGGCCACGTCATGATGGATAGTCCTGGAAATATTTATAATATATGCCTTTCTTGCCCTCAATGGCATGTGAGGCAAGTGACAATTTCGTGTATGCATATACATATATAAACATAGATACATACATATACATTCATAGATAAAGTTCGCATCAATGTTTATGAAGTTACTTCGTGTCTTATTGAAATAACGCAGTCAGGGGAGTCAGAGAAGAACAGAATAACAAAGAGAGAACACCGCTTGAATACAACATCCCATGAACATTGTTATTTTTGTTCAGCTGCGTTTGAGTTTTTAGTAGCTAAAAGAGCCTTTGGTGGAGAGGCTCTTTGTTAGGTCAGAGAATTCAATGTTAAGTCTGGTTAATAACAATAACTGAATGATATATATATATATATATATATCTATATATATATAATATATATATATATCTATATACATATATATATAAAATATATGTAAGGGCCTAGGGATTTGATTAATAATATATTGTTCGTGCGTTCTCTGTGACCTATGGAATGTGGAGAACAGTGCAGAGGTAACGACCTGAGAGTAGCTGATCAATGAGTTTCTAGGGGGTGGCGTGAGATAAAAGTGCTTAATTCAGGAAGTCAATGTACGACAGTTTATGAACTCTTCTCAAAGTGCCTTTGGGAAACTGGTTGTAGCCAGTAATATGAGGCGTTGTCGAAGTGTGCATTCGTATGTGCGTGTGCGCCTCTTCTATTCATAATGTATCACTAGCCAAGTCTATGGGAAGACTTGCACAGAGATTCGGGGGAGGAAGGCAAAGCCACGATGGCGGGTGCCAAAGTGTTTTTTTAAACAGTGAGTGATATTCCGGTTGGGAATGGGTAAGTGTTACCTTTTACTTTAGCCAAAGGGATGCTGTTTGATATCTTGTAAGATGTTCCATTTTATTAACTTTGTCTTTAAACTTGTGTGTGTACTTACCGGGATGTGTTCTGTATCTTTGGAACAGACGGAACTGGAAATGCCGGGGGACAAAAGAGTTCCCGGAGGGGTGTGGACTTTTGGGTGACTTGACAATGTACTATTTTTGAGTTAGTCTGTAAGACTGGATTACTTGGTTAATTGATTTATTTGTTCTTGTAAATAAACGTTAGTGTTATGATGCAACTCTCTCATTTTCATTACCTGTTGGAATGGAGAGAAAGAGGTGGAGAGAGAGAGAGGAGAGATGAAGAGGGGGTGATTGCCGGGAGAGAGAGAGAGAGAGAGAGAGATGGGTGTGTGTGTAATGGAGTAATGGGGTCTGCCTTCCGTTTCGTGTCCACGATTACCTTATGAATACTGGGGGTCCTTCCCCATGTTATATATATATATATATATATATATATATATAATATATATATATATATATATATATATTAAACTCTATTATTCAATTTTAAAACCTTTTGAAACATGATGCCTTCGCATCGTCGTAGAATGTTTCTAAAAACCATTTCTATTATCTATCCAAAATTATTTCAATTAAAACATAATTACGAAATACAGAAACAAGAGAAATGGGTTAGTTATCGAGTTGAAAAAAAAAAAACATCCCTGATGACGGCTAACAAAAAGAAAAACAAATTAATAAATATATATCAGAAACTGATCAAAATACTTGATATTATATTTAAGTCTCCACTGAGCCTTTGTATTGATATGTATGCATTGATTATGATTATTTGACCAGAATTGATGTACAAATGTATTTATTATTATATTCAAATTGCAGTGAGCAAAGTCCCGCTGTCACTAAATTAGGATTGCGGTGAAAACTGATTCATTTTGTGGTAAATATATTTTGTTTATATTCCCCAAATGAGGCCAAATGTCACTACAGCAAGATGAAATGATTTGTGAAAGTCAGTTGTCACTGAATTCTGTACCATTCGCCTTTAATATGAATGAGTAACATTTTTATTAATGAATTAACATTTCACTATTCAGTCGTTTGTGTTGGGGGGAAATATACGGTTGGGTGAAAGTTTCAGTATTTGAATTGACTCCAATTCAATACGATATCGAACGTGATGACATGGGTATAGTGGTATACAAATAAATCCCGATAAAAGAGCGAAACTTGTTAGTATCATTTGAGCAACAAAGGACGATCGTATATTATTGAATATATATGTTATTATTATTAGTGTAATGATTCACAAACACACGCACGACCTTGAACATAAGGGGAAGGTCACAGTGAAACGGTTAACGGAAAAATAATGAGAGAGAGAGAGAGAGAGAGAGAGAGAGAGAGAGAGAGAGAGAGAGAGAGAGAGAACGTTTAAAGTCTAACGAGCTAAGCACCATTGGCAAGTTCGTGAGTGCAGAGAAAAAGCGAACTTTTCCCAGGGGAAAGTGACGAGGCTCCTTTCCTGAGGCTATAAGTCTCATTTACTGAGAAACATTTCTGCAGGTCAGAGAGAGAGAGAGAGAGAGAGAGAGAGAGAGAGAGAGAGAGAGAGAGAGAGAAAGGCTTCACAAATCTCTTCACCACACAAACGAACGCAGGTAACGCCATTTACATAAATTTATTCAAGAGTATTTATTGAAATTTATGGAATGTATGAGGAATATGCAAACAGGTCCCTTGCCCTCCATAAGCGGGAATTTATTCGGTTTCGTTTCTGCAATTGAATTTGACCTCAAACACGACTTCTAAATCCGGAAAATCTCGGGAGTGGGATCATTTAGTCTAAAGGAATTCAGCGCAGATAGTGTTTTTTATATTTAAACATTCGCAGCGGGAACCCAACCCCTCCCCCCGCCGCAAAAAAAAAAAAAAAAAAAAAAAAAACCGCACACACACACACACACACACACATACATGGCTTGACCACTGAACACTATAATATTTTTTGGAAGCTTCTTGAATTTGAAGTCAGTGGACCCTGTGGTGGGCTTGTTCCATTTGAAAAGGATTAATCTTCTGGATAATAATCATAACAATAATAATTGCCAGTGGAAATTGAGAAACCTTTGGCACGATCCCAAGATCCCTGAAAAGGAATCTGGAAAAATAGAGGATGAAGTAGCTCCAGGACTCATGCAGAAGAGTGTGATCCTAGAAACGGCGCACGTAGTAAGAAAAGTGATGGAATCCTAAGGAGGCAGGATGCAACCCGGAACCCCACACTATAAATACCGTCGAATTGGAGGATTGTGATGGACAAAAAAAAAAAAATAATAATAATAATGTAACTTCACACTTATGAGTTTTGAGAACGATACACGAAATATGTAAATCATTGCTAATAAATTATTATTATTTTTTTATATTTTACTTATTTTTTGTTTATTCATTAATTTGTTAATTTATCTGTTCATCTAATAAGTGATTCTTCTGTATTTCCCATTAGATTCTGTTGTTTCCTTCTAATAAACACCATTCTTTGGATGCTTGAATTTCAAGTCAGTGGCCCTCCACTAGGGTGGGCTTATTGTTCCATATGAACAAGGTTCGTCTCCTGATTATAATAATAACAATACAGAGTCAAAGATATCAGCCGCTTCGCAGAGTTCTGTCAGACTGAAATAGCAGGATCTTCGCAAGGATGTGACACCGTGTGAGGCTTTTGAATTCGAACAGGAGATTACAATATGCCCAAATTCGTTTGACTTGTAGCCTGAGTATAGTCTCTGTCCAGAATCCTATCAACTGATTCGTTAACTACACCCGGCCACTCTGGTAATAGAATAGAACAAGTTATATTCTTGCTAACTTTCTTCAGATCTCCAGCTGAAAACCTTCATGAACTGTATAGTCAACAGACTATAATAAGTAAAATATAAATAAATGAGAAGGATTAGGAAATAAAATCGATGCACCTGAAACTCAGGAGACGTCAGCAGCAGCATCATCAGAGATTAACAATGAATTATCTCCTGCCTGAAACATTTGGAGATCAAAAGATCAGCTGCTCTACGCAAAGTATTCCAGATTTTAGTTGTGGCCAAGACAAAATTCCTGGAATAAAGCTTACATTCTAACACGATAAAGAATTTAGTCCCTAATGACGAACAGATCCACAAAACGCGAGTGAGACAACTTAAGTGATTCTGAAGTTGTGAAAATATTGAAACTAAAATTTGTTTTATCCAGATGAAGTTACTCATACTTCATCACTCTCGGAGTTCCCAAATTAAATTTAACGTTTCATTAACCTAAAACTCTCTCGTTAGCGATTTAATTAATGATGTACTGACCATATTAAACCCCACTTTAAACTTGAATCTGAATGCTAATAAGTTATGTGATACATTGTAAATAATGGGTCCTTTTTTTTATTTGGGGTATTTCATGGGAAACATTTTGCATGGGTGGAATGTACAATGTTATATTCTAAATCGTTAATGGTGAGATCTAGAATAACGAGCTTATATACTGTGACAGAGAGAGAAGAAGAAGAAGAAGAAGGAGAGGAGAGAGAGAGAGAGAAGAGAGAGAGAGAGAGAGAGAGAGAGGGAAATAATATGTTGTAAGAAACTGACAAGAGGGCAATTTACTTTTTCGTTCTAGGATTACGGAAGTCTCTTTAGTTCTTCTCTCTCTCTCTCTCTCTCTCTCTCTTATGCTTTATGGCTCCTGCTGAAGAAAGCGATTGGGCCATGATATTCCTGAAGTATTATTATACTTCGGGACGGAACGTGGAATGCATCCAAAACTACTATATTCCTATTGTTCCCATTCCCAAAAGCAATAAATATTCCAGTGTGATTCCTGAATACTTGAATACTTTTACAGAATCCTTCATGACAGTTCTGAGAGTTTGGGCGTTTTTCATCTCTCCCAAGGACTATAAAATGAAACTTATAAAAAACAATGGTTTTTGTAACGACAGGGAATTTCGGTAAAGAAATGCCGATATCATTCACAAGAATAAATATGCACCATGATAATACTACTAAGAATATGCAATTTGCAGAGGACTTTGCAAAAGAAGCATTAGACCGAGTTTGAACCAGAACTTCATAAAAGTTGCAGAAAATTAATTTCCTAACTTCCAAGCCATAATCTCACAAAAGAAGATATTCTAACCCCATCAGAGAGGCTACACAGCCGATAAAAGCAAATGTGCAGAAGAGCCAACCACTTAACCTCTGACCCAATTCCTCTGGGAGAGAAATGAAGGTCCATCATGAAGTTTTGGGGGAAAGCATTTTAAAGTTTTATCTAAAGCTGAGCATCCATCTTATATTGTAACTTAGTTAAGAAGAAACTTATTAAATACTTAGAATATGAGGTGAGCAGAATATTTATGATAAAGAGTTTACTATAATTAGAATTTGCACAGTTCCTAGACATTCAAGTCTTAATCTGACACGTCTCCGAGACTGAAGAGAAATTAATCACTTGGAGGTTTAAATCTAAGACATTGGTCGGTGGAATATCAGTCAGTCAATACTGCATCAAATCCAATATGCAAATTCCTTTTTCACACTCACCTTCTCCCAGCCTAGCCCAAAATACAATTATGTAATTGAAGATAAACAAATTACTCTCTTGTCAATTTGCAAAATATATATGGGTGACAAGGAGCTTTGCAATTTGTTCAATCAATATGAAAAGATATCACAGATCATGTATTTATATCTCATTCAAATTATGTTCTTCCGAAAGTCAACTGTCCTTTTTGATGATACATTCTAATAAAAATTTATTTTTGAGAGGAAATATATCATATATTCATTTTTCCGGAATAAAATAAATCAGTGCACAAATATTCTTTTAAGTCGCCTACTTTTAAAACGGACTCATATCTAAACCCATTTGCTTATTAATGTCAAAATTACCTTCTGTAATGACCAAATATTGATTTGTAAAGAGTAATTATTCAAAATGCTTCAGTATTCTCTGCTTTAAATGCGTATTTTGATATGGTTATTAGGGTCCATAGTCAGATACTTACATTTTGTTCCAAACAGTTTATTTATTGATGGTCAGTTTTAGAAAACATCACTTTATTAAGTAGATCTTGCAAAGTAACTTTATCAAGTCATTCCTTTCATTCGCAAAATTAGGCATAATTTAGCCATTAATTTATTTGTTCGTATGTGCGTATGTGTGAGTTGGTAATCTTGCTTAAGGTTATTTCATCACGTAATACCAGTCAACATACATTGAAGGAAAGTATCCATAAAAACAAGGCATTATTTTGTGGGTAAAGCAACAGGAAGGATTCGTATCCATTATCAAAGTTAATGCTTTATATCAAGAGAGATAAAAAGCTCTCAAATTCATCCACAAGTTCTGAGATTTCTCAGTTTCCTCATAAAGGAAAACTATTCAACATGAGAGAGAGAGAGAGAGAGAGAGAGAGAGAGAGAGAGAGAGAGAGAGAGAGAGAGAGAGAGCACTGGATGCCGGCGGCATGTAACCTGGGCGATCTGTTATATATCATAATGATAATAAAGTCTATTTAATCATATATCTCATTAAGAGATGCTCGCAGCTTGAAACTAAACTTTTAAATTTCACTCATATTCTCAGCCACATTTACCATTTGCTCGACGTGGAAAAAATTCTGCAGTGTAATTACGAAAATCTTTACGATTCACAAGGCAAGCTTATTTCAGGTTTGATGTTTTTTTATGACCGTAGCTAATTTCACCACATGCTAATTCTTTTTATTTTGATTTTAATATATATTTTTACGTATGAGCCTGGCCTTGAAAGAACTCCGATACTTAAACAGAAATAGTTGAGGGAAAATAAAGGAAATTTACTTGAACTTACCATAAAAGGATTTATAGTGATAATTTACTCTAGAGGAAAGGTCGCCAGAAACTCAGCTAAGTACTTTACAGCTATTTATTTACAAGAGGCTGCTTAACAGCCAAAATTTAGGTAAATGCAACTGGTCCCCACATGGACTAATAATATATCTCAAGTGAATGATAGCTGGCGCAAATGAATTCGTAAAAGCTGGTTTCATAATCTTGGGTAATGCAACACTTGCGGGCGGAGAGACTTGACACGTGACTCAGGGAATCTGGAAAAGGATCCCAGATTAAACAAGATAAAAGAAAAAAGGATTTCTTGCACAAATTATGATTAGTTAGTTCTCTAACACTGGGGCAAAGGAACTTTAATGTTTCCTGATGTATGCAATGACTTCATTTGTCTGGGACGATCACACAAGGGGAAGCATGCGGCCATGAGGCAGTGAGAGGAAACAACGGGATGAGTTCTTTTGGGTTTAGAAGTTTGAATTGGGAAAATGGGGATCAAATATATAATAGGATGTAAGGGACTGGCAATATGTTGTTCCACAAGACGTACCTGGATGTCATGTTCAGTAGATTCTTTGTAGAAATGGGGCCTGACTTTGTCTCAGGTCTGGGGCTCGGGCGCGCCAGTACACCGTTAGGCTTAAGTTTGGGAGGCTGGCTGGCTGGACATCCATCCGAGGTCACGTCTGGAGACGACTGGGGAAGACCGCAGGTGTCTTGCCTGGGTGTTGGGGTCGACTTAACCCCCCACGAGCAGGGCAATCCTGGAAACAGAACATACAGCCAGCAGAGGATTCACAGGAAAAAGAGCTTAAGATATAGGCCTAAGAAGTACCAGTCTGCCTACATCCTTCCCTTTGAGATACGTCCCTAAAGCTGACAAGAGGACTATGGCTGCCGTTTTACAAATCAAAATAATGAATTAATTACTGGGTAGACGAGGAGCTCAATAAACGTAGCAGCTCCCCCTGTTTAGAAGGCATTCACTCCCTTTCGGGCGTGAAGGCCTTGGCTTAAATAAGTTGATCATCTCGACTACCCAGTTCTCCTACTCTAACTTGAAGTTTTTTGAGCAGCGATACAGCTAACTACAGTGACCTACCTAACTTATAGGTGGAGATGCTAAGTGTACTAACTTAATGGAGTAATGTAGTCTAGCCTAAGTAATAACTACGGGTTGTCTGTGACGACAGTCTACTCTACCCCTAGATAAGGTTACTTTAAAATTCTACTTGCTACTAACCTAATGCCCTGGTACTAAATCATTAGCCTAACCTACTCAATACAGTTAAATGGAGACGCAATCACTCCAGAGTGTGGTACGCACAGCAGCAGTTCAGCGACGGAATTGTTAAAATACATGATGTGAGGTAATGATGCGTGAGGATGATGAGTGGTTAGTTGACCAGGATGGAAATGCAATGAGGTAATTATGACATTTACATGAGTGTTAGTATCACAATTTCTAGGGGTTAGAGGGTTAGTTTACTTGCAGAGATCAGGCTGGCTACCTTCTCTGGGTAGGTGCCAGGATCACTCTGCAAATGAATGTGACACTGTACCTCGGGCACAGGTGTCAAGGAGAGCATGTAGCTCTTTGGTTATTGTGTTAATTACGTCCCTTCTTCTTCTTCTTCTTATTCCTCCAGGACCTGGCTATACCAGTCCTAGGAGTAGACGGAGGCACCGGCTCTGGGGTAAGGCCAGAAACGCCGTCAGGAGCAGCGGCAGTGGTAGCCTGAGGGATTGGAGGAGAACACCCTACTTCGGTATCTGCAGCAACCGTCGTAGAGGTGGAACCCACTGCAGGGGAGGCCCTCAATTCAGCTGCTGCGGCAACCGTCGTAAGGGGAAAACTCCAGGCTGACTCCTGGTCGGGCAGTTCCTGGTTTTCCAGAGGAGGTATGAAGGTAAGGTCCGCCGGAGGTTCATCCTCGGGCGACAGAGGTAAGGGTGAAGAAGAATGATGGGCTGGAGATTGGCCATGGGCTGCGGTAAGCTCCATGCCTGTTGGAGGATCTCCTGTAGGAGGATCCTTGATAAGGTTAGGCGCCGGCGCTAGCTCAGGGCCAGGCGCAGAGGTCAAGTTCTGTGGTGGCTGGACGGAGCTTGGCACTGCTCAGTGCTGCCAAGTGGCACTGGCAGAGAGTTGAGGTCGACGGGACCTGTGATGGGTACCGGAGGTGCAATACCTCTCAGCGGGCCCTTGGTAATGGGAGACAGAGGGTCCTGTCTCTTTTGGAAGGCTGAGCCTTGTGGAAAATGGACAGTGTCCGCTGCTGGTAGTCGGCTAGGGCACCTAGGCCAATTCGTGGAGTGCCCTAGTACGTTGCAGGTTTTGCAACGGAACTGTGAATGATCAATCTCCCTCCTTGGTAACGGGGGAGACTGTTGGTGGCCGTACTTCCGGGAGGAAGTAGGTCTTGGATGACTCCTTGCTTGGGAGTTATTTGTCATGGGGTTAGGACCCCTAGGCTTTTTGAAACGAGAGGGAGACTTCATGTCTTGCCCTAGGAGGAGGTCGTAACCTCCTGGAATGTAGCTTGCAACTGCAAGAGTACATACTTTGGAGAAATTAGGTCTGGTGACCCTCAATTGGACGGTCGGAAGGATCATCTTGATATGGTTGATACCTTCGATGGTGATTAATTGACGTCTATCGACGTTAGCCCCTCGGGGGATTCGATCTTCCCGTATCAGGGAGATTTGAGCGCCAGAGTCGTAGTAGGCTCTGACGTGGCTTGGCTGATAATGACCTTGGAGGGTAGCGAAGGTTATGGGGCCCTTAGCCGGGGGTCCTAGTGAAGAAGGAATGGTAACTGCTATTGCGATGGCAGGAATATTAAAATTTGTGCACCCTCCGTAGTTGGCAGACATGTGACCCTTGTGCCCACAGTCACGGCAGAACTTGTTCCAGAACCTCTTCCGTGGCACTGGACGGTAAGGCCGAGATGGCCCCACAGGTTGCGAATCTGTGGAGTCACCAAGGCTGGCAGTGTGCTCTGGCATAGGAGAAGAGTCCTCTCTTGCAGTGATTTGAGGTAGGGAGGTTAAGGAATCCTCCGTTGAATCACCCTCGGAAACAAGTCCGGGGTTAACTGGTGGGCTTACCTCTTCCAAAGTGGAGGAGGTAGGCGGTAAGATGGTAAGAGGCTGAGATGATGCGGAAGAAACTTCGGGCTCTGACACTGGGTCAGGGCCAGGTTCGCAAATAGAAAGGATGTCGGGGACATCGGAGGCACTAGCCTCTGAACCTAAAATTGAGGTTTGATTATGAGGCATGCTGCAGGGATCCGGTGCATCTGGTAGTGGGAGCTGCGTCCAGGGGAGATACGGCTTAAGTAGATCTCGGCCCAATATCACCTGATAAACATCATGAAATTGGTCAACTACGCCCAGGCGGCACAATGTGGTTTCCCTGGTCTCCGGGTCCAAAAAGGGCATTTCCACACTCAGAAGGACCGAAGGAACAGAATAGAGGTTACCGTCAGTCCATTCAAACTGAATTTCTTCGTCCGTCTGGATTTTGGCACCCCTAGGCGATGCCTTTCTTGCAATGAGGGAAACCTGGGCTTCAGTGTCGGCCATGACTTGTACCCACTGATAGGCTGTAGGAGACTGTTCATCAGGCAGGGCTATATGGTAGCCTTGGAGAAGTTCACCCTGGAAGCTCTCATCCCAAGGTAGGGATCGACTTGGGCACTGGTTGGAATCCACAGCATGCCCACGCACACAGCAAGTGGTGCAGAACCTCCGCAACCACCTCTTACCGGGAGTCCAGCTCATGGTCTGGGGCTTGGAAACTTGCCGAGAGATTGCGTCATCTCTGAGAACTAGCTCATGCTTTCTCTCTTCTTCACGTGCCTTCCTTTCTGCTTCTCTTTCTTCCTTTTCTTGCAGGCGCGCGGCATCCTGCTGCGCCTTTATCCACTGGTCAAGTGCTGGTCCAGTGTAACCGGCCTCCTTGCCCAGAGTTATGAGGGCTCTGAGGTTCTCTAGCTCTTTGGCAAAGAAGTCGAGGGAAGCAGGGGAAGACATTTCTCTTAGGCTGCAGTAGAGGCTCTGATAAAGTTGAAAATAATGGCCAGGAAGGGTAATGGATGGAATGGGAGTGCCTACTGTGGAAAGTGGCACTCACTTGGAAATGGGTTCTGCGACGTGGTAGTGGAAAAAGTCTGAAAAGACTGGGTGCTCTGTGGCACTTGGGAAGTGTCCCGTAAGTTGGTGGCACTTCTGGAATGGCACCTTCTGATGAGGCGGAAAATCAAATAGTGTGCGGCGTACGTCACACTTAAGGGCGTTCCTAAGTTGGGAGACGCTGGAATGGGCTACCTGTAGGTCCAATACAGGTGCAATGGCACTTATGGAGGCGTTCCTTGGGCAGCACTAGTAGTGCTGGTATTGCGGCACTTTGGGAGGCGTTCCCTTGATTGGGTGATCCGGGATAGCGGATTCACTAATGGATTGGGCGTTCCGTAAGGACGGACACGCAGGTTTGATAGCACTTAGGGCTGGTTGCGGCACTTTGGGAGGCGTTCCCTTGGAGTGTTCCGAAAGATCACTGACCCTTGTACATGAACACACTAATTTCTTGGGCGTTCCGTAAGGACGGACACGCAGGTACTGCGGCACTTTGGGAGGCGTTCCCTTGTTGAGTGTTCCGAAGGATCACTGACCCTTGTACATGGACAAACTAATTAATTGGGCGTTCCGTAAGGACGGACACACAGGTAGAATGGCTACCTGTACGGCTGTACAGGTGCAATGGCACTTATGAGGAGGCGTTCCTTGTTTGGAGCACTGGTATCGTGCTGGTGTGTCCCGTCGGATGACACTAAATGCAGTATACACAAATATACTGAAGAGAAATGGCACTGCTCGTGGCAGAGTGTAATGGTGGAGGAGAGAAAGTAAAAGGTGGGAGTACTTCAGCAGCCAGTCGATGGACAGTGTCAAGAATTAGTGGCACTGTAAAATGGTAAGACCTGACGTGTACTGGTGGTGGCCAGTCCTAGACTGGGAACGACTTCCTTGATGGAAGTAATGAAGGTTGCGGTGGCACACTGTGCGAATTGTGCTTGCGGTATACGCAAGTCTTTTGTGAAAAAATTAGAAAAGACCACTCGGGCAACGACAGGTAATGGTAATTTTAGAAATGCTCAGTCCCTCGCTGAAGTACTCGGTAAATGAAATAAATGCTTGCAAACTGTAATGGACACAGGCGCGTACGTATCACGCTCAGTGTAAATGAAAAACACAAGAGACTAAAATAATGTTAATTCTGCATGCTATAAGTAATGGGCGTAGTACTCTTGGCTTCGTGAATAATGGGTTCTCTCTCTCTCTCTCTCTCTCTCTCTCTCTCTCTCTCTCTCTCGGAGAGGGTGAAAATGATATATGAAAAACTCCCTTGTATTGAATTGAACTAATAATGTTAGTTTAATATGATGCAACTTGCGTTAAATGATTTACTTACGTTAACGTTTAATGAAAGAATTGCTTTTGAATACGGTTTATGAAAATTATAACGCTCTAGCGATGAACGATTTTTACGTTACTGGTAGCGGCTTGCGCTTATGAAATGATTTGCGTTTACATATGAATTTCACAAAGACGCGTTTTACGTTAACAATTCTTGTAGTTTACTCTTTTAAGATTTACGTTAACTTTACGTAAGGATACTAGGTCCCTGTGACAAGTGAAATGACGGTAAGGATTTTAAGCTGAAATGTTAGCAAACATTTGTATATGGAAAAAGGTTACGTTAAGTACGAAAGGAAATAAAACCTTCGCTCAGCGAGCAAGTGAGCGATGCTAGGTGAAACGGGTGAGCGGGCTAGCAGAGCGGGTGCTATCAGCGATGGCGAATCAGCTGATTTGTAAATGCGAACGCGATTTACACACACAAAATTCTAATTTCTTATTCAAGGCGAATTACGTTAATTTCTCTGGCAGAATGATAGATACTAGTACTGAGATTAATTTTATTTACGTTAAAACTTCAAGACTTACGTTACTTTGCTTAAATCGTTCAGATAATGCTTAAAGGGATAAAAAACATGGCTGCGCTTTGTGAGATCGAAGGTTGGCGGCAGGCCTGAGAGAGCGCCTGCATCCAGCTGGCGAGAGCTGGCTGGCTAAGTGGTTACCAACACTTGGAATGAAACCTACGTTGAAATGAATTCCCCTAACCTATCACAGACAAAAGAATTGTACACTTCTTTTGCCGTAACTATTAGTAGAACACTCGTAACTAGCTAGGCTTTCTAACAAAACAATAAACCCTGGCAAAGCACTTCCTAGTTTGATCTGGTACTTTCTGGCATCTATCTAATACACGTGCTCTGTCTCGTCAGACGAGAACAATGCAAAATACAGATTCACTTGGCGCTCCGGCCGTTACAATATAATAATATTTCTCACTTAACACTTATTTAAAACACTTCGTAATAAAAATACTTAAACGTACCTTAAGCTAACATTTGTTATAGAATAATCATATTAAATGAATGGTATACCTTAACGTGAGCCAGTGTGTCTTCCGCTGCAAGTGTGCTTTGATGTGCGCTATGTAAAAGCATTTACATTCGTTTTACAACGGATAACGCGATTTACAAGCTTTTTATAAGCAAGCTAGGTTCGAATTCTTGGTGAGGTCGACATTTTTACGTATGAGCCTGGCCTTGAAAGAACTCCGATACGTAAACAGAAATAGTTGAGGGAAAATAAAGGAAATTTACTTGAACTTACCATAAAAGGATTTATAGTGATAATTTACTCTAGAGGAAAGGTCGCCAGAAACTCAGCTAAGTACTTTACAGCTATTTATTTACAAGAGGCTGCTTAACAGCCAAAGGTTAGGTAAATGCAACTGGTCCCCACATGGACTAATAATATCTCTCAAGTGAATGATAGCTGGCGCAAAATGGAATTCGTAAAAGCTGGTTTCATAATCTTGGGTAATGCAACACTTGCGGGCGGAGAGACTTGACACGTGACTCAGGGAATCTGGAAAAGGATCCCAGATTAAACAAGATAAAAGAAAAAAGGATTTCTTGCACAAATTATGATTAGTTAGTTCTCTAACACTGGGGCAAAGGAACTTTAATGTTTCCTGATGTATGCAATGACTTCATTTGTCTGGGACGATCACACAAGGGGAAGCATGCGGCCATGAGGCAGTGAGAGGAAACAACGGGATGAGTTCTTTTGGGTTTAGAAGTTTGAATTGGGAAAATGGGGATCAAATAGATAATAGGATGTAAGGGACTGGTAATATGTTGTTCCACAAGACGTACCTGGATGCCATGTTCAGTAGATTCTTTGTAGAAATGGGGCCTGACTTTGTCTCAGGTCTGGGGCTGGGGCGCACCAGTACGCCGTTAGGCTTAAGTTTGGGAGGCTGGCTGGCTGGACATCCGTCCGAGGTCACGTCTGGAGACGACTGGGGAAGACCGCAGGTGTCTTGCCTGGGTGTTGGGGTCGACTTAACCCCCCACGAGCAGGGCAATCCTGGAAACAGAACATACAGCCAGCAGAGGGTTCACAGGAAAAAGAGCTTAAGATATAGGCATAAGAAGTACCAGTCTGCCTACATCCTTCCCTTTGAGATACGTCCCTAAAGCTGACAAGAGTCTATTTTCTCCCTTCCCAATGGAAATTCCCTATCTCTGGCTGGCGTGTTTTGGTTCCCGCCTAGAAATCAGCTGATATTTAGAGGACTATGGCTGCCGTTTTACAAATCAAAATAATGAATTAATTACTGGGTATATATATATATATATATATATATATAATATATATATTATATATATATATATATATATATATATATATATATATATATATATATTTAATGGAATGTTGCTGAATGATCTATTTTTAGATTCTGACATCTTCATTCACGTGAAATGAAGCTGGTCAATATTGGATTGTTTTATCTAAATATATTTTTATTCCTTGTAATTGGTATAAATGGTACAAACAAATTTAACTGGCTGGTTTCATACCCTCTCGGCGAAATTGTAGAGCACCGATGACACAAAATATTAAACTTATCTGATTTTTATGGAACTTTATAAAAAAAAAATGGAATATTAAGATGCACAATAATGAGACATTACACAGTTTTCTCCTTAGTGATGAATACAACATATTCTTTGGAAGCTTGAATTCCTGAATAATAATAATAATAATAATAATAATAATAATAATTAAAATAATAATAATAATAATAATAATAATAATAATAATAATAATCTTGTAAATTTCCTCAGGAAGAAGAGGCGTAAGAACTGATTGAAAGCTGCTAGAATTGAACAGGGTAGAAGTGTTTTGCTCCCTTGTGGGGAGCGGTGGGGTGGGGTGGGGGGGGGGGGGGTCGCATTAAACAGCGAGAAACAAGACCGTCCTCATTCTGAAACCAAAATAGGACCTCCCAGTTGCGGTTTGTCTTAATATTTCTGTCTATTTTATAGTTCTTTAAAATTATGCATCTAAGCTAGGTGTTGTTTGTGGGTTATTGTCCGTAAAAAAAATCCTTTTTATGGATTATGCAGTTTCACTGAAGGGATCTGCTTTGGCTTATTTTAATGGCATGACAGTAAATTTTGTTCTTTTTAAATATATATCCTACTGAGGTTATTTACATTTCTTCTTATCTTTAGGTAAATCTATCTTTTAGCCAAATCCTTTTTTGTTTGACAATATATTTCCTAATTTAATAGTATGCATTTTTTATGGAATTCTGATCCAAACTTGGTCGAATGATTCTTTTGCAAACTGAATATTCATAGCGGTCTTTCCTCGATGCTTATCTGTCCTCGTGAGTGATGTCATCCATTCTTTCTCAAAATTCCCTCTCGCTATGAAACCCTTGTTTGTTGCAAGTTTCATTCCGTTGTGTTGTGTGAGGTGTGATGTCTGCTGCCATAAAGGATTCTGGAAACGTGTTCGGTCTCTTACGAGAGTCACTGGGACGATGATTGTTTCTGGGAATGGGAATAATAGGAATCTGGTGTTCTGGATGCATTCCACGTTCGGGCCCGAAGTAAAACAATACCTGTGGATGCTACAGTAATCTGAGAAAAGATTAAGGTAATATTTCAACTTCTCAGTACATGGAAGACATACTATTAGGAACCATTTACTTTACTTTTGTACGCACTTCTCTCTCTCTCTCTCTCCTCTCTCTCTCTCTCTCTCTCTCTCTCTCTCTCTCTCTGGCTCTCATCTCTCTCTCTCCTCTCTCTCTCATGCAACCATGGTACCAAGATCTACTCTGAGGTGTCCACGTTCAACAGAAAAGGCCCAACCTCGCGGACGGCCTCAATCAAAGGCAGAGAGAGAGAGAGAGGAGGAGAGAGAAGGAGGAGAGACGAGAGAAGAGAGAGAGAGAGTATGCAAAGGAGATATGCCAGACATTCCTCTTCTGCCGATGGAATTATTGCAGCCTCCACAACTGGAATACATTGAAGAGGAAGAAGTCTTGTGGTCTCAGTTTCCCTTACTTGACGTGGTTTCGTGTCTGTGTGCTTGTGTAAGTGTAAAGGTGGAAGGGGCGATTTGCACAAACACTTCAGACTGTTGTTCGGCGTCAATGACCTTCGATGTCAGGATGCCAGAAAACTTCCAATCATTCATTCATTCAGACTGTTGTTTGTACTGGAAGAACTGGCTAACGTTACCAAGGGATTGTGTGCTACCAAAGAGTTTCAGAGGTAAGTGCTTTAGTACCATTAAAGAAATCTCCCCCACAGACAACTTGTGCACAAGTAGAATACTTACAAGATGCCCTGTCTATCATTAACCTTTTATTGCGTTATACGTAACCACTTGTGAGAACTTATAGAACTGAATTTTACAAGTAGAATACTTACAGGTGCCCTGTCTATCATGATGAACTTGCTATTTCATAACATATAACTACTTGTGAGAACTTAGAACAGATCTAACTAATACTTTATATTATTCAATGTTTTCATTCTCTTCTCCTTCTTCAGACTTTACCCATTCATGAGAAAACAGCTTCCCTTCACCGGATGTGGTTAGGGAGTCCTATTTCCTTTAATCATTTTCTCCTGGATGGAGGAATAAAATTCGGAATGGAATATTCGGAACATCTGGGAATTCTATTCCAACCCAGGTGGTCTTTGGGGCTCTCGTCTTGCTTTGCATTCAGTTCGGGTTAATATTTCGACTTGTACTTCGACTTTTATTTCAATTAATATTTCGACTTATATTTTACTAATATTTCGACTTAAATTTCGGCTTATATTCAACTTTTATTTCCAATTGTAATCGACTTTTATTTCGACTCGTATTCGACTTGCATTCGACGTAAATTTTGACAAATATTCGTCTTTTATTCGACTTATATTTCGTTTTTTTCGACGTATAATTGACTTATAATCGACCTATAAACGACTTAGGTTTCGACTTATATTTGACATATAACATTACTTTCGAAAGCATTCGACTGTTCGTTAAAAAAAAACCTTCAAAGTTAAACAGCTCGTTTACTATAAAAGCCAATAAACTTTGCTGGCCAATTAGTGCTTGCCAAAGGAGATCTGTTTCCAGATCATTTAAACATCGAGTTATAAAAATGACTTTCATTTATCTTTCTTTGTCAAATGGCAAATAAATCACTTTATTCTGAATGACTGAGATTGAAAGAGCGCTTAAATTGGCATGAATTATTTATCGATAAGCAGTTATAGTTAAGTGGAATGTTGCTTTACATACGAGCTAGTTAATAATGGTTTGATCATGTTTCTTACACGTATGGTTCTCAGGAGACCGATACTTCCTTGTTGTCCAAATATCGGTTAAATAAACACTAATGACAACTGAGTTATTCCTGTTTTCGAGGTAAAGATGAAATAATCCATCATCCAGCCACTGGAAAGTTAGGATTCTCTCTCTTTTTCCAGGCTGACCATCCAATGAAATTAATGTCCAGAACTTCTAAAAATATCACTCGCGCTGTTTACCACGAATTATAATAAAAGTTGATCTCTATCGACCAGAGAAAAGAAAATGTACAAAACCTGGATGGGTGACCATCAGAAAACCCCAAATGACATCAGAGCCTTAAACGTCCCTGAGACAGGGTATGGGCCTCGCAGCTTCACCCCAACAACACTAACTGCCACCCAATAGGGCAGCACCTCCGGAAGTCTTTCCTCGTCAGGGGAAATGTTTATGGTGTCAAGAGCCTTTGTTAACATGGCTGCAACCCACCACAGCTGACCAACTATAGCTATCAGGTAGAAGACTTGCTGAGGCCAACGACAGAGATTCCTCAGGAAATTGAATAAAGTGATTTTCAAAACAGGAAAATGAAACTAGGAAAATAAACGTAGAGATGGCTGCCTTGTCAGTTAAAAATCTGAGTAATTTATTATTCTTAATTTGTACTTTCAGACGCTCTGTGGTTGAGAAATGCTTTTAAAAGTTCCATTCCCCAGAGCCTTTCTTCCCCAGAGTCTCTCTCTTCCCCAGAGCAGGCGACGGGAGAGAGGAACAGAATTTCTCATGAAAATTCAAGACGTGTTTTGGGGAACTGTCCAGGAGACGGCAGTTCGGACAAACACTTGGGAAGAACTGCCACGATATCTTTGCATCTTTGGCTTATGAATAACTCATATTTATCATTTTACAACACGCTGCATTGTCAGGAACATAGAAAATAACGAGAAATAAGTGAATTTGATAATTCGTGCATACCTCCTTAGAACCACCTACCAATTTTGCAAATGAAGGCTCAGATACATCTACAGGGAAATATCTTTAGATGATTCGCGTCATGTCCTGTGAGTTATTAGTAAAGACGAGTGTAAAAACATTGAAAATGAGTGACTCAGTATTGCAAGAAAGCAGTATTTTCCCAATTTATAAATACTCTGTAAAAAAACATTGATGTGTTTGCAATGATATCACTAAATCAATTAAATGATTTTAAGTCCAATAACATTTTTCATAATCATAATAATAATGGCATAAGAGAGCCAGTCACAAAGGACCAAAAATAAACAAAACTACAAATTTAGAAATACCCAAGATTAAGATTTTGTGAGAAGTGCAAGTCACAAAATTGAAAGCAATTCACAGAGGAAATAGTCAGTATCTCCCCCACCCCCACCGCCCCCCCATAAATAAAATTATTTTATAAACAATAAAGTGCTTAAAAAGACTAACAATAAAAGCCAATACCTTTTAATAAAAAATTAATGCATTAACACTCACCACAACCGGAGCAATGTAGAATTTCTGAAAAAAATTAAACATTATTATTAATATATTATTGTAATAAACTTTGATCAATGTTATTAATGCAGGTAACTGCTTGTGTATTGTAACTGTGTAACTCTCTCTCTCTCTCTCTCTCTCTCTCTCTCTCTCTCTCTCTCTCTCTCTCGTGCAATTATCATAATAATCGTCACAAACTCCATAAGCAAATAAACAAATTTATCCATTTCACATTTCAGAACGAGACTGACTTTAAATAATTATGAGTCTCTTCTGCTGTAAAACCTATTATGATATGGCTGCATGAAATTGAAATGTTTTTAATGCACAATTCTACTTCCTTTTTCGTTTTACGATTCTTTCACGGGGAGCTCTTGTAGCAATAGATTTGGGGAGGAACCGGTCTATGGTCACGACACAGACAGACAGACAGACAGACAAAGAGGGTGGGATGTTATCAACAGCCCTATTCCAGAGTCCTAATTAGTGCTGATGAAATGTTGCCTCTATAAACAATTTTGAA
>NC_061095.1:60900892-60923392 GCF_015104395.2 Macrobrachium nipponense | reverse complement strand
AATTGTCCTCTATCATGGTGTTTATTGCGTCGAGGTCTGGTATACCAATACTAAAATATATAAAATATATATATTTTATTCTGGTTGTATTATAATGTATATTTGGAGACTACAAAATCGTTGATCACCATCTAGTACAATCCCGTTGTAGTCTCCAAAAATATATTATAAATCAACAGAATAATATATATATATATATATATATATATATATATATATATATATATATATATATATATATATATATATATATTTATATTTCATTTTAGTATTGGTAATACCAGGCCTCGACGCAATAACCATGAATAGAGGCCAATTACTTAACAGTCTCGCAGATTATATGAAAGACGAATTAACAGAGAAATAGAGAAAATTATTTTCAGCTTCCTGCTTATATATTATTATTATTATTATTATTATTATTATTATTATTATTATTATTATTATTATTATTATTAGCATGGCATCAAAGCCATCGCAAACACTGCGCCACTCACCTGCCTTTAAGCAGACCATCACTGACATATAAAGCAATGATCCCAAAATGAACAAAGATTCGATTAGAACAATAATTATACGAATAGACGAAAAACACTGACCTCCAATCATTCAATTCCAAACCAGCATCCAACCAGGAGCCTCCACGCGCAAGTAGAACGCGTCCAAAGGAAGTGTTATATCTGGTGGCTCATGATACTAGAGAGAGAGAGAGAGAAGGTGACATTACATAAACAGAGCCTTCAAGGGTTCTTCAACAGACTGACGTCAAGAACAAAACGTAGTTATAGCGAGATGAAGTCATTATATAATTTTAGAAAATAATTTATATTTCGTGTGTTAAAATGAAAATGAATAATGACTACATATCTGAGGGAGCTCATTTTTCATAATGGTTCTGTTGCGTGGGAGAGGTAGGGAGCTTTATAACTCATATTTAGGGGGGAGAACTATTAAGAAAATTATATAATGTCATATCGTCACGAAGGGATAATCATATGTTTATTGTAGTGAAGGATTACAGTGAGTGTATTGTTAATTGTTTTTCTATTTGATTTGGTATTTGGTTGCTATATTATGTTTCTAATTTATGTCTATAGTTACTTGATTGTGAACTAATCTTTCCATTTATCTGTTTATTAAATTATTGTCATAATCAGCAACCACGTCATAATCATCATCGTCGCCTGCAACTCCACTTGACACACAGGGCTATGGAAATATATATATATATATATATATATATATATTATATATATATATATATATATATATATATATATATATATATATATATATATATGTATATATATATATATATATATATATATATATATATATATATATATATATATATATATAAATATATATATATATATATATATATATATATATATATATATACACACAGCACGTACAACAATGCCGCTTTCCCATACCGTTTAGGTTATCATTAATTACGGGCTTTCCATATTCCAGCACGAAATGCATCCGCCATTTTCATAAACAAAAGTTTTATTAATTTATTACAACGCTGTCACCAATATAAAAGCTTCTGGTGCGAAAAGCACAATAAATGTTTTTCCTGTTTTTAATTTCCACAGAACTGGATCTATAACTGCTATGGCCTCACTTCTATTCATAGATATAACATTGTAACTTATTCATGAGACATTTATTGTTTTTTATCGCCTCCCTCGTACGTTCTCCCTTTTTTCCAATGTGGTTGTGTTGCCTTTTTTTTCAGCATTCTCAACGTTCTCCTGTTGTCAGTTTTTTAGAAGAGTATTCTTTACATTTTTTGTTTTTCACGATCGTTTTCATCTTTTTATCGAGTCTTCTTCATGCAAATCCCAACTGCATCAGAGGTCCTTAAACAAAAACTTTTCACTTGAAGACAGATTTCCTGTCACGAGAGATTATTTAGGAAGTCGACTGGCAAAATTTGATGACTGAGAGACGTCGCTGAAAGTGGCATATTTCAGGCATTTCTGAAGTTTGTCATCGTGTCTGTTTACCCTCGGTTCTACAGTAAAACTTTGAGAGAAGGCATACGAAGGGTCTAATGAGATAGAGAGCAAAAATACAGATAGGCGTCTCTCGTGCAACAGGTAAGAGAGTCTCCACAAAAAGCCTCATAAGGGAAACGCCCCAGACAGTGTAGTCTTTCAAACGAAGGGAAAGAGGCATTTCCGCCAATAGGCAGAAGAGGGGAAAGGGAAAGAAGGACTGACATCTCATTAATTAAACCTATTTACCTCAGACCCAAAGGAAGCAACACTTCCAAAATTGAAGAATTTTGGTGCTTTTTGGCCCTGTATCAAGAGATTGATATTCTGCTGCTCTTTTTTTTTTTTTTTTTTTTATTATGGTGGAGCACTGAGAAGGGTACAAAGAACCTTCTCTTTATTAGATAACAGCCTCTGCAGGGATGGAAGACACGTCCCTAGAAAAAAGGCAGGTTAAGAACATTTTTGGAAACACAGAAGACCTCTGAGAATTCCAAATTAAACAATCTGAATAGAATAGAATAAAGGATTTAGACCAAAGGCTAAGCGCTGGGACCTACGAGGTCATTCAGCACTGAAAGGCGTAACTGGAAGGAAACCTCCCAATTCCACCGTGAATCAATTGTTAGGAGAGGGCTGAGGAAAGTAAGATGGGAAGAAAGAGAATATGAACGGAGGTGCAGTAAAAGGAATGAAACGCGTTGCAGCTAGGGGTCAAAGGGACGCTTCAAAGAACTTAGGTAGTGCCTACAGTGCACTTAGTATGGCTGAAAGGAATTCCACACTCGTTATCATCTGCATTATAGAGGGATATATATATATATATATATATATATAAATATATATATATATATATATATATATATATATATATCTATATATATATATATATATATATATATATATATATCTAGGTATATGTATATATATATAATATATCTATATATATATATAGGTATATGTAGGTGTTATCCTATCTATCTATCATCTATCTATCTATCTATCTATCTATATATATATATTATATATATTATAGTATATATATATATATGTATATATATATATATATATATATATATATATATATATATATATATATATATATATAGGTATATGTATGTATGTATGTATGTATGTATGTATCTATCTATCTATTCTTAATCGATTATATGTATTATATATATATATATAATATAAGAGATTATATTGATAAATATCTATATAGATATAGATTATATAGTATAATATTCTATATCTATAGTCTATATCTATATCTATATTCTATATCTCTAGTCTATATTGTGAGAATGAGATTATTTAATAGAATTATGTAATATGAATATTTAATAATAGATAGTGATGGAGAGAGCTAGAGAGATATAAGAGAGATATATCTATATTAGATAAGATATTATATATGAGATTTAAGAGATCATAGATATCGAGATCTCTAGATATCTTAAGATATTTATAATATATAGAGATATATATAGTATAGATAAGAGATAAGATAGATAGAGATAAGATATATCTCGATATATAATAATTTCGATAGATATTATAATCAGATACCTCATAATATATTATTATATGAGCTCGAGAGATTAATATCGATATATTAGTATAGATAGATCTATATATATAGTATATAGATATATTATAGATATCTATAGATATATAATAGAGATATCTATCAGATACATAGATATATTTATATAGATATAGATATATATATATATATATATATATATTATATAATTATCTATATATATATATGTACTATATATATATATATATATATATATATATATATATATATATATATATATATATATATATATATATATATAGATATATACTACATATATATATATATATCTATATTAACTATACATATATATATATATAATAGTATATATATATTAATATATATGTATCTATATATATATAAAATATATATATATATATATATATATATATATATATATATATATATAATATATATATATATATATATTACATATATATATGAATATATTATATATTATATTTATATATATACATATATATATATACTATCTTACGAGACCACCAGAGGTCTTGTTTTCACATTTAGTAAGCGTTAAGCCAAGAACGGAAGGCTTACTGGTAATACCTTGTCTGGTAACTTCTTCCCCCCTCCCCCATCACCCTCTTTTCTCTCTCCCCTCTCACTCTCTCGTCTCTCTCTTCCCTCTCTCCCAGATGACGGTATTAGCCCCTCTTTCTCTATCTCTATCTCTCTCTCTCTCTCTCTCCAACATCTCTCTGTCCATCTCATCAGGTCATCAAATCAGAGTCGGAGCTACAAAAACAGACATTTATTCAAAGCAAAGTATTAATTGAATAATTCAGATTCTTACAGGATAATTAATAGAATGATAACTCACAGTTCAAGTAACTTAGATAACCCCCGGTAAATAATAGTCTTAATCAGTAATAGTCAAACACCAATTATTTCCTCTCCAAAATATAGTTTCCTCACTAGGACAGTTAGTCCCCTCCACTAGATCCGCCTGTTTAAAAGACAGGAGAACACATAGTGAGCACACACAATTGCAAAGACAATGTCAAAAGATTAAATGAAATAGAACATCTTTACAAAATGTCAAAAACAGAGTAAGCCACATCTTTGGCTAAAGCACAGTAACTCTTACCTATCTCCAGCTAGAATCTTCAAACACTTTTCACAAGACAGAAAAAACGTAGGCAGAGCCATCCTGGCATTCTGCCTTTTCTCCCCTTAACTGTCTCCATCGTTCTGGCTAATACATGCCATTAAGAACGGACATAGCTCGTACACGTACACATGAATTCACACTCCTCTGTAACTGGTTGCAGCCAGTTTTCAAAGGCACCTTGGACAAGTTCTCACGGCACTGATATGCTTAGGTAAGGAACTTTAACATCACACCACCCAAAAAAGAGTCATCAGCATTCTTGAGCGGTCGCCCGAACTCTCAGTCTCCAGGGAAGTTAAAAATTATGCACATTCCTCCTACTAATACATATAATATATATATATATATATATATATATATATATATATATATATATATATATATATATATATATATATTGAGCCAGCAAAGTCCCGCAAACCACCTGTCACCAGGCGAAGCGTCACTCCAACATCTGATGGAAGTCGAAAGGAAGAATCTGCTCCCTTTGAGGAGAACATCCTAGGTCAACGAAGCGTATGCAAGCAGATAATGCTTGGATGTATGTGTGTGTGTACGTGTGTGTGTGTGTGTGTGTGTAACTGTAACACATGCAAAAGAAGCATCAGCAGCCTTGGATGGATGGATATGGACTGATGCAGTCGATAATGGAGATGGAAATATGAAAGGAATTCAAGGAGAACCTTCTCCTCTCTCTCTCTCTCTCTCTCTCGTCTCTCTCTCTCTCTCCTTCTCTCTCTCTCTCTCTCTCTGTATGCGTGGAGATATGCTGGGAGACACGACGGAAAAGATTTGTATACAACAGGAATGTGAAACAAGAGGTGTGTTTTTTTTTATGTTTCTTGTTGGTGTGTTTTCTTTCGTAAATATCATAACATTGATATTAAAAATCATGCCCCATCTCTCTCTCTCTCTCTCTCTCTCTCTCGACATAAGGGAGACCTTACCTTACAGACCTTACAGTTCGTTCGGGTTGTCCCAGGTCCCTCAGTGTGAGGCACCTCTAATGTCTACCAGAGAGTTGCTAGTACATCTTCCGGTATATTTTGCATCTTCCAATCTTGGATGGTCTGGGATGCAGTTTAGATATTTGTCGAGCTTATTCTTAAACACATCTACGCTCACTCCTGATATATTCCTCAGATGAGCTGGCAACGCATTGAATAGACGGGTGCATTATCGATGCTGGTGCGTAGTGGATTAATGTCCTCTGTGCTTTTCCTTATTTTTCCTGGTATAGTTTTGGGTACTATTAATCTACCTATGCTTGCTCTTTCTGATATTTTTAGTTCCATGATGTTTTCTGCTATTCCTTCGATCTGTTTCCATGCCTGAATTATCATGTAGCGTTCTCTTCTCCTTTCTAGACTATATAATTTTAAGGATTGTAGTCTTTCCCAGTAGTCAAGGTCCTTAACTTCTTCTATTCTACCTGTAAAGGACCTTTGTACACTCTCTATTTGTGCAATATCCTTTTGATAGTGTGGGTACCATATCATATTGCAATATTCAAGTGGACTACGAACATATGTTTTATAAAGCATAATCATGTGTTCAGCTTTTCTTGTGTTGAAGTGCCGTAACAACATTCCCATTTTTGCTTTACATTTTGCCAACAGAATGTCTATTTGATCATTGCATAACATGTTCCTATTCATCATCACACCAAGGTCTTTAACTGCTTCCTTATTTGTGATTGTCTCATTATTAGGTCCCCTATATGCATATAGCTTTCCTTCTCTGTCTCCATAATTTATTGATTCAAATTTATCAGAGTTAAATACCATCCTATTTACCTCTGCCCAATCATATACTTTGTTAAGGTCTCTTTGTAGAGCGTTCCTATCTTCATCACAAGTAATTTCTCTACTTATTCTTGTGTCATCTGCGAAACTACTCACTACCGAATCCTTAACATTACTGTCTATGTCTTCAATCATGATAACAAACAGTATTGGAGCTAACACCGTACCTTGTGGCACACCGGATATTACCTTAGCTTCATCCGATTTCTCATCGTTTGCAATAACTATCTGTTTTCTGCTGTGTAAAAATTCTTTTAACCATCTTCCTACTTTATCCACGATATTGTGTTTTCTAATTTTCTTCGCTAATATATTATGGTCTACCTTGTCAAAAGCTTTTGCAAAGTCTAGATAAACCACATCTGTTTTATTTCCGCTTTTCATATTTTTGAATATGTTCTCACGGTGGACTAACAGTTGGGTTTGTGTACTTTTTCCGGGTACGAAACATGTTGTCCTATATTAAACAAATTATTTTTTATTAAATGTTTCATAATATTTTTCTTCATTACCCTTTCATACAGTTTCAAAATATGTGATGTTAGACTCACAGGCCTATAATTACTTGCCTCTAGTCTTGATCCACTTTTGGAAGTAAGGGTAATATATGCTAATTTGTGCTCATCATAAATCTTACCAGTATTTACACTTTGTCTTAATAATATTGCAAGTGGCTTTGCGATAGAATGAACTACTTTCTTTAACAAAATAGCAGGAACTCCATCAGGCCCTGCTACAACTCCATTTTTAATTTCATTAATAGCCTACACAATATCAGCTTCATTAATATCTATGTCAGCTAAATATTCACTATTTTCATCCCTTACTTCTATATCATTATCTTCATTATCTCTTCTAGGGGTGAATTCTCTCTTATATCGTTCTGCCAATATGTTGCAAATTTCATTTTTTTCATTCGTTAATCTCCCTTCAATTCTTAGAGGGCCTATTTCTATTCTTCTTTTATTCATCTTCTTCGCGTATGAGTATAATAGTTTGGGGTTTTGTTTGATATTTAATTGGGTTTTTTTCTTCCAAGTCCCGTTTTTATTTTCTTTTGATCGTATAATCTTTTGTTCTGCATTTTCTATCTTACTTTTTAGTTCTATAACTTTCCATGCATTTTTTTCTTTTGCAAGACCTTTTTTCCACTTTCTGATTTTCTGGAACAAGATCCTTCTGTCTCTTGGTATGCATGACTGATGTATACTTTTCTTCTTCGGTATATATTTATCCACTATTTTCTCTAATATTTTATATAATATCTCCGTATTTACCCTTATGTCATCACTTACGAAATGTTATCCCAATCTTTGTTTAATTCTTCATTTATTTCTGACCATTTTATATTTTTACTGTAGAAGTTGTAAATTCTCTGCGAATTTTTTTCATCGCGAAACGAAAGTAAAGAAAGAGTAAAAGTTTGCAACAAATATTTGAAACACAGAAAGAAAGAAAGAGAGAGAGAGAGAGAGAGAGAGAGAGCGAGAGAGAGAGAGAGAGGAGAGACTGATATATGCATTGTGAGGAAATCCTCCCCTAATAAAACCAAAATAAGAAGGTCTCATTACTGTCTTCATAACCATTACGTCATCGATCTCTCCGAAGACTGAATAGTTATCGTTCACGCCGTTAAATTAAGGAGACGAACCACTAATTATTCCCTCTGCTTCGTCATGTGATCATCTACAAATTCCCCTCAGCCAGGAGAAGGGCCCAATTACGTACTCGTTTCGTTGGGGAGACGTAAATTACCGTAACCTCTTTATCAGTGTCTTCCTGGCTTCTGTTTAGTTAGGTAACAGTAGTTCGGCTTGTTTCAGCTTCATAACTGCACGACGAATTTTCAAAAGTAAAGTTATATATACATATATATATATATATATATATATATATATATATATATATTATATGCTGATGATGTTTGACAGAAAACTCTCTCTCTCTCTCTAACGCACACACATTATATATATATATATATGACTGGTAAAAGTGTTCTGTAACAACAGAATTCCATCTAATAAAAGGAGCCCATAAAAACACCAAAATGTAGAGAGAAAAGTACTATATTTCAGAGACTGCTGTCTCTCTCTTCGGTATATGAATGAGAAAAGTTTACAGAAAAGGTGGTATTTATACCAAGAGATTCGTCCACAAGTAAGCCAATTTAGGTCACCCCGCTGATAATCTTCCTTTAATCTTCTTAAGCGTTGGTTGAATGAACACTGCGTCGACGATGTCCGATGTCCAATTCCCTTTTGAGATGTTCATTACCTGCTTCTCTTTTATTAAGGCCGATTCCATCATTTGACTCTTGTACCGGCAGTTGCTGCTATAAATTACACGTGACATATTCCAGTTTATTCTATGGTTATGATAATTTATATGATTGAAAATAGCCGAGTTCTGTTGTCCATACCTAACTGACCGTTTGTGTTGTATTAATCTCTGGGAAGTGATTTACCTGTAAATCCGATATAAGATTGGTCACAGTCCTGGCATGGGATCTCATATACCCCAGAGTCTTTGGGCGATGTCTTTTGTTGGACGTTAATCAGGGATTTGGCTAAGGTATTTGGGTAGGTAAATGCATTTACCTACCCAAATACCTTAGCCAAATCCCTGATTAACGTCCAACAAAAGACATCGCCCAAAGACTCTGGGGTATATGAGATCCCATGCCAGGACTGTGGCCAATCTTACATCGGATTTACAGGTAAATCACTTCCCCAGAGATTAATACAACACAAACGGTCAGTTAGGTATGGACAACAGAACTCGGCTATTTTCAATCATATAAATGAACATAACCATAGAATAAACTGGAATATGTCACGTGTAATTTATAGCAGCAACTGCCGGTACAAGAGTCAAATGATGGAATCGGCCTTAATAAAAGAGAAGCAGTAATGAACATCTCAAAAGGGAATTGGACATCGGACATCGTCGACGCAGTGTTCATTCAACCAACGCTTAAGAAGATTAAAGGAAGATTATCAGCGGGGGTGACCTAAATTGGCTTACTTGTGGACGAATCTCTTGGTATAAATACCACCCTTTCTGTAAACTTTTCTCATTCATATACCTGAAGAGAGAGACAGCAGTCTCTGAAATATAGTACTTTTCTCTCTACATTTTGGTGTTTTTATGGGCTCCTTTTATTAGATATATATATATATATATATATATATATATATATATATATATATATATATATATATATATATATATATATATATAATGTGTGAATATAAATGAGATTCGGGTTAATGATACGTTAAAAATGCAGAGGGGGAATCTAATTCAGAGGCAGATGTAATTATAATTAAATATTAAAATGAAACGAGTAAGGGAGATATAATGACGTAGGACTGAAATACTGTGGCAGTGTTTCCAAAATGTAATATATTGTGGAGGTTAAATGTTCATGATCTGGAATATTATGAGAGCTCGAGGAAAAAGTGTTGCTCAGAGGGATAGGAGGAGGAGCGACATCATCTGTCGTTTGTCCACAAACTTCGCTTCGTCTCCTCTGCTTTAGGGCTTTTTTCATAGCTGGTTCTCGTTTCTTCACCAAATATTACACACACACAGAGACATAAAGCAAGTACTTCTTCGTGTTACTCTCATGTTTTCAAAGGTTTAAACTTATATGAATATGGAAGCACATGATTATGCGTGCTAAACCCTCTCTTGCCACCAAAGTTATAAGACAGCGTTAGGGTATTTTAGAAGCCTCCTCTCAACTTCCTGAGAGCTACTCACTTCATTTTGCTGCAGAAAAAAATTTTGGGGACAATTTGGATATGCATCTTTCAAGTTTACGGTACTAGAGATTTTACATGATTTTCAGTTTTATTTCATTATAGCCAATATTTGGTGAATATTTGTAAACAGTTGGGTAACCTTTTTTAGATTGATAAGGCAGATTAAAAAACCCTATTGTTTGGAGAATATTTATGTGAAATTGGGTAACTTGCTGATAAATGATAAGGTAGGATGGAAATGCAAATCAATATTATCCATACTTTTCATTTTGAATGAAATATCTCCATTCCTCTTGATCTCATTCATTCTTTTTCCAGTTTGAGAATCACGATAAAAAAAAAAACACATTGAAATAGCTTCGCTTGAATTTCTGAAGAAGTTCCATCAGTTGCAGGGAATCCTCAGTGGGGAGGCTGCGCCCATTCCATCAGTGGGAGGGATGTCACTCCGCCCGCCCCCCCCCCCCCCCCGCCTTTTTTTTTTAAATTAGCCTCAAATAATGGACAGAATAATACCATTAAATCAGTATGACTGCCAGAGTTTCAGTCGTTCCATTACCAGTCATATTATGAAACAGAGGATCCAGCCATATTTGGTGAGATGTTTTTGTGTAATGCTTTGATTAAAAGCTCTGGTATTTTCAGTGGAACAGTAATTCTCCATAAAGCTGTTTTATTGCCGCCGCCCCCACCTCACAAAAAAAAAAAAAAAAAATCCGTATCTCCTGTCACATTTGCAATGAGCTGGATTACGTTATGTACATAAATTAATCTTTTTATGCAATTTAAAGCAATAGTTTGTATTTAGGAAGGCATTTTGCCATAATTTGTATATTGGCTTAGAAATGATCAATTCAGGTGAATGCAAATTCAGTGGAAAAGAACTCACTGAATTTGGATTTAATTGAATTGATCATTTCTAAGCAAATATACACCTCTGCCCATAAACCTTCCTAAATAAAAACCACTGCTTCAAATTGCATTAAAAAATAAATTTATCTACACGACGTAATGCAGCCCATTGCAAATGTGACAGGAGATACTGATGTCTTTATTTTCTTGCAATAAAACAGCTTTATGGAAAATTACTGTTCTATTGACGATAATATTCCATTCAATTAAAGCATTACGTCAAAAATATCACACAAAATGCGGTTTAATCTTTTCTGTTTCATGAATATAACTGGTTATGTAACGGCTCAACTTTGGCAGCCATGCTGATATAATGGTATTATTTTCTGTGCATTATTTGATGTTAATTTCATAAGAAAAAAATAGGTCATATTCCTCACACCGTTGGACTGTGGAATTGTCTCCCTACTGAGGAATTCGTACAATTGGAACTTCTAGAAGTTCTATTTATTAATTTGTTAGTTTTCTTTAATTAATGGTCTCTTCTTTCTGTATTTCCTTATACCTCCTCTTGTTTCTTTCTAATGAACACCTTAATACTCTTGGGAAGCTTCTCAGATTTCAAGTCAGTGGAGTGCTTATCCTTCTTCTTAATAATAATAATAATAATAATATAATAATAATAATAATAATAATAATAATAATAATGGCTACTTCAGCAGCATTACACTTGTAGAGATTCTTCTCTATTTTGCGAATAGCGGCTTTTTCAGTGCTACTTAAACAGGCTAGTAGAGCGCTTATAGAGGTCATGGTAAAATGCAGGGTCAAAATAGGTGTATATATTTGAATTTTACAGATAAACTATGATACCATAGTCATCAAAGTCATTAACGATTTTCTCTCTCCTCTCTCTCTCTCTCTCTCTCTATCTCTCTCTCGCTCTCTCTCCTCTCTTCTTAAAGCGAGCTTTCGTCTGGAGCTGCCAGACATCCTCGGGCTGGGAAGCTGAGGGTGGACTGATCTTGGTTAGGATTAGGATAAGGATAGGGAAGTGGGGAATAAGGGAGAAGGAAGAGTACCTCTGGATACAATCCAGTTTAAGCCTGGCGGCGGATACTCGGGATGGGAAAGGTTGAAGGAAAAAAGGGATGGAAAGTGAAGTATAGTAGAAGAGAAAATAGTGAGGGGCAGACCCTCTTGCGAAGTTAGATTACTGGTTTAGCCATCATGCAAGGACAAGACAGAGAAGAAAGGTTCGGAAAAACAGTTAATTTGGTTCACCGCCTGATAATTGGAATTATTTTATATGTTAGTAGGATTAAGATGTACAAGCACCTTATGTGTTTAGTTATTTGTTAATTATGATTTATATTATTATTAGTATAGTTTTTTTTTTGTATACATACACATATACACATATACATCATACTACATATATATATATATATATATATATCATTATATATATATATATATATACACACTATAGACATACCTATACATATAATCTATATATTTATCTATATATCTTATAAATTATATATATACACACTATATACATACATATCATCACAATTACACACAAACACACATATATACATATATATTTATATATATATTTTTTTTTTTTTTTTTAATTAGTCAGTATATATATACCTTGGTCTGGGGGGGTCACAATTGACCTTTGGCTCAAGTCTACTCCACCAGTAGTGATCTCTGACTTGGTTGATGGTGAGATCTCTAGTGGTTGTGAATAAGTTTTCATCCTCTAGACTTAATTTGTCCCAAGTTTTCTGCCCAAGTCTATGGAACCTGACATTCAGAGGCTCCAAAATTTGAGGTGATTATGCAACTCCCTTATTGTGTTGAAGTAGGGGGGACTTTCCCTATATGCTTGCCTCAGAGCTTTATTCTGAACTGCTTGCATTTTACTAAGTACTGTTTTGCTAAGTGCTCCAAATATGATGGCTGGGTATTCTAGCTGTGGCCTGGTTAGTGATTTGTATAGTTTGAGTTGAGTTTTTGCCGAAAGTCCTCTGAATCTTTTTAATCTACTGACCGTTTTCCTCGCGGTAGCTATTCTCGCCTGTACATGGGGAAGAATGCCTGATTTTTGAAATTTGCACCCAAGAATTGTGACTTGTTGGTTATATGGAATTCTCCTATTGTTGACTATGATATCCATGGGACGTCGAGCAGAAATTGAGAGGAGCTGGAATTTATTCATATTTGTAGTTACTTTCCATTTCTTTTCGTAGTTATTGATTTTCTGTATTTCTCTAATAGTCTTTCTTTGCAGCATACATTTGGCTTTGGTAGGATATGTTATTACTTGGGTGTGATCATCTGCAAACATAATTTGAAGGCAACCTTGAGATGGAGGAGGGGTGTCTTTAATGTAAAAGTTGTAGAGTGATGGGGAGAGAATGCTACCTTGAGGGACCCCTGACTGTAACTGGAACTCTGGTCCTATGAAGTCTTTAATTTTAATTCTTGCCACACGGTTGTCAAGAAAGTTACATAGCAGTCTGGTTGGTAAATCTGGCAATTGCGCCTCCAAAAGTTTGTATTTTAGACCATCGTGCCAGACTTTATCGAAGGCTCGACTGACATCCCTAGAGATAAGGTTGCAGCCGTATCCTAAGCTCTTCTTGACTGCTATGAACTCATATAGTCTAGTTAATGCAAGCTGAGTTCCTTTGCCTTGAGTAAACCCATATTGGTTATTATTGGTTAGTAGATTATCTTCGAGGAACTCATTAAACCTTATCTGAATGATTTTTTCAAGGATCTTACCAGGTATTTCTAGAAGGGAAATTGGTCTATAGTTAGAAACAGTAGTTAGATCTTTACCCTTTTTCCCCACAAAGGGAAGTAGTGCTTTCTTGAAAAAGTCTGGCCAGTAGCCCATACTTATGGTTTCATTGTAAATGACTCTTAGGAAGACCAGCATGGAGTTGGGAAGATGCTTAATAATAATTTTGTTTACTCTAGAATGGCCAGGAGCTTTGTTTTTAAAATTATTGATTATTTTGATGATATCTTGCAGTTGAATTGGTTTAATAAACTGGTCTTCAACATCTAATCTATCGAGGTCTACCGTGTCGTATGGTATTATTTGGTCATCGTGTTCATGAAGTGCTGCAATCACTCGTTGTTCATGTTGCAAGTCAAACCTTAGATTCTCCCATGGGTTTATTTTGAAGATATTAGACCAGTATTCTCTGAAAATTGGTTCCTGGTCCTGGGGTGAAAAGATCTTCCTGTTGTTATGGAGTATGTAAGCTGTAGGTTCAGTATCTGAACCCAGAAGCCTTCTGATCATTTTCCAGAACTTTCCTGGGTCTCTGTAGATTCCTTCGATTTTATTTAGAAGTGTCTCCCAAGTCGAATTTATGAGTTCCTTAGCTTCTATTTTAATTCTTTCTTTAATATTTTGTAAGTATTCTAATAGCTGCTGTGATGGGCCATGATTATTAATTAAAACTAGGGCTTGTTTATAGCAATATTGTAATTGCTTAAGATTCTCTGTTTCTTTAGAATATGGTAAGATCCTGAAAGTTTTGAGGGGTATACAAAGTTCTGTGGCTTCTTTGATCATCCTGTACCAAAAAGTTATTTTATCATCGATATAGGATTTATCCTTTCTGATGTTATCAGGTTCGTCATAGTTGGAGAGAGAGTCATCGAGAATATCCTTGAAACGGTCCCAGTTGGCATTGGTCAAATCGAGTGTTGGGCTGGTGGCTACCATAATAGGTCTCACAGTAAGTTTTAATAATATAGGTATGTGATCTGAGGAAGTTAAAGGACCCTGAGTGATTGAGTAGTTGAAAATGTGGTATCTGTTAGACAGAAGGATG
Source organism: Macrobrachium nipponense (assembly GCF_015104395.2). Classification (NCBI taxonomy): domain Eukaryota; kingdom Metazoa; phylum Arthropoda; class Malacostraca; order Decapoda; family Palaemonidae; genus Macrobrachium; species Macrobrachium nipponense. Next base: position 60,908,376 of record NC_061095.1, on the reverse strand, counting down.
TCAGGTTTGCCCTTGGATCTTCTGCTGAAGTATGTTTGAAAATCTGGTCCTAGAAAGTAAACTAGATTCCTGTTCATAAGACCTTGAATTAAGGTGCCTCTGGGATTTGTGCTATTGTGGCCCAGGGCCGGGTGAGTTGCATTTAGGTCTGCTAGTAAATAGACTGGGATATTGCGTCTCATTAAGGACAAGATATCCTGCTGAGGAAATACTGGGTTCCTGGGAGGTAAATAAGTAGTTGCTATGATTACTGGTCCCCGAACTGTCTGTAGTTCTACTGCAATTAGGTCATGATTGAATCCGTCTATTAATTTGACTGTGATATCCCGTCTTACTGCTATTGCTGTCCCGGCATTTTGATCGTTAGTGGTGTTGCATTGGAAAACGTTGTAGTTCCAGATCTTGATGCGAGTGGAGTTGGGTATTCCCGTGGAATTTAGAAGTATAAGATGTGGGGAGGAAGAAGAGTAAATGTTGCTTAGTTCCTTACTACGAAGGAAGGTCCACTTCAGTACGTTATGTTGAATGATTGTGAGAGTGTCCATTATGGTGTTTTTCCTTTCGTTAAGTCAAAGAATCCTGAGTTTAATTTTTGGAATTTATCGTGGTTTATCCTCGTGATCCTGTTACTATATTTGTCAAGTTCTATTGTTCCATCAGTAAAATATTGTTTGACTGTATTATTATCTAATTCCTCTGTGAAAATGTACTTCATCGTTTTATATTAAAAAATCATCCTCTTGAGGGTATTGTGGGTAGGGTTTTTGGGGTTTGCCGTGTTAATGGAAATGTATAGTCTGAGTCCAATTTTGGGGTTCTTGGTTTGATTGATGGAAGGGAGGCTTGGAAGGGCCAAAGCTCCTTGTGTTTCAGGGTCTGTATTATTGTAGGATGAGGTTGATGCTTGTGATAGTTGAGGTGGCTGTTTTTTTGCAGGGTGTGAAGGCATTTCTACTTCAGAGTCTGAATCGCTTGGTGTTCTTTTCCTCTTGGCTTCCTCAGTTTCCATGTCGTCATCAATTGTCAGGGGCTGATTGGGGCTGGTGTTGTTTTGATTTTCTGACTTTAGCAATGTTGAGACTTTCTTAGCTAGCTCGATAGCCTCTGTAGGAATTTTAATCAACGGTAGACCATTAGCTTTGTAGAAAGCGTCCATCATTGTTTGGAAAGTGCCTGGTTCAACTGTTTCACTCAAATTTGCAGTTATTATAGCTGTGTTGATTACAGTGAGCTGATGAAGTGAGATGTTGTTGTTGGGTGTGATTGAACTATTCGGCGCAGTTGAGGCTGTGGCTTGGGCGAAGGTCTTGTTTGGAGTGATCTGGGATTGTTGGTTCCTGATCGTTTTAGCCTGGTCCTTGGTCAAAGCTTTCCTGGTTGGGCATCTTGCAGCCATGGTTGGGTGATCCCCATTACAAGTGATGCACTTTGGATTTTCTTGGTTGGTGCAATCGGTCCAATAGTGTTCCTCAGAGGCACATATTGAGCAGATTTTATAGTTACTTGGCTTGGGGCAGTTCTTTTTTGTATGCTCATAGCTGTAGCATCTCATACACTGGGGTGGAACAGCGTGGATCTCCTGACTTAGGAATCTAGGTGGAAAGGATTGGCCAGAGATGAGAAGTCCTTTGATGAGACAGTCTCTCACCATTTGGGTAGACTCTAGTTTTACCTTGAATGTGGTTTTGGTGTTAGGAAGCTTGATGATTGCAGTAACCTTTACACCATTACATTGCTCAATTTCATACTTGAGCTCCTCTTCGGATAGATTATATACCAAACTGTCAGCCTGGGTTATGACCAATGTACGTGAAGCATTCAGATGAGGGGGGTCCAGAACTTCAAACTTATTATTGTGTAGAGCCAGTTTGGTGTCAGGATGAATTATTTTTTCAATTGTTGCTTCATCTGCTATAGCTAAGTAGTAATTATTAGCCTTAGTGAGCTTGTGGATAAAGCATAATTTTTCCTGAAGAGTATTCCATATTGCCAGGCGACGTGATTCTTCATCAAGTCCCTGGCTAGTGTCCTTAATTTTAACTTTACCCATTATGTCATGATTAAGCAAGAATTTTACCCTCTGAAAGAAGAATAATTAATTCCCTCTGTAAAAAATACTAAATTAATCTAGGGGATTTGCACAACCTTTTTGATAAATATGTAAATTTCAAAATTTGGGAATATTTTTGAGAAATTTGTGATACAACAATGTGGGATGATTTTTGAAAAGGGGGGAAGGTGCAAAAATATTAACTTTTTAACAAAACTTCAAAAAAAAGTGAAGAATTTCAAATATTAAGGGCGGTAGAACCAAAAAAACGTTTTTTTAAAGGAAATTAGAGTTACAGTAATAGTTAGCAGTCACTTTATGGAAGGCAGTGACCAATACCTAACTCCTATGCAGGCACTACTGAAGAAGTATGAGCCTGGACGATGCAGAACTCCCAGTGCCCCTAGAGAGTTTTAAGACCACAACGGCTACTCCAGGGGCAAAGGGCTACTGATGGTGTTAGTTGGAAGAAGTTGAGAATGAGGTCTGAATCAATAGAATGGGTAGACAAGGCAGGGATTGCCTTGACTAATGGTTAGGATGGGAAGAATATAAGCTGGGAAGGTAGTAGGAATGGGACTAGGAATGGTGGTGATAGTGGTGGAAGTTGGGGGGGGAATGGGGGTAGGGAAGGATGGATGGGGATGGACGGGAGGGTGGAATTTCACTTATAGTTTTGCGCCAATTTGGCAGCAGTCGTAAAAGTGGCTTGAAGAGCTGTATCAGCAGCCAATGAGAAGGCAGCTCTGGCAGAAGTGCTCTCAGCCAATAGGAGGCAAGTTCAACTTTCTTCAAGCTTGGTTGCTGAGAACAAGCTTGAAGGTTTCGGTTGTCGGCCAATGGGAGGGCGGCTTTCTCTCTACCAATAGGCGGCGAGGACGCGGGAGCGATCTCTCGGCACGTCTGCTCTCTGCGAGGTCTGTGGTTGACAGCAGGGGGTCTGCCCCATGCTTGTCTCCTATTGGCTGGTGGCGGTGAGTCTTGTTTTTATTGGCTGCCTGAGACAGGTCTCAAGCCACTTTCTTCGAGCCGATGGTTGCGTTGCAGCATATCCTGCAGCCGCCTGGACCTCCTAAGCGGCGCTGTAACATTGATGGGCGTTGCGCTACGCTGTGGGACGTCACGGCTACTTTGATTTCCATCGGCTGCAGGAGTACCTCGTTCGGGGGCGTTGTCATCCATATGTTGAGGGGCGCCGTCGACTGATTCCTGTAGACACGATCAAGGATTATATCTATGGTTTCGTTGACAGGCACGTTCGTAAATAGGGACTCTACATCCAGCGAGGCGATAATCCCGGTACCAGGGGCGTCCTTGATGGCTTCTAAGAACTCTGCCGAAGACTGCAGGCTGTACCGACTCGGGACGTAAGGGGTCAAAATTTGGTTGAGGCGTTTAGCCAAGGCGTACGTAGGGGCGGGCGTCTGGCTGATGATCGGCCGGAGGGGGTTTCCTTGTTTGTGGGTTTTTACATTACCATATAAATAACCCAGGCTGTAGTCTCCTTGTATGGGCGGGAGGTGCACAGCATTTGTCGCAGCATTCACTGTGCTGATGACTCCGTTAGCCTCCCTCTTGATGTCGTCTGTCGGGTTCCTCGTCAGGCGCTCGAACTTGCTCTTGTCAGACAAAATAGCATCCAGAGACTGCGGCAGAAGTGGGAGAGAGTGAGAAGCAGCCCTGGCACCAGTGGAATAGAAGAGGAACCTATAGCAGTACGTCCTGGTGCCCTTCGAGAGGAAGGTAGTCATGGACTGGACGACACCGAATTTGAAAATCCTGAACGTGACATACCCATGGATGTAGACAACCCAGTAGGAGAGGAACCAACGTACCCTGGGAACATCGAGAGATGCCTCGTCCGCCTTCAGGAGGACGACATGAAACAGCGGATGAGAGGTGCCCTGCGCAAGCTCATCTCCCTGAACGGCGGCAAACTCCGCGTCCCTGAACGAACCCAAGGATACATTAACCTTACCGATTACGACCCCACTCCCGATCAAGACGCCCTTCTGAAGCTGGGTCTTAATTGCCACTTCATTTCGAGACCCAGGCCTCATGACAAGAGACTCGAAATCGAGTTGCTCCTAGACTCCATCCAGCAACTCGAAGCCCGGAGCATCGTGAGAACTACCGACGCCCTTCAACCCCTCCTACTTGCTGAAGCTCTTACAGAGAGGGGCTCGCACTCCAGTGGGATCCTCACCAAGGAGATGAAGAAAGCAGCGAAGGAACTGAAGGAGAAAGTGAACATAACGGTGCGACGCGCGGACAAGACAGCAGCCTTCGTCTTGATTGATACTGCCGAATATCACGAGAAGCTGGATGCTATTTTGTCTGACGAGAGCAAGTTCGAGCGCCTGACGAGGAACCCGACAGACGACATCAAGAGGGAGGCTAACGGAGTCATCAGCACAGTGAATGCTGCGACAAATGCTGTGCATCTCCCGCCCATACAAGGAGACTACAGCCTGGGTTATTTATATGGTAATGTAAAAACCCACAAACAAGGAAACCCCCTCCGGCCGATCATCAGCCAGACGCCCGCCCCTACGTACGCCTTGGCTAAACGCCTCAACCAAATTTTGACCCCTTACGTCCCGAGTCGGTACAGCCTGCAGTCTTCGGCAGAGTTCTTAGAAGCCATCAAGGACGCCCCTGGTACCGGGATTATCGCCTCGCTGGATGTAGAGTCCCTATTTACGAACGTGCCTGTCGACGAAACCATAGATATAATCCTTGATCGTGTCTACAGGAATCAGTCGACGGCGCCCCTCAACATACCGGAAGCCTCGCTCCGTACGCTGCTGGAGATATGCACGAAGAAGGCCCCTTTCTCCACCCACCGTGGCCAGATGTTCCGCCAAAAGCCCGGCGTGGCGATGGGCTCCCCACTGGGGGTTCTCTTCGCTAACTTTTATATGGGCACCGTGGAGGAACGGGTCTTCGCCAGGATGCAGCAACCCCGCAGATATGGACATTATATTGACGACATCTTTGTGCAAGTCGACGCCGAGGATGAGGTAGAAGCCCTCCGTCAAGCATTTCAGCAGTGTAGTGTGCTGAATTACACAGTCGAACGCAGCTCCGACGATCGGCTCCCCTTCCTCGACGTCCTTGTAAGCAAGACGGAAGACGGTCTCCGTACTTCAGTCTACACAAAGAAAACCAATTTAGGACTTTGCCTCAACGGAGACAGCGAGTGCCCCGCCAGATTCAAAAGCACCACCGTCAGGGCCTTCGTCAGGAGGGCCCTCTCCCACTGCTCAACCTGGCAGGACACTCATCAGGAACTCGACCGCGCCTCCCAAGTACTTGTGAATAACGGGTACTCAAATAAATTAATCAGCAAGGAAGTCCGCACAGCCCTGGAGAAATGGTACGGTAGTGAGAGCCCGCAGCCCCGCCCCCAGGATAATATCAAGCTGTACTACAAAGCCTTCATGAGTTCCCATTACCGTGAAGAAGAGGACGCCATTAAGAAAATTATTTCTGATAATGTATCCCCGACTGACGACACCAAGAATATCGACCTAATCATATATTACCAGAATCGGAGGACGCGCGATCTTATTATGAAAAATAACCCCTCTCCACAGGTACGCATGTAGTGTACCAGTATACATGCCCAGTCCGCGAATGCAGCGGCGCCTACGTAGGTATGACTACCATGCGACTGTCGAAGAGACTCTCGGGCCACGCCCAAGAGGGGGCTATAAAGAATCACGCCCGCACCAAACATCACGAGGCCATCTCCCGAGATGTCATCATAAAGAACACGAAGATCATCGGGAAGGCCCCTGATGCCCGACGGTTGCGCCTGCTGGAGGCGCTACTCATCCAGCAAATAAAACCTACTCTGAATACGACGCAGGAAGAATTTCTCCTCCCTACGAGTATGAGAAGACCTGCCACCAACAATGACACCACCGATCATGACAACTCTATGGATGACAACGCCCCCGAACGAGGTACTCCTGTAGCCAATGGAAATCAAAGTAGCCGTGACATCCCACAACATAGTGCAACGCCCATCAATGTTACAGCGCCGCTTAGGAGGTCCAGGCGGCTGCAGGATATGCTGCAACGCAACCATCGGCCCGAAGAAAGTGGCTTGAGACCTGGCTCAGGCAGCCAATGAAAACAAGACTCACCGCCACCAGCCAATAGGAGACAAGCATGGGGCAGACCCCCTGCTGTCAACCACAGATATAAGGAGGACGGACACCGCACCAAGATCAGTCCACCCTCAGCTTCCCAGCCGAGGATGTCTGGCAGCTCCAGACGAAAGCTCGCTTTAAGAAAGAGAGAGAGAGAGAGAGAGAGAGAGAGAGAGAGAGAGAGGAGAGAGAGAGAGAGAGAGAATCGTTAATGACTTTGATGACTATGGTATCATATTTATCTGTAAAATTCAAATATATACACCTATTTTGACCCTGCATTTTACCATGACCTCTATAGGCGCTCTACTAGCCTGTTTAAGTAGCACTGAAAAAGCCGCTATTCGCAAAATAGAGAAGAATCTCTACAAGTGTAATGCTGCTGAAGTAGCCATTACTTTTAATAAAGTATGCTTGAGAGAGGGTCTGCTTCCTAAGTACAATAATAATAATAATAATAACAACAAAATGGTTTTTTGTTGCAATAAGTATTAAAAGGGATTTCTGAAAAGAAATAGAACAAATGCAGGAGATTTACTCTGATAAAATCACGTGTATTCCTTTAAAACTGCAGTACTGAATCTCCTGCGTATTAGTCGTAAGGCCTCATTCTTTATTATTATTATTATTATTATTATTATTATTATTATTATTATTATTATTATTATTATTCACAAGATGAAGAACCCTTTTCATATGGAACAAGCATACTTAAGGGGCCACTGACTTGAAATTCAACCTTCCAGAGAACATTAAAGTCCCCATTCGAAAGAAATAATAGAAGATAAAGGTAAATACAGAAAGAGGAGATCACTTATTAGAAAAATCATAAATTAACAAATAAATAAATAAATAAATAAAGAAAAAATATTAGTAAATTACTGAAATAGAAGGAGAATTGTATTAAGGAAGTAAAGAGAGCAGTTGTGTTTATGCTCCAGTAACCAAGAGAGATGGAGCAATAAGCTTCAGCTCCGATCCAGGATTTCGCACAGATTTTGGAGCCCGGCGATTGCTTCTAATTCCACGAGGTCCTACGATGAATTGGGCCGAATTATTAAGGTTTGAACAGAGAATTGGGATCGAATTTTATGTCCCGAAAAGTCATCTAGACTGACGGAAAATGGATTACGTTTGTTCTTTGAAGTCGGGAATATAAACAGAGAAATTGTCTTATTTTGGGTTACAAATTCAAATGAACAAATCTTTAAAGAATTTTTTTTAATTATTTGATGAAAATTTTGAAAACTAATATTGTATAAAATATATAATAT
>NC_061095.1:60833392-60898392 GCF_015104395.2 Macrobrachium nipponense | reverse complement strand
GAGAGAGAGAGAGAGAAGTGGGTAGGTAGAAAGAGAGGGGGGGTTAGGTAGGTAGGGAGAGAGGTGGGGTGGTAGAGGAAATTAGAGAGAGAGGGTGGGTTGGGGGGGAAAGAGAGAGAGAGAGAGAGAGTGGGAGGTGGTTAGAGAAATGTAGAGGAGGAGAGGTGGGTGGGGGGGGTGAAAGAGAGCGAGAGAGAGAGAGAGAGAGAGAGAGAGAGAGAATTACTAATTCTCTTATATTTTTTCGTATATCTTATGGTTAAATAAAAATTAAGTAAATGGTCCGAAATAGTATTTCTAACATCTATTGAGAAGTTGAAATATTACCTGATTTTTTCTATGGTTACTGTAGCATCCAGAGGTATTGCTATACTTCGGGACTGAAGGTGGAATGTATCCAGAACACCAGATTCCTATTATTTCCATTCCCAGAAACAATCATGGTCCCAGTGACTCTCGTAGGAGACCGAATACGTTTCCGGAATCCTTTATGGCAGCAGACATCATACTTCACACAACAGGACGGAATGAAACTTGCAACAAAAAAAGGTTTCCTAACGAGAGGGAATTTTGAGAAAGAATGGCTGACATCATTCACAAGAACAGATAAGCATCGAGGACAGACCGCTTTGAATATCCAGTTAGCAAAAGTCTCATTCGACCAAGTTTGGATCAGAATTCCATAAAATATTCAGAATATTAGATGATAAAATATATTACCAAACAAAAAAGGATTGGGCTAGGAGATATACATACCTAAAGAGAAGTAGGAACGTAAATAACCTCAGTAGGATATAAATCTAAAAGAACAAAATTTACTGTCATGCCATTAAACTAAGCCAAAGCAGATCCCTTCAGTGAAACTGCATAATCCATAAAAAGGATTTTTATTACTAACAATAACCCACAACCCTCAGCTAACGTGGGCGCATAATTTTAAAGGGCTATAAAGAGTAAAAGAAATATTAAGATAGAGCGCAACTGGGAGGTTTTATTTCGGTCCCAGAATGAGGTCAGTCTTGTTCCTCGCTGTTTAAGTGGAAGCTCGCACTGCTCTTCGCGTGCGGACGCTGGAGACTGGGAGCGTAGTATTGGGAAGGTCATTGCCGATAGACAGGGGCACCTGATTGGCCCGTTCGATCGGCTCTATGGTGCTGGCGGGCGGCGCCCTACGCGCCACCGTCGGGAGGAGTGAAGTCTCTTGAGTGGTGTTGAGGCTGGGTCTCTCCTTCCCGATGTGTAGGGCCTCCAAGAGGCGGAGGCGACGGTGGTCTGCCGCCTTATCGATAATTCTGATATTAGGAATAATGTCATTCCTAGTTATCCTGGTATTGTGGACGTTTTTAGCATGATTATGGATGGCGCCTTCCTGAGCGTGGCAGGATATCCTCTTCGAAAATCGCATAGTCGTCATACCAATGTAAGCGCCGGGGCATTCCTGGACAGGGCATTTGTACTGGTAGACAACGTTAGTTTTCTTGAGAGGGTCCTGCATCACGGGGGCTGGATTGTTTTTCATAATCAGGCCACTAGTTTTCTTGCTCTTGTAGTAAATTATTAATTTCACTTTTTTCGCAGGGTCCGTGGGGGAGACGTTCCTTTCTATGATGGTACGAAGGGCTCGTTCGTCCTCTTTGTATTTCTTATGAAATACTCCCTTATTGTAAAAGAGAGTGACGTCTTCAAGGGCGGCGGGACGAGGCTCCTGCTGATACCATTTATCGATGTTTCTGCGAATGCATTTAGTGATGTCCCGGTTGGAATACCCGTTGTTAATTAAAACTTGGGCAACACGTTCTAATTCAGTGTGCGTGTCCTTCCACGAAGAGCAGTGTGAGAGAGCTCTCCTGATGAAGGCGCTGATCGCAGTGCGCTTGTATCTCTCTGGACACTCGCTCTCGCCGTTCAGGCATATGCCCAGGTTCGTGTGTTTCGTATATATATTTATAAATATAATATATATATATATATATATATATATATATATTATATATAGTATATATATATATATATATATATATATATATATATATATATATATAGATATATATATATATATATAATATATATATTTATATATATATATCTATATATATATATATATATATATATATATATATATATATATTCATGCAAATTAAGCCCTAGGGACCTCTTAGAGTGGGGAGGGGGTTGGGGGGAGACCCGGTTTGTGGTGGGGGGGGGGGGGGGGGGGGGGGGGGGGGGGTGATGTGTCAAGGGCTCCAATCGTCCCAAAGGGTCACCAAACTGGATCTTGAACAGATGAGGTTCATGGGGTTGGCATTCGGGTCTCGTGTTGTTGCAGGAATTAAGTCGTACATTAGATGCCGTGTCACTTGCAGGGAATGCTCCCAAAGAGAGAGAAGAGAGAAAGAGAGATGAGAGAGAGATAGATAGAGAGCGAGAGAGAGAGAGAAAGAGAGAGAGAGAGAGGAGAGTCAAAGCCCTTTGGCATAAGAGACTCACTCCTACCTCCAAATACTGAAATGATAACACTTCCTTGTTCGCTCATTCCTCGGCGTTCTTGTCTTGTTGTCATATCAACTAACAGTTTCCAGTGATTTGATTTCACAATAACCCATCAAGGATTCTAAATTAAATTTCTATTTCCTAATTCTATTTGACCAGTGAAGATCGAATTCCTTCTCATGGCAGTAGCCATGAAGGAGCGAGCAGCGTCAAGGGAGCGTTTTTTTTCTCTTTTTAACTAAGTTTTTGAACACATTCTGTTTGTCCTTTCACTGGTCTTTTTATCTCCTTCACGGGAAGTGAGTAAAATTTAACATTGAGAGTTTTTGGATGTTGAACTGAATTACAATATCAAATCTCTTCCGAACAAATTGCTTTAATTAACAACTTCATGACTGTCTTTCCTTATATGCAGCTATTCCTGTCCCCTTTTAGTTATCAGTTATCTCCATCTTGCAATATATTCCATTTAGTTATCTACGATACTCTCTATTTAAAAAATGACATCAGGAATAAGAATAATTATTATTCAATGCCTAAATCTGTTGACAGAAGGAACAAGGATTAAGGTTTGAATCGAATTCACTGAAGCAAGATGGGTTTTAAGAAAGATATAATATAGTAAATAGATATATTTAATTGAAAAATATTTGAGTGAGCATGCAAACAAACCATCCATTATAGCTTTTGAGAAGCTTACAAATTTCTAAAAATTAGACGAAACATTCACGAAAAAGCGAGCTGAATTTTTAATAAGAAATCGCGTCAAATAAATATCTATATTTGAAATATATTTTAGATTTCGATAAGTTTCTGAATACTGAAAAAGATTATACAAAACATTCACTAAAAAAAAGCAATACATGGAACTAACCTAATTATAAAGACCCTCTTTTATCCAGTTCTGAAGAAATTAATTTAATCGTCTGGGGAAAAATATTAACTAGAGAAAAGGGGAACACACAACAGGGTCCAATTTTCTCCCACAAAAATGAATAAAAATGTAAAAAAGTTCATAGGAGATAAAAAAAAGAAGAGAGAGTTGACGAAATAGAGACCTACTGTTGTACTTGCCTTTTTGAGGCTTTCCTTGTATTCTACTTTAAAGGAACCTGCACTGGATGTGTACACCCACACACACACATACACACACACACACACACACATATATATATATATATATTATTATATATAATATATATATATATATATATATATATATGTATATATATATATATTTATATATATATATATATATATATATATATATATCTATATATATATATATATAATATATATATAATTTATATATATAGATTATTATTACTATATATAATATACATATTTTATTAAGTAATAATATATATTATATATATATATATATATATATATATATATATATATATATTATATAATACGTATATCTTAATATATATTATATAAATGAATACCGGGCGACTAGAGTCATTTACATAAAAAAACAGCTCTATAAAAAACACGTATAGAGTTGAACACAAACTTTAAAAAACATCGTTTTGTTTTCTAGAGTAAGGTGAATTTTCTATAAAGCTCATAATTAGGAGCTGTGGATTACAAATATGCTTTTTGGTTCTCTTGTGAATGGAGGGGGAATTCTCTTAGTTAAATGAGATTTGGTCTTTTCAACTTTTAGTGAATTTGAAACATTTTTTGGATTATCTTACTAGAGAAAAAAATTATTATTTTTTAAGACGCTCGATAACATCATGATGAAAACTGATGATAAAATTTGAAACATGTTTTTTGGATTATCTTGCCAAAGAAAAAACTCATCTTGAGGAAAACGTGATGATGTCATGGAAATAAAGAACTAAACAAAATTGGATGTTTCTTGATGACTGATTCAAGTCCCCACAGAACTCCCTATGAAGAGGAAGACATCAAATGCTCTTCAAGAAACTATTTTTGCCACAACTGAATGTCAAGAGCGAAGACGAGTGATAAAAAATGAAAAATGAATGGCTCAATAATGAGACAGATGTTTTTTTGCTCTCCATAAATATTCGCTTAATGGACATCAACAGGTTTGTAATGATCTGTAGCAAAATAGATTTTAGCCAGATCCATAAAGAGACAAGTAAAACCTAACACAATATCTCATATTTATAATGATAATGATAATAATAAAAATGGTAGAAATAATAATAAAAATTACACTGTTAATAACAAAAGTAAAGAAAGCTACACGAGAAAAACCTCAAATAACTGAGAGATGTTAAAGGACAAAACAGTGGAAAAAAATATTGAAAACAAACTACATAAAAACAAACTAATAATAATAATGAATTTAAAAAATTTACTTCACGAAACACAAAAATAATATTGCTTAGTTAAACTCACCGAAACCGAGGCAGTGCTGAGTACCTGAAAATTCAAAGAATGAAAGGTGATATTAATCTTATTTATATAAATAATAAATATTAATAATAATCAACATTATAATAATAAAGTTTGATCGTTGTTATAATAATTTGTCATTGGGTCTGCATTGCTACTTTGTTTTTACGCACTCTCTCTCTCTCTCTCTCTCTCTCTCTCTCTCTCTCTCTCAACAAGACACATAACCCTAGAACGTGATAAGATACTAAATTCATTTACATATTCTTGAGGAAAGCAACAGGGAGAGAGAGAGAGAGAGAGAGAGAGAGAGAGAGAGAGAGAGAGAGGAGAGAGAGAGAGAATAGTATGGATCGCCTGACACGTGTGAGTGACCATGAACGTAAGCTCGTATGTTTGTGTGTTCACTGTGTGTATATATACATAAGCGCATTATGTCCGTCTGACGTAAGTCTTTTACGAGTCCCTCCTGCGACGTCAAACAGCGAAGATGTCTCCGAAGAGAGAAAGGAAGAAGGAAGCACCTGAATAAGGAAGAAGAAGAAGAAGAAGAAGAAAAGTCCCTTTAAGCTTCAGTTGAGGCTCCTCTTAGACCCTCAGGAATGACACAATGTTGTCTTGCAAGAAATTCAAGGAATTTGTATTAAACTTTAGAATATGCAGTGGTGGCTTTATGCTCGTTTCGAGAGAGAGAGAGAGAGAGAGAGAGAGAGAGAGAGAGAGAGAGAGAGAGAGAGAGAGAGAGAGAGAGAGCTGTTTTAAGGAATCCAGAATTATCAGTCCAATTCCTTCTTTCACAATGTATTTTCTCCTGACTAAACAAACCCTGTCTATCACTGTTTGCAGAAAACCACAAGGTTATTTTGGCCTAATATCATACTAAATTCGACAAACCTCCTTTTCAGGATTGTTCTATTCCTTGAAGTCCTATTTCCCTCTAGTCTTCATTTCCTTCGAAAGTTTAGCCACTGATAAAGGACCTCTTTCTAAACACCTCTTTGACTGATGGCAGAGAAAGAGAGATGAGATAGAGAAAGAGAGAGAGAGAGAGAGAGAGAGAGAGAGAGAGAGAGAGAGAGAGAGAGAGAGAGAGAGACTGCCTCATTCTCTCAGGGGAAATAATTTTGTCTTTTCGATGATGATTTATTTATAAATAAGTACAGAAGCCGAGTTTTGTTTTCTTGCCTATGTAAGAGTTGTGTAGATAAGGCAGGACGGTGTCCGCTTACAAGGAATAAGAAACTGATATAGAAATAGAAAAATAAGTAGATTTCTTTATGAAAGCAGTTTACACACTCACACACACAAAAACACATGCACACACACAGACACACACACACACACACACACACACACACACACACACACACACAACACACACACATATATATATATATATATATATAATATATATATATATATATATATATATATATCACCTAGACCAAAGGAGGTGAAAGCATACAACACAATACACGTTACCTTACTAAATAATTATTATAATAATAATAGCCTTGAATAGTTTTAAATAGTCTTCCCCATTCCAGTCCCACATCTTCCCATTCCATTTCAATTCATTCCCTTCCAGTTCCAAATTGAAGCGTAAAATGAATATAATTAGACTCAGAGTGACCTTACTTGAGGGTTGATTCTTATTATACACTGCAAGATATTGCAGTGCAGTTATATATGCAAAACATTTCTCATTAGCGACCCTCAACATGAGGTTATACCAAGTTTGAATGGAAACTGCAATTTGACCTTGCAAGAATATCCAAGTCTCTGCTTTTCGATTTTCTTCAAATCTGGGCTGCTCGGAGCGTTGATCCATCATGTGCAAGTTGCAGTATGCCTGGAGGCCTCTCGGATAAGTTCAAGATTCTGATAAGATGATCTTCCAGGAATTCCTTGTTTAGTCAAACCTTTCTTCTGGGATCAAACTTTTTTCATCAAACAGAATCGTTTTGCATACACCAGTGAAATAAAATTACTCTGCATAAAATCAAAATTAAAATTACATATCTCAAAACAACATATAACAGAGGGTTCACGTTGAATGAAGCAATATATTCCACCTATGAAAACCACGTAAATAAAAAAAAACACTATGGGATATCAAAGAGAAACGAGTCATTGGAAATGCACCCAGATCAAAAGGGTGCAATTTTCGCTTAGTGTCAAATTTCATGTGGAGGTAGTTTGCGATTTGCATGTCGAGAGATGTGTCTCTCTCTCTCTCTCTCTCTCTCTCTCTCTCTCTCTCTCTCTGTGTGTGTGTGTGTGTGTGTGTGTGTGTGTAATGAGAGACGGGAATGAGAACACTGTGAGATGGTGTCTCTAAGCTATTTTCTGTGTATTTGTTTATCAGTTTTCAAATTTAGATACTTATTATTGATGTATCCGCTGTTTTTCTCTTTTACTGTATGTTGATAGATTGATGGTATAATGACGAATTCCATGAGCATCTCATTGCAAATCAGCTGTAATCAAATCCTGAAATCATGAATTCTTAACATTTTTCAGAAAAAATAATTACCTTAATGCATATAATTTGTATTCCATTTTCTACACATTTATAAATCAAATATTAGACATCGTCTTTTCTCTGAATTTTAGTATAAACAATTAAACTGAACATAATTATAACGATAGAGAGGCACCTTCTTGCGATAGAAACTAATGAAAGGTTTATGCAGTAATTCTGGCAAAAATCAAGAGTTACCACAATGAATAACAAGAATAATTTATGAAAAAAAAATAAAAACTTCGACGAATTACCTAAGACATTTTACCGGAATCTCAAATCGACCCTCTGCTTCAAACTGACTTTAAAATAATAAAGTTTCCTGGTTCTGAGATATTAGACAAAGCTCACTAAGGCGCCTTTATGGATTTGCTTTTCTTTAAGTAATTATCACCTGATACTTTTTCTCTCTTCATTTCTAAGCACCAAAATAATTCGGCTTCAATCCTGGACAACTCGGGAATGATCTGGGAACAGTAAATCAAATCCTTTGTGCCTTTCTTGATATGGTTAGGGATGGGATGGTGTTATGCACTGGGCTGCAGGTGTATTCAAAGAGAGAGATAGAGAGAGAAAGAGGCGGTAACATGTAGTTCGTAAGAGATATGACAAAAATGATTAAAGTTTTCTGCTATGCTTAATAATAATTGCAATCTGGTTTTACCCCACAGCCATTTTTTTATATTAAGTATTACTATATATCTCCAATAAATAAATCCCCAAGCATAACATTACATGAAAACAAACGCCATTTCAAGCAAAAAGAACCTAAACACCAGGTAATATCATGCAAAATGGCTGGGTCTTTACTGCTTTTAATCTCGGGTCATAAATCGGAGGAAGTTGCGTCATAGATCTCTGTTGGAGTCTCCTGTGGGGCTGTTCATGCTGCAGGCAACGCCATCTAGGGACCGAAATTGCAAGATTGGGCTCTGGGCTTCATTAAGAGACTAAAATTTGGAAATGAGTGGCTTACGGAGACATCATAAATGAGCTCCTACTAAAAGGTGACTCGTAGGATGGTTTAAAACTTATGAAGAAATTATAACCACGTAAGGAACGACTCAAGAGAAACTGGATGTTAAAACGAATGAAAACGAGGGAAGGAAATCTTCCCAACTAGTTATATGTTAAAGAAACATATAACTTGTTATAAGCAGATAAATAAGAATACATAAATCATCAAGTAAATTAGACTTGATCAGATTAAAACTCAGCGATGTATTTCCACTCGGTAAGTCTACCATCTGTCATATTTCTGTCTCAATTCGTGAAGAAACATGAAATCAATCAATCATCATTTCAGTTTCCACTTCTGCAATATAACTTCATTCATATCAAATCCTTTGGCGGAAAATTCATCAGAACTTTGAGTATCTTAGATAAAAGCAAAACAAAACTAATATTTAAAATTTCGTCACCATTCTATTTCGCAATAAATATTGTACACTAATCATAACACTGGTTCAAAAAAAAAATTTTTTGGTCTGAGGCAAGAATGGGGATAGGTGTTTTTTGCTAATTTGGGTGTGCTGAATTCAAATTCATAAATAGTTTTGCTCTATCACCTCTAGTTTTCTGGCTTTTAAATAGTCTCATTTTAGTATAAACAGAGAATATATGTGTATATTTCAAGAGTTGCAGCAGCTTATAACAGATAAAACAGGATAGATAACTAGAGGTGATGAGTAAAAACGGATTTCAAATTTGAATTCAGCACCCCCAAATTAGGTAAAAACGGGTATTTTTGTGCTTGCCTCAATTTCTTTGTAAACCAGTGATATAATTAATAATTATGTATTATATACAGTCACTCATGCAATGTATACTCAGTTCTAACCTAAGTGATAAAGCAAGCAGTTCCTTGACAACCAAAAGGAAATACTGAAAGCTACCAATGCCTTGGGTACAAATACCCAGGGCAGATATGACAAAATTACCTAATCTGCATAATCGAATACTCTGGAAATGAAAGGGAATGGGACATAGGAACTAATACTAGATAATGAATGATCCTTCATTATATAATTCTCATTATCGTCATAGGGTAGACATCCTAGCTATAATAAAACAGAATAGAATATAGAATTCAGCGCTGGGACCTATGAGGTCAGTCAGTGCTGAAAGGGAAATTGAGAGTAAAAAGGTTTTAAAAAGTTTGAAAGGCGCAACAGAAGCAAAGCCTTTTGCAGTTGCATTATGAATCAGTTGTTAGCATAGGGTTGAGGAAAGTAAGATGGAAGAAAGGGAATATGAACGGAGGTACGGTAAAATGAATTCTTAATAATTATACTACAATCCAAAATATTGCTTTAAAAACTATAACAGTCAATGAGATACGAACTTTACCACTGAGCAACTTTCAGAGTGAAATTGCACATTTACTTACACAAGTATTGATGTGGATCATTTAAAATTTCCGAGCCGCTGATTACAAACTCTAATGTTTCAAATTCAAACCCATACATTTCAACCAGAGGTTCCCCTGACGCATATGAATAACATACTGTGTAATTCTCCATTACAGATCAGCGTCCCATTAAAAAACGGCCATTAAATACAGTGTGCATATCATTAATGTAATTACGAATGGGATTCCGTTTAATAAGAGTCATTCATCTCGGGGAGTCTAATAATAAGGCGGGTGTCTGTCTCTCCCTCTGAAGAACTGAAATAATTATAACAGCAATATTTCCGCGCGTCACGTGATCACCACCTGATTTCATTAATGATATCTGAGAAAGCTCTGTTGCAGATGGGAAGTTCATTACTTGAAAAATTTGAACACGAGAATCATCTCTCTCTCTCTCTCTCTTTTTTTTTTTTTTTTTTTTTGACGTCCCTGTACTCAGACACGATAATTTTTTATTACCTAATATTTAGCAAAAGAACTTTAAGGGTTTACGGTCGAATCTATATAGTTTTATTTAACTTTAAAATGAATAAAATTTTCACTCTCCTCACCCACAGGGCTTTAATGTCGGCGTCTAATTGGCTGCTGTTTAAAGATGGCTCCTGACCTTGCCTAACTAAAGAGCCGAGTTCAATCCCAAAAGAGTGACTGTCAGCCCCAGAGGTAGTCTTTTAGTAAATTACAACCATACAATGAGATGCTATGCATCATAAACTGCTTGTAGTAGTTAGTGTCTTTCTAAAGGTCAGAGAATCAACGCAGATTAATTAAATTAAGCAGAAAACCAACAGAAATACGACACAACAATGAGAAGAGGAAACCGGATAAAATCAGCCACATATCGTTTAAGGGATCCTCCTTTATAGAGGGATACCCCCAATTCCCTACCTCACCCGCCCCAACCCCCATGGCTTAGAGGGCACCTAACAACCCCCATACCCCTTAATTGCCTGAAGCTGTCATTTCGAAAAGCCTTCTGTAAATTGTTCTCCTCTAACTCTACTGCAATGATAGGAAATCTTTATTGTTCGGTGAGGGTCGTGGATATGACCTGTTGGATAAAGGGCTTCCATTCGCGCTTTTGTTTTATACTTATATCCAGACATGCACACGCACATACACATTGGTGCTTATATCTACATATATACATAGACACAAACACACACACACTCTCACACACACACACACACACACACACACACACATATATATATATATATATATATATATATATATATCTATATATATATAGTATATATATATATATATATATAAAATACTTGCAAGTATACATGTATATGTGACAATGTATTCACGTGCAAAAAATACACTCGCATACACAAACACACGATCATCACAGAATTGTTTTCTTTCCATTTCTGTTGCCTAATGTTTCTGATTTCAAAATTCGTAGGGATTCTGATGAATTCATTAGAAGGTTTTCCGGTGACGAGAATTATTATGCGAGGTCATTTATCGAAGATAATGTACAAACGCTTTCGCGCTTATTATAGAGAGAATTAAAATAATGACAAATTTGTGTCATTTAACCAAAGCATAAAAAACGAGTCATAGATGGTAATAATCGTTCACCTGAATATGAAGTAGCGACCGCTAAATTGGAAAAGTGAACTGATATAACCTCACTTTTCCTATTAAGTATAAAATGACATAAAATGTTTTCGCTTTAGGCAGACTGTAATTAGTAGGAGAAGCATCCAGTCGCTCTCTCTCTCTCTCTCTCTCTCTCTCTTCTCTCTCTCTCTCTCTCTTTATACTTTCTATTTGAAAGGCAAATAAAATTTTGACTTGGAAAACGAAATTCATAATTTCTGAACCACTGGAACATTTAACCATTTTAAAATCTCAGAACTGACTGTCACAAAATTATTTTTATCTTGTCTTGTTTGTTTAACAAGTATTGGAAAGGACTCCTTTGATGAATACTAATCCTTCAAATCAAGTCTTGTTTTATTTAGTCACTTTATATAAAGTTCCTTCCGAAATAGGTAAATAAATAAATTAATTAATTAATCAATTAAATAATGAATAAGGTGGAACAATGTTTCTGATTAAGTCTGAATCTACATCTGACTGAACCTGGAGGCCGAGAAAAGGGTGGTCGTGCTGGGTGATGTTACTGGAGAAGTAAAATAAAAACAAATAACGACTCAACTGACAGTTACAGAATTCCCCGAGTAAAAGTGAAAGGTATCAGCTGTGGAAATGTGTTTTTTATAGAAGATTGGTGACTGGAAAAGTGTTACACACACATATATATATATATATATATATATATATATATATATATATAGATATATATAATATAATTATATATAATATATGTAAATATACTTAAGAAAGAATTAATGGTCTTAAAAAGCGAAGGACTGATGATATGCCAGCACAGAGTAATTAGAGGACAGGACATAATAAAGTAAATGTCCATAATTATACAAAACAGGAGGACAGAAGGACCTATAAAAATCTAGTCCTGACCTGTATTAATTTCCCACCTATCACTTGTTGAATAATTGATAAATCCACTTTAGTCAGCATCCAATGGCAATAACAAATACAGACTCCAAACGTTCTGTCACCCTCCGAGTAATCCAGTCCGATTCCACTGAAAAAGGGAACTGCGTAACTCCTAATAAATTTAGGATGTTCAATTCGGTGAAACATCTTTCTATAGTAAACTAATATTGGAAAATTGTGGGCTCTAAGAGTTATATTCAAATCTGCATTTGGTGGTCTAATCCAGGATGACATCTACGTAAGCAAACCCTGTTTATCGCTGTCTATAAAAAACCACAAGGTTATTTTGCCTAATCACCCACTAACTTCTACAAAACTCCTTTTCAGGATATATTCTATCCCTTTAAATCTTATTACCCTCGAGTCTTCATTTCCTTTTGAAAATTTAGTCACTCCGATAAAAGCCTTCTTCGGAAACAGCTTAGGAGGAGACTAAATAACATCGCTTAGTCATCCGGACTCGATATCCAAATCACCTATCACCCTCTTGATCGATGGTTGAGAGAGAGAGAGAGAGAGAGAGAGAGAGAGAGAGAGATTCAGTTCAGCGAACTTTTTTTTAGTCTTTTCATTCTTTCAGGAGAAATAATATCGTCTTTCGATGACGACGTGTACTGAAGTCTAGAAGCCGAGTTTTACATTCGTGTCTGCAATGCAGAAATTCGTTGTAGGTAGACCCTGCGACGAATCTGCCGTGGATGATCACTTCCCCTTCTGAGGGACTGTCTGCCAACACTGCGTTCGATGGAAGCTGCCATCACTTTGACATATTTTCTAGTGGTTTTTGTTGTCAGTCAATCTTTCTGTTTGTGACCGTCATGCTGATTGATTCCTCTTGTCTGAAGGCAGTTCATTCAGGTGAACGAATTCCGTTTGTACTCAAATAATACCGCTCACGTTGAAGTATTGTATGACAATTTGTTTGTGTTCAAAATATGTTGCTTTGTTGAACGTCATAGATCAACGTTTATATCGAAACAGAGTGGAGTTCATACCGAAATATTGTTTGACACAATTTGTTTGGATTCAAAATTATTGCTTTGTGGGCGTTTGTTAACTACAAGTTTCAAATGCAGAATTGTTCCTGTAGGACGTTTGAGGGTCTGGTAGGATATTTTTCTTCTCAGAAGTTGAGGATTTCCGTCCTTATCCAAAGATTAACAAAGTCTATTATTAGCAACTTCTGTAACTTCTATTTTACTCTGTAAAACGTCATGTGTATCCAAATACTGTACTTACTGTTTTTCATGTTGAACCAAGAAAGAGAACCGAGGATTTTGAATCACCATATTTTTCAAACGAATAAAAGCATTAAATGTTCTTATAAGACTATAAGCTACATATATCTTCAATGAAAATATCCTCCAATTTCGCTTTAAATTGTATAGTTAACCTGATTTTTTACTTTTTTTCTGTGGAGTAAGATGAGTTACTTGTCCAATGTACTTAAAACGAACTGGTTTCGTGGGAGATCTGCTCCGACATGATTTATTCCTGTGCTATCTCTTCCTCCTTCACGGGGCTCCACCTTTTGGAGGAAGCTACGTAACCTATACCGATCTTTCTTTAGTTTTTCTTTCTCACATCTTTGCCGGTTTGTTCATTCTGTTCGTCAAGTACTTGTTTTTCTATTCACTCTTTTTCATGATGCTACAATTACCACTTCTACTACTAATGATGATAATGGTAACAAGACATTTATCACATCACCTGAATGAAGTTTTGATTACATAAAGACAAACAAATTTCTTAAGAGATCTTCAATAAACTGATCTTTATCAAAGCATCTTGAACTCACATCATCCATTTATCTCAGGAGAGGCATCAGTCAGTTATCCTATCTTGATTTGTTCCATAAAGTCAAGTGTTATTGATTGAAGTCATTCTTTTTTTAATACAAGATTGTTTCGCGCTCGTAACACATACAAATGAAAAGCTATTTATAAAAGGTCCAATAACAACGCTTACTCTGACTGGGATACAATAAGCACATGTGTCTGTTCGTCCTTTTCGGCCTCTGCAACATATTAGGGGTCCTAATGAAAGGATGTCGGAAGTCTGGTGGGATATCGGTATATGTGGCGATTCTGTCTGTCTGTCTCTCTGTACAATAAGGCTGAAAAATGTTTCCCGCCACGGCTTCGCTGTAAACAAAGTCTTATGTATTTCGCTGTAAACAAAGTCATATGTATTTCAAGTGGGATTTGGAGTGAATTAAGACCAAAATGTGCATAACTACAATCAAATAAGAACTGTGGAGTTTCTGTTGTGATGGCAGTAAGGATAAAATCATCGATGACTACGAGGAAAAAATGCATTTCAGTTCAAACAATGACCCCGTGAATAAGACTTCTCATACTTTCACTAATATAGGCAATAAACATTACTTATATACGGAAATAGTTCAAATGAGAGCTGGAAAGGACATGGTGCCCATTCAAGTGACGAACTGGCAGAGATTCGAAGAGACGCCATACTATTGGATTTAAAAACTGCCTTGAAAACATACTTTACGAAGACTTCACATGCTTATTTTACTTCGTATGGCGGTTTAATATATCTCATTTTGTTGACGAAACCTCAATCTTTTGAACGGTATTCTTAAAGATTGAATTGTATTGTTGTTTCACCAATTAAATATCGAGTGGAGAAAGTGATCTTTTTCGAGTGAACTGGTCGCCGTCCGGTCGTTGACCCTGATAGACCAAGATGGCCCCAGTCAGAAAGGGATAGGAGAAGCACAAATGAGGCTACCTATGTGAAATCAAAGTTATATTCATTCAAATCTGACGGAAGACGACTCGAATAGATACTTATGCTTCACTTAAATACTTAATGACAGGTTAAAGTCTGAAGGTCGCCATCACCTTTCACTACTCCATGACTCAGGTCGAGACTTGCCTTACCTACCTGGGCTTCTAGGCATTTGCCTCATTTATTGACCTACTATTTCTGGAGCCTGCCTTCAACGAAAACTAGGTTCAGCTCCTACCCAAACCTAACTTTGAAAAAAAAAAACCGCTTCAATTAAACTCATTAGTGACGACATTTCAGGATAAATGACGAAGGAGGAAAAGAAAGACGTACGATTTTCGCCTGTGGCCGCCATGACAGCTGTCTGCCACTCACAGCAATCCACATTTAATTTCACTCAAGTCTTTTTCACTCTCAAGGAAATAGAAAGACTCTCACCTCAGCCACCAAAATAAAAGCACGAAAATCCATCTTGTGTTTGTGGATAATTTGAGAATTCTCTCGCTCTCGAAAGGCAGAAAAACAACAAAAAGCAAGAAAACTCTGGGTGAGGAGACGAAGTGTGAAGGCAGGTTCCAATAATGTCCTGCAAGATTTGAAACATTAAATTCCTTCTACATTAAACTCCCTTTCACTTATTTTGATTAGCTTTTGCTTTATTATAATATTAAATTCATATCAGAATATGAATTTTCCAACATGATGTAACTTATTAATGTGGCAGCAATTGAATATACGACTATTTAACAGCAAGGGATTTTTTTTATTCAAATTTGAATAACTATGGTTCCAACAATGCAAGGTTCACTCATGAATTTAGATATTGATATATGACACTGTTTCTTTGATCGATTTGGCTCAAAATTCTTTATTTTAGCATAAAATTAAAATTTCCCACCTGAGAGCTAATGCAAACACTTCTAAAAAGTAAACGATGGCGAGGGCACCTACTGGCAGATGTGAGAACTAAATATGTAAATATTAACAGTCTGGAATTGTTAATAAACTACGCAATAAACTGTTGTTATAATATACAAAATGCTTGATAGATTAAATTAACATCTGTTGACAGGAAGACTTGATAGATGTTAACAGAAACCTGTCAATTAAATCGTTTTAAACAACATCAAGCAGCTTTCTGTTTCCACTAACCTGAGAACAAGATTCTATTGTTAGTAATTACCACTAAATAACAGTAAAATTGCATTCAATACAAAAATTTAACAATTACCATTAACTATAGTAATATAGACACGACTGAAAAGTAATTTGTGACTTAATGAAATAAGAACTTTGCAACTTATGATCTAGGCAAGTTAGGTTTTTAAGAAAAAAGTATAATCAAACAAACGGGTTTGGACTTTAGTCAAAGGCAAATTGTTTCATCTTCATCGTCAGAAAGTGATGAAAAGTAGTTTGTTCCCTGTTACCTAAAATACAAAATTCGATGTTTTCGGACGAGGTTACTTTTGCCATTGGAATCTCACTCATAAATAAACAAAAATAGTGCACGGAACTCACGAAATGACATATGTAATGTATGTTGACACTGGCAGATTATCATAATTTTATTTTTTTTATTTACGATGGATTTGTACGGCACCGTTTGACTTGGCACACGAAATCAGAGAGAGAGAGAGAGAGAGAGAGAGAATTTATAGTTTTAATGACCATTAACGCCACAAAGGACACTTGCAAAAACGCGTAGTTACCCTCCCTGATATTACAAAGATTCACTCTCCTTTTTACGACTTAATTACTTCTGGTCCATTTCCCTTGATGTCTAAAATCACGATGCAGCCCTGGAGAGCCATCACGCCTGCAGAAGGGCGTCGCTTAACGCCACCTGCCGCTTAAATATGATTTTATTAACTCTGCAAACTGCTGCGAAGCCCCGGTTATTGTCTGAGGCAAATGGCCCTTACATAGTACGAGTATCTATGAAACGCGTGGCAATGGTAGTAAGATAATAGATCTGATTCATAGATATTTCCTCCATTATCTGGGTCCGTTACAGGAGGGGGATAGAAGCGTTCTTTTAAAACGGCCTTATTTAGCTAAATGGAAGTTTTTTTTTTTTTTTTTACCCCAGATTGAGCTGGATCTGAGTTGAAGCAGACGATATTAGGTCTAACTGATTCCACATTTTATTGCCAGCGTCGTTTGGTGATATCATCACGATTTACTTTAAGAAAAAATGACTTATCACCACATCAAATTTTGACCTTTGACTTGTTTTATTTGAGTAAACAAACGTCCGTTTGGCCATAGCAGTTGCTGACCTCGTGAGGCATCATGGGAATTCACTCCCGCCTCTTTCCTCAGTGTCTCCTCAAGTGGCGTTCCTCACTTCATTTCCTCACCCGATTCTATCTCCTTTCCCTCTCTTCTTGACGTTCAGCGGCGTTACACATGCTTTCAGCTCTCTCTCTCTCTCTCTCTCTCTCTCTCTCTCTCTCCATAAACGTACTTACAGATTCTCCAGGTATCTTCAGAAGTGGAAAACACTAAGAACTTAAGAGGAACTACACTTCAGAACTAATTAGTCTTCAAAGACTATTTCATTTACTGATTTGTGATTTGTAGACTTTTAAACTTTCTTAACAAATCCGAAGAGAAACGACGGAGAGGATGTGGAGATTAGTTAGTCTTAATTCAGCTATATTTCCTCCAGGTGGAAAAGTAAAGATCTTTTTAATTTCACAATTTCTCAAACATTCGATTCAGTATCATTCGACCTTTCCAATCCATCATAAAAGTGAGTCAACGTTTTTAAGTCGAGAATTTTCTGTCGATGGATAAAATTGGTCTAATGTACTAATTACCCGTTGAAGGGAAGACTCTGACTGACATGCTTAAGGATTAATTCATATTTTCAATTTTTTTTCTTTACCTTTTTATATCCCGGAAACTCCCTTTGAAGGCTTACGTTAGTTATTGATTTTTTTTCTTTCCCGATTGTTAAAGCCTTCCACCAGTCCTTCATTTTGAAGTTTTATTTTCTCTTATTCTTTCACTTATTTAGACACTCCGCTGACCCTTTTAACCATTTCCCGAATGGAGGGGGATTTTTTGAGGGGGAAGGAGAGGTGAGGGGGAAAGGGAGGGGAGGAGGCAGAGAGGTGAGGAGAAGAGGGAGAAAAGACTTTCATTATCGTATATTGAATACGAGATCTTTGCTATCATGGGAGTAACTATTACTCAATTAACTGCTGAAATAAAGTACATGGATTGGTGAGGTCTCTCTCTCTCTCTCTCTCTCTCTCTCTCTCTTCTCTCCAACAATGGCCTTAATAAAGGAATTGGTTCATGACAAATATGGCCACTGGTAATATCACTTTGTCTTTTGAATCCATTCATTACAACTTTCCTGCTGACGACACCAAACAATCTTCTGTGACTTTCACAAGACTCAAACCAAAATTGTTGAGGAGATGCCTGAAGCTTTGTGGTATGTGTATGGGTACTTTCCTATACGTTCATAAAGAGCATATAGTCTATTATTCAACGTCCAATCAGAAATATACAAACAGACTCGCTCAGACTTCAAATATAAATGTAAATACAGTTTTTACTGTAAATATTATGTTAAACTCAGAGTGTAAAGGTGTTTGTATACACATTTCTTCACGACCTGGATAACTGCCCGCCATTCACTTTCACGGGCCTTTCGTGAACTTAATACTTCATTATACATTTTGTGGTGTTTTCATACCAAACGCTAAAAGACGCGAAGAAACATTAGCCTTCGATGGATAGGCCTATTTGGTTCCTAATAAGAACATTCTAAGATTAACGAGAAGCAATTTGGGAAGGGAATAAGCAAGATAATTTTGTGTGAACTAAAAAAAGATCTCTCTCTCTCTCTCTCTCTCTCTCTCTCTCTCTCTCTCATAAGAGGACATGATTTGAGGACTGTCATTCCGTAGGCTTCAAATTTTTTTATACTTTCTCCTTCACCTTTCGTTGCTATCAAATTCGATATCGAACAACTATTAAAATAAAAGCAAGCAATGCTGACGTCACACAACGAGATACGACGCATGCGCGTGAATGATTTAGAATTCATTCTGCCGAATTTATGTCAATACTTTCAGTTGAGCAAATGTTTGAGATGTGACAGGTCTTGTCAGCAGCAATCGCTGACGATTTTGTCATGCTGTTGACATATGTCGCGTAATGGATTTGTCAATAGTACGAACAGTTTTGTTAATATTAGTTTTTTGTATGTTTTACTTTTATTTATTTATTTTTTATTTTTTATTTTTTTTGTCCGGGAGGAAAACGTAATATCGGAGGCTCCAGACAAAAGAATCCGGAGTAGTTGTATAGTTATTGTATTTGCACCTTCTTCATCTTCTTCCTTTCGCAAGTACGGTTTTTATCCTTCGTAATTACTTTAAGCTCACTTAAGACCAGTATAAAGTAGCCTTAGAATAAATAGTACAAACAACTAGTTACTAATTATATATCTATCAACTGACTTAAGTGTTTCATCTATATTTTGATAACCAGCGTAATATATATATATATATATATATATATATATATATATATATATATATATATATATATATATATATATATATATATATATATATTTCTACGTTTATTGATCTTTTCGTCTACCCAGTAATTAATTCATTATTTTGATTTGTAAAACGGCAGCCATATCCCTCCAAATATCAGCTGATTTGGGCGGGAAACCAAAGCTAGCCGTCCAGAGTTAAGCATTTCCTATTGGAATGGGGGAGAATATAGTCTTTTGTCAGCTTTAGGGACGTATCTCAAAGGGAAGGATGTAGGCAGACTGGTACTTCTTAGGCCTATATCTTAAGCTCTTTTTCCTGTGAACCCTCTGCTGGCTGTATGTTCTGTTTCCAGGATTTGCCCTGCTCGTGGGGGGTTAAGCTGACCCCCAACACCCAGGCAAGACACCTGCGATCTGCCTCAGACAGCTCCAGTTCGTGACCTCGGACGGATGTCCGACCACCCGCCTTCCATTTAGGCCTATCCATGGCGTTAGTGGCGCGCCCGAGCCCCAGACCTGAGACAAAGCCAGGCCGCATTTTCTACAGAGGTCCACACTGAACATGGCATCCAGGTACGTCTTGTGAAACGGCATATTGCCAGTTCCTTACATCCTATTATCTATTTGATCCCCATTTTCCCAATTCAAACTTCTATATCAAAAGAACTCATCCCTTTGTTTCCTCTCACTGCCTCATGGCCGCATGCTTCCCCTTGTGTGATCGTCCCAGACAAATGAAGTCATTGCATACCTCAGTGAAACATTAAAGTTCCTTTTCCCCAGTGTTAGAGAACTGAATAATCAAAATTTGTGCAAGAAATCCTTTTTCTTTTATCTTGTGTAATCTGGGATCCTTTTCCAGATTCCCTGAGTCACGTGTCAAGTCTGTCTGCCCGCAAGTGTTGCATTGCCGCAAGATTTCGAAACCAGCTTTATTAGTGACTTTCATTTTGCCCAGCTATCATTCACTTGAGAGATATTATTAGTCCATGTGGGGACAAGTTGCATTTACTTAAACCTTGGCTGTTAAGGAGCCTCTTGTAAATAAATAGCTGTAAAGTACTTAGCTGAGTTTCTGGCGACCTTTCCTCTAGAGTAAATTATCACTATAAATCCTTTTACGGTAAGTCCAAGTAAATTTCCTTTATTTTCCCTCAATTATTTTTGTTTACGTATCGGAGCCTCTCTCAAGGCCGGGCCCATACGTAACAATGTCGACCTCGCCAAGGATTCGAACCTAGTTTGCTTATAAAAAGCTTGTAAATCGCGTTATCCATTGTAAAACGAATGAAATGTTTTTCAAAGCGCAAAAAAAAAAGCACACTTGCAGCGGAAGACACACTGGCACACGGTAAGGTATACCATTCATTTAATATGATTATTCTATAACAAATGTTAGCTTAAGGTACGTTTAAGTATTTTTTATTTACGAAGTGTTTAAACAAGTGTTAAGTGAGAAATATTATTATATTGTAACGGCCAGAGCGCCGAGTGAATTCTCTGTTATTTTGTAAATTGCATTGTTTTCGTTCTGACGAGACACTAACACGTGTGTAGATAGATGCCAGAAAGTACCAGATCAAACTAGGAAGTGCTTTGCCAGGGTTTATTGCTGTGTGAGAAAGCCTAGCTAGTTAGGAGTGTTCTACTAATAGTTACGGCAAAAGAAGTGTACAATTCTTTTGTCTGTGATAGGTTAGGGGAATTCATTTTAACGTAGGTTTCATTCCAAGTGTTGGTAACCGCCCAAGCTGGCCAGCTTTGTAAGCTGGACGCAGGCGCTCTCTCAGGCCTGCCGCCAACCTTCGGTCTCACAAAGCGCAGCCATGTTTTTTATCCCTTTAAGCATTATCTCAACGATTTAAGCAAAGTAACGTAAGTCTTGAAGTTTTAACGAAAATAAAATTAATCTCAGTACTAGTATCTATCATTCTGCCAGAGAAATTAACGTAATTCGCCTTGAATAAGAAATTAGAATTTCGTGTGTGTAAATCGCGTTCGCATTTACAAATCAGCTGATTCGCCATCGCTGATAGCACCCGCTCTGCTAACCCGCTCACCCGTTTCACCTAGCATCGCTCACCCGCCCGCTGAGCGTAAGTTTCATTTCCTTTCGTACTAAACGTAACCTTTTCCATTTACAAATGTTTGCTAACATTTCAGCTTAAAATCCTTACCGTCATTTTCGCTTGTCACAGGGACCTAGTATCCTTACGTAAAGTTAACGTAAATCTTCAAAGAGTAAATTACAAGAATTGTTAACGTAAAACGCGTCTTTGTGAAATTCATATTGAAACGCAAATCACTTCATATAAGCGCAAGCCGCTACCATTAACGTAAACATCGTTCACCGCGAGCGCGTTATCATTTTATTAAAACGTATTCAAAAGCAATTCTTTCAGTAAAACGTTAACGTAAGTAAATCATTTAACGCAAGTTGCGTCGTATTAAGACTAAAAGTAGTAGTTCAATTAAATACAAGGGAGTTCATTCATATATCATTTTCACCCTCTCCGAGAGAGAGAGAGAGAGAGAGAGAGAGAGAGAGAGAGAGAGAGAGAGAGAGAGAGAGAGAACCAGAACCTATTATTCACGAAGCCAAGAGTACTACGCCCATTACTTATAGCATGCAGAACTAACATTATTTTAGTCTCTTGTGTCTTTCATTCACACTGAGCGTGATACGTACACGCATGTGTCCATTGCAGTTTTGCAAGCATTTATTTCATTTATCGAGTACTTCAGCCAAGGACTGAGCATTTTCAAATTACCATTACCTGTCGTTGCCCGAGTGGTCTTTTCCATTTTTTATCCCAAAAGACTTGCGTATACCGCAAGCACAAACCGCACAGTGTGCCACCGCAACCTTCATTACTTCCAGACAAGGAAGCCTACCAGTCTAGGACTGGCCACCACCAGTGCACGTCAGGTCTTACCATTTTACAGTGCCACTAATTCTTGACACTGTCCATCGACTGGCTGCTGAAGTACTCCCACCTTTTACTTTCTCTTCTCCACCATTACACTCTGCCCCGAACAGAGTACCATTTCACTTCAGTATATTTAAGTATACTGCATGTAGTGTCGTCCGACGGGACACACCAGCACGCTACCAGTGCCCAAGGAACGCCTCCACAAGTGCCATTGCACCTGTACAGCCGTACAGGTAGCCATTCTACCTGCGTGTCCGTTCTTTCGGAACGCCCAATTAATTAGTGTGTCCGTGTACAAGGGTCAGTGATCCTTCGGAACACTCCCCAAGGGAACGCCTCCCAAAGTGCCGCAGTACCTGCCCTAAGTGTTGTCAAACCTGCGTGTCCGTCCTTACGGAACGCCCAATCCATTAGTGTATCCGCTATCCCGGATCACCCAATCAAGGGAACGCCTCCCGAAGTGCCGCAATACCAGCACTACTAGTGCTGTCTCAAAAAGGAACGCCTCCTGAAGTGCCGCGCACCTGTACAGACGTACAGGTAGCCCTATACCTGCGTGTCCGTCCTATGGAACGCCCATTCATTAGAGTATCCACCATTTCGGATCACTCAACCACGGAACGCCTCCATAAGTGCCGTGCACCTGTATTGGACCTACAGGTAGCCCCTTCCAGCGTCTCCCAAGTGAGGAACGCCTACGCGCACACTATTTTGATTTTCTGCCTCCTCAGAAGGTGCCATCCCAGAAGCTTTTTGAATTGATGGTCTCCTGAGATGTTGATAATAAATATGGGAGTATCAGGAAAAAATTAAATAAGAGCTTTCGTTTGAGAAAAAATGAAAACTGATGATTTATTCATCAATCTACATTCAATGGTCTTCACAGAAGTCTTTCTTTACCTAATGCAAATAACAAAAGGGCTAACAAGTCTAGATAATTATCATCAAGTGTCCTTAATTTTAGTTATTTGTATATTAGAAGTTTACAGAGACGATTCCAGGTATTTGTCGAGTAAACATAAGGAATAACCCGATTGTCATTTCATCATGCGGTTATCTTGTATGTTTCTTGATACGTAAACCTTCCCTATAATTATGTAATCATTGATAATTGATTAATAATTACTTATTAACCTCATGGTTTGCTATGCCATTTGATTACTGTTAATTTAAAGCGAATGTCAGTGACAGACTAATAATTATGCCTAATCAACAGTAGAATTTTAAACATTCTTCTGTCAATATCATTCTGTATACAGTATTCTATATATACTAACCTATCATTTATGCTAATGTTAACTAAGTATATCCGAACAAAAGTGACCTTCAACTTTGTACAGATGTAGCAAATAAAAGCATTTGCTAAAGTTTGACAGATGTACTCCCTCACCAGACATCTCATCTCGGTCTCTGTCACATGACAGCCACATTCGACTTCGTTCACACCGACAGCGATCGACAACGCTCTCTCTCACGATTCTGCACAGGAGTTCGGAAATCATGAGGTTCCATTATTGAATTTCTTTCGCTGCAGTTACATAATGGCTTCTAATGGTCTTACTCGTTAGCTTTTTTACTGTGTCAAAGGCGAATGGGTACATTTAACCCAGTTCTGGCTGAGGAAAAATCAACCTAAAAGATAGACAACTTTCTCATTCGCGCTTCTGACGTCAGAGGTCGGAATTCATGTTTCAGTACCTGACGCTTTTTTCATTTACATACTGCCGTAAATATTCTTACTTATATTTATTTATTTATTTATTTATTTATTTATTGGTGTGTGTAAAAAGTTTGACCACTAAACCCGGCTTTTGCTGAAGTAAAATTCATCCCCTAAAAAAACCTGGAGATTCGCCCAAACTTCCAGCAAACATCAGCTGTCTAGAATTAGGTACATTAAGTCCAAAAGAAGCCTTAACTGGTGCTGGAAACATAATTAAGATCCCCCAAGAGTCCAAATTCTCGGTTCCGTAAACAAGGAAATAAGGAGGAAGAAGAATCAAAGAGAAAAAAAGAGCGTCGCTGTAAGCTCTCCACCTCATAAATTATCCGTTATCATCCTTTTAGGAAACACTTTTAGCTCCTTTTACACGGGAGATGAAGAGGCGGGAAATTGTTCAGTGAGAAATTACTTCTCTTTTGCTGTCTCCAATCTCTTTGTCATTTTACCCAATGAGATTTGGTTGAACTTCCTTTTTAAATATATTCTTCAACGTCATAAGATTTTTATTCTCTTCCCAGTAAATTAACTCCATACAATATTCACATAAAACTACTGTAAAATAAGATGAAGCCAGAGTAAGTAAACAGATTGGCTAAATTTGTACATGGAATACTTTGAAACTACAGTAATAAATGCAATAAAACCCAAAAACATGCTGTGGATGAGATCCGTGGATGACATCCTAACATTTTGGGATAATAAGTGGGGTAATTTTAATGAATTCCTCTCAAAATTAAACGCATTAGTGCCCAGCATCAAATTTAAAGTTGAATGGGAAACAGACAACAAAATTCCTTTTCTTGATGTTTTAATAATCAGAGACACGACAGAATACAAATTTACCATATACAGAAAACCAACGTTCTCACTTTCATATATTCACTACTTTAGCTACCACGACATTACTATCAAGATAGGTGTAGCTAGCAACCTATTCTTAAGAGCCTTACGAATTTGTTCCCCAGATTTCCTGGAAAAAGAATTTGAACTAATTCGCAAGCAACTTTCGTCTTTAAAGTATCCTGACCATATAATTGAGAAAGCAATTCAAAAAGCAAACGTAATTTTCTACCGACCCCCTAAAGACAAGACCAGAGACACGCCCAAGAATAAAATAAAAATTCCTCACCTGGAGACGATTAAGAGAGTAACCCACACCCTTGGGAAATCCAACCCTTTTGCATTTACCTACCCAAATACCTTAGCCAAATCCCTGATTAACGTCCAACAAAAGACATCTCCCAAAGACTCTGGGGTCTATGAGATCCCATGCCAGGTCTGTGACCAATCTTACATCTGATTTACAGGTAAATCACTTCCCCAGAGATTAATACAACACAAACGGTCAGTTAGGTATGGACAACAGAACTCGGCTATTTTCAACCATACAAATGAACATTATCATAGAATAAACTGGAATTTGTCACGTGTAATTTATAGCAGCAACTGCCGGTACAAGAGGCAAATGATGGAATCGGCCTTAATAAAAGAGAAGCAGGTAATGAACATCTCAAAAGGCGGGTGGATCTCAGATGTCGTCGACGAAGTTTTCATTCAACCAACGCTTAAGAAGATTAAAGGAAGATTATCAGCGGGGGTGACCTAAGTTGGCTTACTTGTGGACGGATCTCTTGGTATAAATACCACCTTTTCTGTAAACTTTTCTCATTCATATACCTGAAGAGAGAGACAGCAGTCTCTGAAATATAGTACTTTTCTCTCTACATTTTGGTGTTTTTATGGGCTCCTTTTATTAGATATCTTTATATATATATATATAGATATATATATATATATATATATATATATATATATTTAATAAAACTTATGGTATTTTTAACATTATGAAACGAAAGAACCAGAGGGAGCATCCCAGAAGCAGACCTTGGAACTGGAACACAGAATATAGGCCAAAGGCCAAGCGCTGTTATGAGAGGATTGAGGAAAGCAATGCGAAAGAAAGAGAATATGAATGGAGGTACAGTAAAAAGGAATAAAAGGGGGTTGGAGCTGAGGGTCGAAGGGACCCTGCAAAGAACAACAAGTAATGCCTACAATGCCTACAAGTTTCTGGAAATATCTCTTGGAGCTTCTCCTATTTATGTTTAATGGTTGTCATGCACGTACTGTCGAGATTACATTATAAGAACTAGTGAAAATAAACGTCCAAGTTTAGGAACTGTTCAAAAGTTACCGATATATTTTTCTCTGAATATTATGGAGCTTAAATTTAAACAAATGATGGAACAACATATTGTGCGATATAATTAACCGTAATTTTAATACTAATGTACGAAAATATCGCGGTAAATACGATAATTGTCCATGAGCTATATGATGTTAGGAGAGGTAAAAGGTCAATACAGTAGTTTGGCGTTGTGGTGTGATCGCATACTAAGAGCCGTTAAACGTGTTCATTTAAATTTAAATGCTCTATTCCTGTGTGTTCTTTTGCGCTCGCTGATACGATTATTGAAGTGCTTAAGCCATAGATACTTTAATTGTCCTTCGGAGGAACAGTTACTGATGAACAATTTTACGAATCAAAATGGTGGTGGCGTCAGGCCTTCAGGGGAGCCGATTAGATGCCACACAACACCAGAAAGGTCAGTTCTGTCATCCCGAGTTTTCAATTGCTGTTTCTTTAACTCTGCAGCAATTTGGATTTAAACGAGACTAGGTAGGAGGTTACGTTTATAAATAAAAGGGTTCGTAAAGGAATATTTAATAAAATACAGACGTTCCTAACTTAGTAAAGACAATAAGCAATGATTAGGTGTACAGCACAATTTTACTTTTAGCTCCTCATTTTCCCATGTTTTCATTTATGCTTTTAACGTTACTGACGCACGTTTATTTCGCTGTAAAGGCAGCGCATATTTCGGCTTTATAACTGGGCTACCAAATGGTCGCCCACTGTAGATAAATTATTGAAGCCTATATTTATAATAAGAATTTTTTACTACTGGGCTACCAGACAAATTCCCAGAATTGACAAGGAATTAAGAAATTGAAATAAATTTGTTTATTATATAAACATTTTTTATTGATAAATTCCCCTGTCAGTCAACCTGTATACAACTGTTGTAATAAATCCATTTTTGCAGGGGAAGGGCTAAGGTTGGCTATCATGTTTTTTTGTGGCAGGGTCCGGACATGGTATCATCCTCCATAATCATAGAATTTTGAGTATCTACAGTTTTCATTTTGATTATGAAAACGTGTTCTATTGCCTCCAAATCCTACTATAAGTGGTCGCTTCCGGGGCTCCGCTGCGGGGACACTCACCCCAGACCCCCTGGCTTTATACCTCACGCCTACAGCGCTCGGCAGTAGTACTATCGCACTATTCCCCGTCACCCAGTGAAATTTCCTTGAAATAAGCGCTGCATAAATGTATATATATATAATCCCAGCACCATTCCCTAAGCCTCGTGTTCAGTAAAACGTCAACAACAACAACAAAAAAAAGAGTATAGTGTACGGTACGCCATTTCTGTTAGTGCATTCCACGAAATTTTTCACATAGGGTACGGGACGCTATTAAATTACGGTACGGCATTTTTAAGTATTCAGTACATTTTACAGCACGGAAAGAAAAATTAGGCCGTACCGTACTTTTAACTTTTTTTTCCGAGAATTTTGTTGTAACTATAAATTATGCTTTGTTAAGATAACTCATCTACGGCTCTGTCTGATTCTGGCGTTCTTCATGTTTTATTACTAAACAAACCAGCAGCAAAACAGGCCAAGGTTTCTGACAAATTGGAATACTCCTTTTTAAAGCTAAGCCAAATCCATTAGAATATCTGTGAGAATGTGAGAAAGAAATCGTCTACAAGTTGATGTTTGTAAATGCTCGTTAAAAATCATCTCCATGCAGACCAAACCGAAATAGTTTAAACAAGAGTCGGCAGCTTGCGATCATATGAACGGAATGCTTCTTTGCGGGTAACATTTTCTGGGGTTTTCCTTCTTTTTTATTCTTTGCCGTCGAGAATTCTACGGCCTAACTCATCCACATGATTGTTGTTGCCATTGCGGGGAATAGGGCAATACAAGTGCACATAATTGTGATGTTTATGAAAGAAAAGAAAAAGCTCACAAGACTTAATTAAAAACAATTTCAGAAAATGGCAAAAAAAAAAACTACTAAACATACTTAAAGAAGAAAAATTATATCATTTTTAGAATCTTATAAAAGAGAGGTGAAGGAAGGACTAAGTAAAAGGGAGTCAGCATAAACAAACAAAATAACCTCTGTCCCAACACGTAGTATAAGAAACACACAGGTCGAATTATCCAGTGACTGAAACTGCCTCCATTATTTACGACTCCAAAATTACGAACGATGATATCGAAGCCGTCAACAGATGGCCGTGGAACATTCCTGCTCCGTTGGACATGGGTAGTTTTTGTACATTATTCTGCCAACTCTTTGTTTTAATTAAATGTAATTTTAGATTGTAAATATGATTCAAAATAGCATTTATTCCATCGAAATTGATTTATCACTATGCAGTTCAGCTGTCTTTAGTCTATTTCCTCACGATCAACAGCTTATCATAATCAAAAATCCTTTTCTCAGAATCATACAATTCCATACTGTCTAATTTTTTATTTATTGTGCTTTTCAATATCAAATGTAATTTAAAATAGCAATTATTCCATCGAACTTGACTTTGGCTATGTCATTCATCTACCTCTTATTCCATTTATTAAAAATCAGCAGTTTTATTCTGCAGGAAAAAACGCTTTTTTTGTACTTTTCGATTTTAGATATGGGATTGAAAATAGCATTGATTCCTCCAAACTTGACTTTTGGTTCTGCAATTCACCTGCCTCTTAGTGGTCTATTTCCTTTTTATGCCAGACGAAGTGACCCATTTTCATAGGTTCTATAAAAATCCCTTTTCGAGCGAAGTTCCACTTTTTCGACATATGGGACCGGAGATGGGTCACCGCCCAGAAAATTTTATCATCGACAGTCCAGATGAATTGACTTTGCAGGAGAATCAAAGTAGTTTCCGATGACCGTCTCTCAAATGAAAGGTGGGGTGGGGGTGGGAGGGGTGGCCAGTGAGGAGGGGTAATACGGTATCAGAAATGTTTTTAAAACTGTCTCTGTTACTTGATATGTGAAGGTGGATGTTTCTTTCCACCTTAATTTAATTATTCTTTATCTTCATATATCGTGTGAATATACATAGATAAAACATTACAAATTCGCTTTTCTGTTGGTTGGCTTTATGCCAGCACGGACTCTTTTCATATGGAAGTCCGTGGGATATAGCAAGACGCTGAGAGGGTCAAGACGCCTGACGTGGACCCCTGGACCAACCAAGAGACGAAAGGAAGACGTAAATAGTATAGTGTACTTAGAGTCAACATAAGAAGTCAAGTGTCTGCAGATAGAAGAATTAAATACAGAATTTAATGTAAATATTAATATAAGGTACAGAGGTAATATCAGGAATGACATGGTTGTAATATTCGAAAAGAATAACAAAACAGAAAATAATAAATACAAGGAATATGTATGTGTCAATAACAGAGAAAGAGGAATAAGAAGAGGAAGTGAGGGAAAGAGAGCTCAATGCAAAAATGGGAGATGCGATAATCAAGAGAGAAAGAGATGAAGGGGAGACTGATAACTGACGTGGAAAGGATATTTAATTCTCTGGACGGCCATTAACTAAAATTACAGGGTGTTTGTTTCTGGATTCATTAGGACCTTTGTCTCAGGGATTACTTTGGATTTACGTCTTTTCTTTGGGGATTAGGATTTTTTTCGCGTATTTCTCCTCCTTCCTCGGAATCCTTTCTCTTGACAATGATCAATTGTTGGATTCTTTGTAAAAATAATTTCACGAGTTTCGAGAACCTTCCATGGTTCACCCTCAGTTCCACAGGAAAACAGAGAGAGAGAGAGAGAGAATTATATCTATGCAACTTGGGTCTTGACAAATGGTGTGTTTCCTCTCCTGCCACGTCCTTGCTTATACATTTTAGAGAAGTAAAATATTCATTTCGCGGTTGACAAATATCATAAAATAGCCAGATATGTAAACTTGCGTGTATTATGAGTATGAGTGTGGATGTATGAAGAATGCAAACCACAGAAAGGATAGTGATCAAAGACATTATCATACAATAAAGAATTTGTCACATTCTGCCTTATTAATGGAAAAGATTTAAGCTAAAACAATTAGTAAACCATATAAAGAAAACTCTTCTAAAAATCTTACAAAAAGAGCATAAGGGAGATAACTAGAAGGAAAGAAACTCAACTTAATAAGAATGAAAGAAAAGCAGAATGACACGAGAGAGAGAGACGATAAAAAACAACCAGTGATTCATGAATGAGTTTCAACGTAATATGTATGTATAGAAGTGAGACCATAGTAGTTCTATGTCCCGTTTTGTGGAAATGAAAACAGGAAATACATTTGCTTTTTTTCATACCAGAATCTTCTATGTTGGTGAGAGCGTTTTGATAAATTGATAAAACACTTTTGTCGATGAAAAAGGCGGATTCATTTCGTGCTGGAATATGGAAAGCCTGAAATTAATGATGAGTTAAAGAGTATGTGATGGAAAGGCGGTATTGTTGTGCGTATAATTTATTTAATTTTCTCAACAGTTTTTCCCCTTCATGATATAAGTGATCTTCCATTATCGCAGTTATAAAGCTCCTTCCTCCACGCAACAAACCCATTATGAAAAATAATCTCCATCAGATATGCTGAGTCATTGTTCATTTTCATTTTATTCAACATAAAAGGAATTGTTTGCAAAGATGGCAGAATGACTTCATCTCCCCGTGACTTCTTTTTGTTAGTGACATTACTCTGTTGAATCATGGATGCTCCGTCTATGGAAAGGGTACCCTCTCTCTCTCTCTCTCTCTCTCTCTCTCTCTCTCTCTCTCGACAGTATCATGAGCGCTTAGATATTACTCTTGCTTTGGATACGTCTTTCTTGCATGTGGAGGCTCCTCGTTTCAGCTGATTTTAAATTAAATAACTGGAAGTCGATTTTTATCGTCTTTTCGTGTAATTATTGTTCGAATCAAATCTTTGTTCATTTTGGAATAATATCCTTATACGTCAGTAATGGTATGCTTAAAGGCAGGCGAGTGGCGCAGTGTTTGCGAGGGGTTTGATGCCATGGAAATGATAATAATAATAATAATAATAATAATAATAATAATAATAATAATAATAATAATAATAATAATGTATAATCAGGAAGCAGACCTTCTCGGATTCATGTCTTATTACAAAGTATGGCAGAGTTGAATGAATTTATCTCATAAAAAATTTCCTCTTTTTCTGATAATTCGTCTTCCATAATCTGCGAGACTGTTAAGTAATTGGCCTCTATTCATGGTGTTATTGCGTCAAGGTCTGATATTACCAATGCTAAAATATCTGAAATATATATATATATATATATATATATATATATATATATATATATATATATATATATATATATATATATAATCTTATTATGGCTGTATTTTAATATATACTCGGAGACTACAACGGAATTAAAGATGGTAATCAACGTTCTTGTAGCGGAGATTACCATCTGCAATCCCGTTGTAGTCTCCAAATATATATCAAAATACAACCAGAAGACGTGACCACAAAAGGAAAGTTTACTTTCGCTCCATAAAGAAAGTTCCTTTCTGGAGATAATGACACCGCGGTCTGGAAGGGCCAAGAGAAACCCACCTCTGTTCTCCCCTTCAATAAGGATCACTTCAGAGAAAAAGTGACATTACACACCAGATCTTTTATATTAGGTTTTTCATTTAATATTCATTCTTCTTTTCTTTTTTTAATCAAGAGTGTCCTCAACATGGACGACCGAAAATATTCATTGTTTTACTTTTAGCTTCTAAGAAATAATCTTTTTTTTATAAGCTTTTGATTTCTCATATCACAGGTATAATATTACCGTTTGGATTCTAAGTATTGAAATTCATAGTTTTACCAATGTGTCTGTATATATATATATATGTATATATATAATACCGTTTGGATTTTAAGTATTGAAAGTCATAGTTTTAACCAATATGTATATATATATATATATATATATATATATATTATATATATATATATATATATATATATATATATATATAGTTATCCCCCCTTTATTCCCTAAACTACACAAACTGGGAACTCTTTCCTGTTGCCAACGGTGCCCTGTCTGTAAGATGTCACGAGGCTTATTAAGACTGCGTAAATATAAAAAATATCATTTATTTCCCAAAGCAATTGGTTATAACAAAGAACAAAATGATTAACAAGTCATAATGGCATAAATACCCAAATCTGCCCATAAGAAACCAATAAGATAACATTCTACCTTCCTGACTAAGGTTACACCCTCAAACCCCAAACAAGTCACATTGTCTAGTATTCGTCAGTTAGAGAATCCCATTCCTAATCAACCATGGAATCGGACCCATCTGTAATAAAGATAATAGTTATATAGACACCCCACGTCACTCTTTTCAAAGTATTTACGTAAAGAGACTATTTCCACACTTCTCTCTCTTTTCCAAAAGGTAACAGTTTTTCTAAGTTTTTATAGAACGTGTCTTACCTTTTCGAGGGGCGTTTTCTCCCGACACTTCGAGCAACCGCTTGTTCTCTCCTTTGCACAAAGAATGCGTCTTCCACAAGTACCCTGAACCAGTAGGCCTGTAATACGCGTACAAACGAATGCATATGCCTCGCAAACGGGGAACGACCTCTGAGACAAGTTGCTTGTTCAGCAAATACCTTTCTCTCCCATGTGAACTTTGCAGTGTACCACCCCTTGTCTCTAGGCGAGTAGAGCTATGTGACTTTATTATTATATAAAACACTTTAAACATATTATTAGCCATTCCCCCTCTTTTCACCTAGCACTAGATACACAAGCGTCTTACAATATATATAAAACCAGAGGCTGGTTCAAAAAAGAATATAAGGCACTCCCGTCTCACACCATATCGGCAACTAATGCCCAATGTATCAATGTACCACATGACTTAGAGCCACCTCCGTTGCCGGAGCACTTGTGCTTCGTCGAATGCATAAAAGTTTAAGGACTCCAAGTACACAAATGGCGATCAGTATAGCGCCTAACATGATCATTACTATTGGTATAGTATAGCGGTCATCGAAAAAAAAAGGTTCATCTTCACCACTATCTTTGAGTGGCGGGACAGTAATGGACTCCACTGTAGGCGGGATTCGAACCGCCTTATGGCTTCCGTGTAGGTGTCGGTGAAACACCTTTATCGACGAGTTGTAGACACGCCGACTAAGTACCATGAAGAAGTCTGTAAGAATCCTGCAGGAACTGTCAAACAGCTGGGATCCCTGTAGAATGAGCGAATTGTTGTAGACGCAGGTCGAGTACGTAACCCAACTCGAAACAACTCAGCAAGCGCCATTATTCAGCGTCTGCGACCCTCGTGAGTGTATCCAACACCCTCCCGTCGCTAAACTGTAGATTCGACGTTTTCTACTGAAGTAAACGTGGTCACCACCCCGTTATTCTATGCAAGTGCTACTCGCACCCGCCTCATCGAAGACTGTAGACTCCTGGTTTATCCCAGAAATTATATCGAAGACATCTCATCCTTTGCCAAGGCAGTCCACAAAAATGCCCTTTGTGTGTAGACTTGACTCAATCTCTGGTACTGTAGAACGAAGTCGTCTCCCTTGGCATCCTCACGTAGAGTTGGGAATTCTCCAAAGTCATTGTGTGTCCGTATTTAAAAGGTCTACATGGTCATAAAATAACTAAAGTCTTGTTTTACCCCACAAATTCGTCACTAATTAATATATTCAATCTACTAATCAAATATTAGAAAAAGAAAAATTCCTCGCTAAACCAAATAATCTTTACCTACTGAATTCTCACAAATAATCCCATATCTGACAAACACACTATCAAAAGAGAACTCATAAAGTCTAACAGTAAAAACCCCTTTATGGTTTATATAACTAGCCTCCATAAAATATAATGCCGAACACCCCTTCTACCCAACCCACATACCCTGACAAATTATATCTTCTATCTAATAGATAAATGCTTTTTAGAGCTTAACCCTCATTGCAACATCTCTCGTAAGAAAAGAAAAAGAAGAGAAAAAATAAATAAATAAATAAATAAAAATAAGATAATACAACAATAGTAAGTGAACTTTCCCCTCCCCATTACACAGCGCACATAAGAGAAAAGAAAAAGAAAACCATCAGTTGTTTAATCATCTCGGACGACGTTAAGAAAGAAAAAAAAAACATATATAATTCAACATCTTTTCCCAAAAAGGAATGTGTACCGTTACAGAATCTGCTAGCGCAGCAACCCTATCGACAAGAAGAAAAATCCCCTTATATGACACGTTCTCGTGAAATGTCATAATCGGCATTTCCGAAAACCGTGCAAATCCCCGAGACATCAATTCCAAAGGGAAGGTTTGCAACCGGACTCCTTACAGCAACTTCAGCAAAAAAAGAAACCCACCTATGAACACGTCAGGTGCTTCGCATTGCAGCATAATCAGACCCGCGACGCTAGAAACTCACGATTCTCAAAAAAAAATGTTTAGTACTGATCTTCGTAAGCACACCCCCAGAACCATCTCATTATACATAAACCATCATCTTAATAATAACACCACTCAGGTGACATAAATAATTCCTCTATTTAATTACTGACCCCACGCTAAAAAAAAAAACCATCCCGTTTCTCAGCTAAAGCAAACATTTGCCGAAAAATATTAACCCCGAAATCTTACGCCAAAACGCCGCAGACTTACATACAATAAGAGAGAAAAACATTCGAAGGAAACAAAGGAGGAGGAAAAAAAAAATTGCAAAGCCATTCTGTCATCAAATTACAAAAACAGATAACAAGAAAAAAAAGGAAAAATGAATGCAATTGCGCGATCATATATTAATTGCCACAACCAATTCTTTTCAATTTCGAGATATGTGTTAGCTTCGACTGACCTGTTCGTTCATTTAAAACTACAAACCTATTTCCAATTTTCTCTTCAATGACTTTAAAAGGACCTTCAAAACTTCGGGCCTAGTTTTGTAATTTAACTCATTTCTCACGTTAAGTTTTAAAAATACCTTATCACCGACATTGATCTTGGGATCAGATGATTTACTAATACTCTTTTGAACCATATCTCTGGGGGTTTTTTAATGGACTCGAGATTACGGCTAAGACATGCATGTCTCTCTCTCGCTGTGGATATCAGCGCTTCAACTGTATCCTCCCCCTGGTGAGGCGTAGTTAACAAATCAAAT
This sequence comes from Macrobrachium nipponense, assembly GCF_015104395.2. Taxonomy (NCBI): domain Eukaryota; kingdom Metazoa; phylum Arthropoda; class Malacostraca; order Decapoda; family Palaemonidae; genus Macrobrachium; species Macrobrachium nipponense. Next base: position 60,862,774 of record NC_061095.1, on the reverse strand, counting down.
GTGCCTCGCGCTGGATAACCAAACAAAGCTTCAAAAGGGGACAGTTTAATTGAATCGCTAACCATGGTGTTAATGCTATGTCTAACAACGTTAATATATCTGTCCCAATTTCTATCATTACCACCTACCGTTTTTCTGAGAGCTTCGAGCACTTTCCTGTTCGCTCGTTCGCACAACCCATTAGCCTCGGGTCTGTATGGAATAATTGTTACTTTCTGTATTCCCATGAATTCAGCTAAACACTCCAAGGTTTTGTTCACAAATTCCCTCCCATTGTCGGTTAAAAGAACTTCGGGTGAACCGTATCTGCAAACGATACCATTGAAAAATGCTATGGCTACTTCTTCGGCCGTTTTATGCTTAAGTGGGAAAATTTCTACTATCCTTGTAAGTTCATCTATTATCACTAGCAAGTACTTGTTCGCGTATCTAGACTCACAAAAATTCCCTAAGACATCCATATGTATTCTCTGAAAAGGTTTACTCGGTATAGGATACGATCCTAATTTGCATGACGTTGTCCTAGCAGGCTTACATGCGTTGCACACCGCACAATTCCTTACGAAATTTTCCACATCTTTACCCATATTTTTCCAAATGTATTTAGCCCGAACCTCATCATAAGTTTTTTCTATTCCCTAGTGAGGACTACCGAACCTGCAATGAACTATATCTAAAACCACTGGAATTAGGACTTTCGGAATTACGATCTGTGTCGTATCTCCTTTACTTTCACTGGTTCTCAACTTATATTTAATTTTCCTAACTAACAGATTTCCTTCTAACTCCAAACCCGAAAAAGGCAAGCTATAACGTTTCTTGACTAATTCCCCTCGCAGAAATGCTTTCGCATCTGCTAAGACCTCGTCTTCATCTTGCTTTAGCTCTATGAGGGGTATATCCCATTGTATGGCTTCGTTAGTGACCTGCGCGACTTGGAAACCTTCCGCGTCATGAAAACTCCTGCTCAAAGCGTCCGCGACAACATTAAATTTGCCCTCTATATATTTGAGCTTTGCATCAAAATCTCTGATAGTTAGAAACCATCGAGCTCTTTTGGGAGACAAATCGGGTTTATTAAAAAGATCAAGTAACGGTTTGTGGTCTGTAAGGACTTCTACTTTATTCCCCATCAGTAACATTTTAAAATGAACTAAGCTCGACACTATTGCAAAGGCTTCCTTATCTATGGTGGCCATGGACTTCTCGTTACTGCCTTTTGTCCTGAACTTCCTGCTATAAAAAGCTATAGGATGAAATTTCCCATCAAACTTTTGCATAAGGCATGCACCTATGCCTTCCTGGCTTGCATCAGTCACTAGTGTAAAAGGTTCCTTAAAATCTGGAAACTTCAAAACCGGGGGATTCATTAGCGCATCTTTAAGCTTTTGAAAACTCTCCGCCTGGGATTCCTTCCATTGAAATTGAACGTCTTCCCGCAACACATCGGTTAGGGGAGCTGCTATGTTAGAAAACCCTTTTACGAACCTCCTGAAGAAACCGGCGATACCCAGGAATGACTTAATCTCTTTCTTTGATCTGGGGATGCGAAAATTCGCTATTGCTTTGACTTTATCGTCATTTACTTTAACCCCTTCCTTGGATATGACGTGACCTAGATATGTGATCTGCTTTTTCAAGAACGAACACTTGGCTAGCTTGATTTTCAACCCCGCTAATCTAAGCCTCCTAAGTACTTCTGTAAGCACTTCCAGGTGTTGCGCGATCGTGTCCGTTGCGATCAGGATGTCATCCATATACACAAAAACATTTTTGCCCAATAACCCGTGCAAAACTGTGTTCACCAACCTGGTAATAGTCATCGGACTGCCCGATAAACGAAAGGCATTTCGCGTAAATTCATAGTGTCCCTTGGGCACTGAAAAGGCGGTATATTCCTTGCTACTCTCGCTGAGAGGGACCTGTAAGAAACCTTGCGCCAAATCAATTGAGCTATAAATATTATGTCCCCCAATTTCGACAAAAAGATCTGGTATGCACGCAACTGGGTAGCGGTCAGGGATCGTTTTCTCATTTAAACGTCTAAAATCGACGCATACACGGACCGAACCGTCTTTCTTAGGTACCGCTAACAAGGGAAAGTTGTAAGGAGACACACTGGGTCTAATGATTCCTTCTTCTTCCCATCTATTAACTTCTTTCTCTACCTGTTCTCTGATTTTGAAAGGTATGCGATATGCAGGAATATAAATAGGTTTTGTGTTGCTCTCCAAATTTACCTTATGCTCTAAGACATTAGTCAACCCCAGTTTATCACCTTGCAAGGCTACCGTATCCCCAAATTCCGCCAAGAGCCCGCTTATCGCTTCAACGTGTTCGCTATAATCCGCATTAGCCAAATGTTCACTAAATGTTTGTTTCCTTGATTGTATTTCTGCCTCCGAAAACTCAGGTTTCCCCTCTACGATGGCCACAGAACCACTATCGCAGTTCCAATCATGGAAGTCTACTATATATGTATTTTTCTGGTATCTCCAAACTGTATCATTACAGTTTAATAGCTCCACCCACGTAACCCCATTCTTGGATACACTGTTCACTGATGCCGTGCTAACAACTCCCCTGAGCTTTTCACTGTTTTCAATAACACACACATCTGTGGGTTTTCTCATTTCCTTCAATTTAACTTTTACCATAACCTTTGAACCTGGTAGTAACATAATGTCTTCAAATAAAACACCTCTATATTTGTGGTTAGTATCTCCCCTTGCCACCGCCCCATACACATTACCACCCTCAGTATTATCCCCAGCATTGTTAGTATTAGAAACAACATCCATATTAGTATCATCACCAGTATTGTTAGTACCATTGTTACCACTATGAACTCTGATAGAACTCCCGTAATCATCTCCCAGATCACCAACGTGTGTTTTAACATTACCTTTCCCCATAACACTCGTATCACCGCCATTAATACCACCGAGCACCTCTCCTCTTTCAATAACCTCCATGTCCTCCATTCTATTCACGTCCTCATATGGTATGAGGTAATTCATTTTCCCAATTGTTATCCCATTAGCACCCGCATGGATCGAAATCTTGTGTCTTCTACAAGCAGGATGACCCAACAAGATTTTATTACCTAACGCAATTCTTTTTATTACCAAAAAAGGTTCTATTAACACTCTGTCACCGAGAGTAAACTGTATTTGAACACAACCCAGGGTATTTAATCTATGGGCTTGCACATCACACACCGTCTCCGTTGAGGGCTGCAAAGGGTAAATGGAGAACATGGATTGATACAAATTATAGTCCATTAGATTTATTGATGCCCCAGTGTCTATGAAAACCGGGATATCCACATCCCCTACTGTTCCATAGACTATGGGCTTGGGCTCTGGGGCGTCCCCCACGAGACCACAATGGCATGTACCAAACACCTGTACCCTTTTTGTTGATCGGGCTTCCAAAAATTTCGCCGATCCCTTTGCCCTCTGGTTTGACCCGCCTGGGAAGTTCTCACATTATAATTACCAGAACCTTGCGGTGCAGGCCTCGCATCTCTCCGTATCTGAGATGGACAAGACTGCCAATAATGCTCAGTACTTTTACACATTCCGCAATATTTAACCCTACACAATTTCTTTGGATGTCCTGGTTTATTGCAGTTGAAACAACGCAACTGCTGTTGCTTTTGATCGATCGATCTTTTGTTATACTCAACTTTTGCACACAGACGATGAGGAGAAAGTTCCGTGTCTCTCTGAATGGCTCTACATCGTCTACTATATTCTTTCCCGCTAAATAGTTATTAACTCCTTCTATGAAAATATTCACAGGTTGTGACAAAGCGCCATCCACGATCCCTTTGAACGGGCTGACCCCCGCAGAAATGTTCGTCACGTGATGTAGTAGCGTCGTCGGTTTGGTATCTGCCATTTTATCTTGTTTCCCAAGGCTGTTCCCCGATCTCAATAACATCAATGTACTTATATACACTAAACCCAATCAAGGAGAAAAAAAAAAAAATTTTCCCAACAACAGATAACAAAAGGTAAGAGTGCCCCGTCCCCAATCACAAAATCAACCCCACGAAAATGACAATAAAAAAAAAATAATAATAACAAGAAAGGGATAGGAAAAGAAAGAACGTAAGGTGTTTCCGAGCTAACTCCCTGCTCCTCTCTCTCTCTCTCTCTCTCTCTCTCTCTCTCTCTCTCTCTCTCTCTCTCTCTCTCTGGCCCGACTTGCCGCAAAAATCCCACTCAGGCAAGTTCGCCACACACAAACACAAGGAACATGAACAAGAACAAAAAGTTAAAGAAAATCCACAAAACAAAAAGAGGAAAAAAAATAAGAAAGAAAAAAAAAAACTCGAAAATACACTTACGTCTTCATATGACCGTAAACCGAATTCACATACACCGCAAACATGCGCGAACTGCGAAACCCTTTAATATGTCGAAAACCAAACTTTTCTCCCCCCCCCCCCTTTTTCTCTCTTTTTAAACACCTTTATTCCGTAATCTCAAGAAATCAACTGACTTGGCTTGGGAGAGGAAGACTGTCTGAGGAACGGCTTCTCTCTGTCGAATCAGCAGTAGTGACCCTGAGTTGCCTGTGACATGATTAATAACCCCTTCTCCTATCAAAATAAAAACCGAAACCCCCTATTTCTAACTGGTCACCAGTCCCTTCGGAGCGTACCTACAGCTTGAAAAATATATAAAAAGCCTTTACCACTGGCATCACTATTACACTCCCTTTATTCCCTAAACTACACAAACTGGGAACTCTTACCTGTTGCCAACGGTGCCCTGTCTGTAAGATGTCACGAGGCTTATTAAGACTGCGTAAATATACAAAAATATCATTTATTTCCCAAAGCAATTGGTTATAACAAAGAACAAAATGATTAACAAGTCATAATGGCACAAATACCCAAATCTGCCCATAAAAGCCCATAAAGAAAACCAATAAGATAACATTCTAACTTCCGGACTAAGGTTACACTCTCAAACCCCAAACAAGTCACATTGTCTAGTATTTGTCAGTTATCAGTTAGAGAATCCCATTCCTAATCAACCATGGAATCGGACCCATCTGTAATAAAGATAATAGTTATATAGACACCCCACGTCACTCTTTTCAAAGTATTTACGTAAAGAGAATATTTCCACACTTCTCTCTCTTTTCCAAAAGGTAACAGATTTTCTAAGTTTTTATAGAACGTGTCTTACCTTTTCGATGGGCGTTTTCTCCCGACACTTCGAGCAACCGCTTGTTCTCTCCTTTGCACAAAGAATGCGTCTTCCACAAGTACCCTGAACCAGTAGGCCTGTAATACGCGTACAAACGAATGCACATGCCTCGCAAACGGGGAACGACCTCTGAGACAAGTTGCTTGTTCAGCAAATACCATGCTCTCCCCTGTGAACTTTGCAGTGTACCACCCCTTGTCTCTAGGCGAGCAGAGCTATGTGACTTTATTATTATATAAAACACTTTAAACATATTATTAGCCATTCCCTGTGTGCGTGTGTGTGCGCGCGCGCGCATGCCCGAGTGGAAGAAACAAGAACCGCCAATGAAAAAGCACTAAACTGAGAGTAACGACAGCCTAAAGCAAACAGAGCAAAGCAGAGGAGAGGAAGCGCAGTTTGTGGACAAACAACAGATGATTTCGCCCCTCCTCCCCCTCCTTCTCAGAGCGACACTTTTTTCCCGACTGTCAGAAACGTCAGGCGACAGCCTCTCTCTCTCTCTCTCTCTCTCTCTCTCTCTCTCTCTTTCTTGTTACTTAATAGACTTTGCTACTTATCACAAAGACCAAACCCAAAAGGGACTTAGGTAACCGAGACGACCAAAAATGTGTCTATGTCACTTAAAGGTGACGCCTTATCTCCAAAGAGCTCTGGAAAAAAAGGAGGAGGAGGAAGAGGAGAAGCCATTGGCTTGAAAATAAAGCAAATGAAAGTCTTTGTTAACGAAAGGTGCCAGATGCCTCCAGAACAAGGCTATAATAACAACTTTGCAACAGCCTCTTCTGCTTTTTCTCCCAGGACTTCTTTTCACAGAAGATGAAGTGATGAGAGAGAGAGAGAGAGAGGATAATAAAAAGTACTATTATTATGATTATAATTAAGCGGTTTACGCCAAACAGAGAGAGGTTCCCGAAATAAAAAAAAGAATGTTTGATCACTGCCAGATTCACACTGCTAAATGATATATATGTATTTATATGTATGATATATGTTATATATATATATAACTTAGTTTTATATATCTATATATAGATATATATATATATATATATATATATATATATATATATATATATATCCTAAACATACTTTCGCCATTACAAGTCATTTTGTGGAAACACCGCCACAATGTTTCAGTCCTACGTAATTATACTATCTCCCTTACTCATTTCATTTTAATATGTGATTATAATTACACCTGCTGCCTCGTCATGAGATTTCCCCTGGATTTTTAACGTCTCATTGACCTGAAACTCATTAAGTCATTTGCAGTCTGATTAATATGCACTAAACTTTAAGTTCCACTCTCATCCGAAACTATAATGCTAATGAGGAATTATTATGCTCTATTACGTAAATCGTTTATATATATATATATATATATATATATCATATATATATATATATATATATATATATATATATATATATATATATATCTGTATATATATATATATATATTATATATATATATATATATTAGTATGATATATATATATATATATATATATATATATATATATATATATATATATATATATATATATACACACATAGGTATATATATGTAGGTATATGTACATAAACATATGCCTATTACTAACAGGACCTCACTGAAACTAGCAGATTCATAAATGTCCTTTATAACTACAATATATTTGTGACATCATCATCTAGTGTGAAATGTGAAGTCATCCACTGGATGCAGTAACATTTCATGGGCAATATTCCGTCAGTTTTTTGGATGATGTTCTACGGTTGGAACCTTTCCACGCCTGACGTGAGACTTCCACTGATCACTGATATAAATTTCATGCAAATTATCCACTTAAATAAACAGATTCTTTTTCATATCTGTATATCTGCAATTTTTGATCGATTCCATTTCATTGTGATTGCATGCACGCCACAGACAGACTCTCTCTGATGAACAAGTGGGTTTTGGAATGGTATTATTCTTATTCAGAAGATCTTACGGTTGTTATTTAACCTTTTTGAATTCACTGTTTCCGGAGACGATGATGATGATAAATATGGTAGCTAAAAAATACCCATTGTAGCATGAGTCTTGCAATAGAGAAACAAGTCCACAGTTATGTATATAATAAGTACATATATTTCGAGATAAAGCTGTTCAGAAGACTTTTGGGAAACTGGTCGATTCCTCTCTTCAGCGTGAGATTCAAAAGGGAAATCGAACAGTTTCCAGAAAGTTTTCTGTACAGATCTATCTCGAAATATATGTGTACATATATACGTGCATAACTGTGGACTTGTTTCTCCATATATGGGAGACTTAGGTACGAGGGAAAATTTATTCAGTGAGTTTTCGTTTTACACCGAATAGTAACCAAATAAATCGTTTTTTTATTTCATATAAAAAGGGCTAAAAATTCTATAAATAATAATCAAATGTCGTTAATTTTAGTTGCTGTTAAATCAAAAGTTCACAGAGACGATTTCAGGTAAATATCTATAGAGTAAACATCAAGATTAATAATAATAATAATAAAGAAGGAAACTGAAGGAATGATAACAGCGGCACAAGATCAGGCCCTAAGAACCAGATATGTTCAAAGAACGATAGACGGAAATAACATCTCTCCCATATGTAGGAAGTGCAATACGAAAAATGAAACCATAAACCACATAACAAGTGAATGCCCGGCACTTGCACAGAACCAGTACAAAAAGAGGCATGATTCAGTGGCAAAAGCCCTCCACTGGAGCCTGTGCAAGAAACATCAGCTACCTTGCAGTAATAAGTGGTACGAGCACCAACCTGAAGGAGTGATAGAAAACGATCAGGCAAAGATCCTCTGGGACTATGGTATCAGAACGGATAGGGTGATACGTGTAAACAGACCAGACGTGACGTTGATTGACAAAGTCAAGAAGAAAGTATCACCATTGATGTCGCAATACCATGGGACACCAGAGTTGAAGAGAAAGAGAGGGAAAAAATGGATAAGTATCAAGATCTGAAAATAGAAATAAGAAGGATATGGGATATGCCAGTAGAAATCGTACCCATTATCATAGGAGCACTAGGCACGATCCCAAGATCCCTGAAAAGGAATCTAGAAAAACTAGAGGCTGAAGTAGCTCCAGGACTCATGCAGAAGAGTGTGATCCTAGAAACGGCACACATAGTAAGAAAAGTGATGGACTCCTAAGGAGGCAGGATGCAACCCGGAACCCCACACTATAAATACCACCCAGTCGAATTGGAGGACTGTGATAGAGCAAAAAAAAAAAAAAAAAAAAAAAAAAAAAAAAATAACAAAAATAAACAAAAAAAAAAAAAAAAAAACAATAATAATAATAATAATAATAATAATAACTTGGCATATGCAGGAGCTAGATTAGTAACAGAACTGATGGGGATACGAACACCAACACCACCAGCACAACCAACCCCAGAAACCAAAACAGCAACCTCCTTGGAAAAGGCGCCTGGGAAAGCAAATCATGGTGATGAGATCTGACTTGAGTAAACTGAAAGAGATGGCAGGAAAAAGGCTAAGAAGCAAGAAAACAAGGGAGGAACTCATTGAAAAATACAATGTACAAGAGAGGGGACTAAACAACACAATAGATGTAAAACAGAGGCTTAAGGCCAAAGCACATAAGATCCAACAATACATAAACAGGAATAAGGGATACCAACAGAACAAACTATTCGGAACTAACCAGAAAAGACTATACAGCCAACTAAGAGGGGAAGACAACCACCAAGAAATTCCTGAAGCCTAACCAAGTAAGAGACTCTGGGAAAACATATGGAGCAATCCAGTATCACACAACAAACATGCAACATGGCTCCAGGAAGTCAAGGAAGAAGAAACAGGGAGAATAAACCAAAGATTCACAGAGATCACGACAGACACAGTCAGACGCCAACTAAAGAAAATGCCAAACTGGAAAGCCCCAGGTCTCGATGAAGTCCATGGATACTGGCTCAAAAACTTCAAGGCCCTACACCCACGAATAGCAGAACAACTCCAGCATTGTATCTCAAATCACCATGCACCCAAATGGATGATCACAGGAAGGACATCCTTAGTACAAAAAGACAAGAGTAAGGGAAATATAGACAGTAACTACAGGCCTATCACCTGCCTACCAATAATGTGGAAGTTACTAACAGGTATCTTCAGTGAAAGGCTATACAACTACCTAGAGGAGACAAACACCATCCCCCACCAACAGAAAGGCTGCAGAAGGAAGTGTAGGGGAACAAAAGACCAGCTCCTGATAGACAAAATGGTAATGCAGAACAGTAGGAGAAGGTAAACCAACCTAAGCATGCCATGGATAGACTATAAGAAAGCCTTCGACATGATATCACACACATGGCTAATAGAATGCCTGGAAATATATGTGGCTGAGGAAAACACCATCAGCTTCCTCAAACATACAATGCGCAACTGGAATACAATACTTTCAAGCTCTGGAATAAGACTAGCAGAGGTTAATATCAGGAGAGGGATCTTCCAGGGCGACTCACTGTCCCCACTACTCTTCGTAGTAGCCATGATTCCCATGACAAAAGTACTACAGAAGATGGATGCCAGGTACCAACTCAAGAAAAGAGGCAACAGAATTAACCATCTGATGTTCATTGACGACATCAAGCTGTATGGTAAGAGCATCAAGGAAATAGATTACCTAATCCAGACTGTAAGGATTGTATCTGGGGACATCAGGATGGAGTTTGGAATAGAAAAATGCGCCTTAGTCAACATACAAGAAGGCAAAGTAACAAGAACTGAAGGGATAAAGCTACCAGATGGGAGCAACATCAAACACATAGATGAGACTGGATACAAATACCTGGCAATAATGGAAGGAGGGGATATAAAACACCATGAGATGAAGGACATGATAATGAAAGAATATATGCAGAGACTCAAGGCGATACTCAAGTCAAAACTCAGTGCCGGAAATATGATAAAAACCATAAACACATGGGCAGTGCCAGTAATCAGATACAGCGCAGGAATAGTGGAATGGACGAAAGCAGAACTCCGCAGCATAGATCAGAAAACCAGGAAATATATGACAATACACAAAGCACTACACCCAAGAGCAAATATGGACAGACTATACATAACACGAAAGGAAGGAGGGAGAGGACTACTAAGTATAGAGGACTGCGTCAACATCGAGAACAGAGCACTGGGGCAATATCTGAAAACCAGTGAAGACGAGTGGCTAAAGAGTGCATAAGAAGAAGGACTAATAAAAGTAGACGAAGACCCAGAAATATACAGAGACAGGAGAATGACAAACAGAACAGAGGACTGGCACAACAAACCAATGACTTTCCCCAAACGTCAGGCAGTCAAGGAAATAGTGAAATCACCTGGAGGAAGTCAGCAGAAAGTCTTCAGGCGAAAGTGAGCACAGCTTTCTAAATGAAAAAGCTTTTCTCATAGACTGATGAATGAGCCGATATTTTAACCCCGTAAGAGGGTAGTGCCGTCAGTGCACCTCACGCTGCGCACTGTAGCCATTACTTAAGGGTCTTTGCAACATCCTTTCCTTAGGACCCCAACTGCAACCCTTTTCATTCTCTTTTACTGCACCTCCGTTCATATTCTCATATATGAATGAATCTAAGTATTAAGAAAAGAAGTCTGCTCCCAGGAAAGGCGAAGTTCAGTAGCATGGATGTTTTATATGAAACTCCGAGCCCAGTTTTCCTCCATTACTTTGCTCAGCCTCGAGAATACTGGAGTTTCGCGGCCACTCGGCGCTGTATTACTGCTAATTCGAATTTAATGTCGGATAAACGAGGTTTTGTAGAAGCAGGTAATGGGAGGCTGGGCTGGGCTGAGAAGGGATGGGTGGGGGTGGGTGGGAAAGCTTATTGTGAAACAAAGATCTAGAAGAAAATATATATTTGATATATACAAAAATATAATGTATACGTACACGCACACGCGATAATATTATTATACTATATATTATATTATATCTATATATATATATATATATATATATTATCTATTTTAGAGAGGAGAGAGAGAGAGAGAGAGAGAGAGAGAGAGAGAGAGAGAGAGAGAGAGAGGGAGAGGGCAGCGCTTTCCTCCGCTAAAACATTATATTATTACTCAGTATAAATGAAGGTGTTTGTTCGTTCAAAATCCACAATTATATCAATAAATTGTATTATGGACAAAAGTTGAAAACTGAAACTCTTCTGAATACCTGGAAGTGTTTCCTTCCCATATCAGTGTCGACGCCAAAAGATAACAATGAGAGAAACAAGTCTTATTATCAAGACACTTTTCCTCTTATTATCATTTTCATTATTTTAAGAGAATATTCGACGAGGAATACCGTTCAGTCGTTCCAAAGTCTTTGTTTTCAGTTTTGAACACTTTTGTCCATAATAAAACTTCATTATTATTATTATTATTATTATTATTATTATTATTATTATTATTATTATTATTATTATTATTATATTATTAACAAGAGGATTAACCCTATCCATATGGAACAAGCCCACCACAGGGGCTACTGACTTGTAATTCCACCTTTCAAAGAATATTAAAGTGTTCATCAGAAAGAAGTAACAGAAGGTGAAGGGAAATACAGAAAGACGAGATCAGTCATTAGAAAAACAGAAAAATCAACGCTTTGATAAGTAAATTAATAGAAATGGAAGTAAAGCATTAAAAGACATCTTTTATATTTTTAATGAACAATAATTTAACCAGAGCAATTAGACTTTTCTTTTTATAGCTGGGACATGTTTTTTGCTGAATACCGTCAGGGCGTCCCTTCTCATTTTATTATTATTATTATTATTATTATTATTATTATTATTATTATTATTATTATTATTATTATTATTATTATTATCATAGCATCTTTGACCATTTAGATGTGTCTCAACGAGAAATATTTTCCAGTATATGGGAGTTTTTTGACTTTCTTAAATAGAGAAATCTCATGTTGTTTCCTCTAACAAGCGTAAATCTACACAGGCAACACCAGGCAAGTATCACATAGGAGAGAGAGAGAGAGAGAGTTTTGACTTCTTGACATTGACTGACAACCAAACTACCGAGATAGGAACTTCCTGCACCATTATGATTTATGCGTCCCGAAGAGAGAGAGAGAGAGAGAGAGAGAGAGAGAGAGAGAGAGAGAGATTTAGTAAACCTGTCAAGAAGATGCCACGTTAACAAAATCAAAGCTATGGTTTGGTTACCGTAATGCGCTCCACACACACACACACACACACACACACACACACACACGCGCGCGCGCGCGCACAGAGAGAGAGAGAGAGAGAGAGAGAGAGAGAGAGAGCTGTAAACCTCATTCTCTGGAGAGACAGAATTCTCATTTAGTCCAAATTCTCGATTCCTTAAACGACGAAATAATGAAGAAGAATAAACGAGAATAAAAGAGCATTGCTTTCCGCTAACTCCCTTACAAATATTCCTTAATCACCCTTTTAGGAAACACTTTTATCTCCTCCATTATTGTAACAGGAAACTCCTTTTACACGGGAGGCGAAGAGGCAGGAAATTGTCTTGGGAGAAATTGCTTCCAATTTCCTGTCTCCAATTTATCTGTCATTTTATCGAATGAAATTTAGTTACATTTTGTCTATAAATAAATTCTTCAACGTTATGAGATTCTTACTCCTTTTCTATTAAATAAATTCCATTGAATATTTGTGAAAAACTGCTGCAAAATATGATGAAGCCAGAATAAGTGTCACTAAATAACACTGAATAATCTAAACTGGTTATCAAGGTGACAATCCTATACCTGAGATCATAAGATTTACAGAAATAGCGAAGCGAAAGAGAAATATGAGATATTTGACCTTTTTGAGGACAGATCTAAGTTGAGGAAATGTGCAGCCAGATGTTGATGAACATCAAGTAATGTGACAAAAGTCAATGATTGTTGATATATCAAAGTATTATGTGAAACGATTTGAGGAATAACCTTTCATTGTATGACTGTAGACTTTAAACTTGCGGCCATAATAACATTCTAAATATTCTATACAAAAAACCCAATCAATATATTGTGAACGATAAAGCAAACCTTTCATACGTCATTCTGTAGAGCGAAGGAGAATTTTAATGTTATTTACTACGAGAGGGCATCCAGTATCAGATATTCCACCTTTCAGGGCTGAATTATCAAAAGAAGTGTATTGTTCACTTAAGAGAAGCAAAATGTAATAACTTCCATCTAATGGAGAACAGGGGACCACTTCAATTCCCCCATTTACATTCGACAACAACTAATATTTTGCAACTGACTAAGAAATTGGAATGATTCAAATTGAATGGCAACATTTGTCCTCGGAGAAAAGGAGTTTGTCTGGAAAATACATTCAGCTATTGCTTTTGTTATAAAGGAAGTTCTCCACATTTTATAATTGTAATAAGCTTTTTTATTACTTTTTACTATTACTTGTTTGGAACAGCCTCTCTGCTGAGGATGTCGTGGAATTGGAACATCTGAAGTTCAAACGAAGATCAATGCATTAATACCCTCATATTATTCTCCTTGCATTTTAATTAATTTGTATTAATTTATTAATTTAATTTTCCTTTTATAATAAGTGAGCTCCCTTCTTTCTGTATTTCCATTTACCTCTTTTTATTTCTTCCTAATGGACATCATAATATTCTTTGAAGCTTGAATTTCAAGTCAATGGCCCATTTGGTGGGCCTGTCCCATATAAATAGATCTCATCTTCTGAGTGATAATAATGATAATTATTAAGAATCTCTGGGGACATCTAAAATTTTGTCGTCCCAAAAGAATGTCATTTACAGATGCATTTTTACTGGTTTCTCAAAGGAAAAGCTACGATGAAATCAATGGTCTTAAAACAGAGCGTTGAGATAACATCTACTGAATAAGCAAGTGTCATGCTCAGTACCTGATGAGGAATTTACAACAGGCGATGCTAGTTTGTGTATTAAGTGATAGAGTTAAATATACTTTTAGGGAAGATGAAGCCGACTGAAACATCCTTCAGCCCAGAGGCTGAAGTAGTAAAGGGAAGGCCTATCTACCTTGCTTGTAACTTCGAGTAAAAGGTTAAAGAGTGAATAGGAATCTTGCTCAAATGATATACACCAGTGCTTGGACATTGGAATTGTAACCTAAATTATTATTATTATTATTATTATTATTATTATTATTATTATTATTATTATTATTATTATTATTATTATTATTATTATTAGGGAAAAACTCTCTATCGCGAGAGTATATATAATGTTGTAGAGGGTCCAAAATAATACAAAGTGCTTAGAGTCCATGAATAATTTTTAAGACTTTACAGAAAGCTTTCGAACCCTTCCCTGGGCTCATCTTCAGTCCAAATGAACAATAAGTTACTTGCACAGAGGTAAATTTAAAATCAATAGTCGTTGAAGATCGTTGACAACGGTCGTTAGCTCGTTAATGGGCCAAGTGAAGAAAGCACCACCTGCCGGTATGTCAACAGCTCTTCTTGTGAGGGGAAATGGATATCCATGTTCTCGATTTAAAATGAATGTAAACGTGGACAATTTTAGTAGGGAAAAACTCTCTATCGCGAGAGTATATATAATGTTCTAAAGATTCCACAATATTTTTGTATTATTGTGGACCCTTTACAACATTATATATACTCTCTCTCTCTCTCTCTCTCTCTCTCTCTCTCTCTTCTCTCTCTCATTACATACATATACGTACACGCACCATGATATTTCAGCGCATCGTCCGTTATTCATATCACCAGATAATCCAATATCCTTTCCACGTCAGTTATCAGGCTTCCTTCATCTTATTTACTCTCGATTATCCCTTCCCCATTTTTGCATCGAGTTCTCTTTCCCTCACTTTCTCTTCTTCCTCTTCCTCTGTTATCACACATCCATATTCCTTTTATTTATTATTTTCTATTTATTTATTCCTTTCCAATAATATATGCATGCCATTCCTGACGTGACCTCTGTATCTTATATTAATATTTAAATTGAAATTCTGCATTTAAGTCTTCTATCTGCACTTATTTGACCCCTTATGGTTACTCTATGTGCAATATAATTTTTATAATATCTATGCCTTCATTTCGTATCTTGGTTGGTCCAGGGGTCCACGTCAGGCTTCTCGACCCTTTCAGCATCTTGCTACATCCCGCGGGCTTCCATAGGAGAAGAGTCCGTGCTGGCATAAAGCCAACCAACAGTACAGCGAATTCTAAGAATATTCACAAGAAGATAAAGATAAATTAGATTAAGGTAAAAAGAAACATTCACCTTCACATATCAAGTAACAGACAGTTTCAAAAACATTTCTGATACCGTATTACCCCTCCTCACCACCCCTCTCTCAACGCCCCCCCCCCCCCCCCCACCTCTCTCAACGCCCCCCCCCCCCCCCCCGCCCCCACCTGCCCCTTTTATTTGATACACGGTCATCGGAAAATACTTTGTTCCTCTTGCAAAGTCAATTCATCTGGACTGTCGATGATAAAATTCGGGTGGGCGATGACCCATCTCTGTGTCCAATGTGTCGAAAAAGTGGGGCTTCGCTTGAAAAGGATTTTATAGAATCTATGAAAATGGATTACTTCGTTTGGTATGAAAAGGAAATACACAAAGAGGTGGGTGAATTGCAGAGCCAAAAGTCAAGTCCGATGGAATCAATCCTATTTTCAGTCACATATCTAATTTCGAAAAGTGCAATAAATTAAAATTTGGACTAGAATTATATATCCCTATAAAAAGGATTTTTTTTTTTTTTTGTTTGGCATGATAAAGCTGTTGATTTTGAGGAAATAGACTAAGCGATAGTTGAATGGCATAGATAAAGTCAAGTTTGATGAAATAATTGATATTTTTAATCATTCAATACTGAAAACACACAAAATTGAAATTAAGACTTTGTAGAATTATAAGATTCTGTGAAAAAGATTTTTCTGTTAAGATAGGCTGTTGATTTTGAGGAAATAGACTGAGAGGTAGTTGAATTGCACAGCCAAAACTCAAGCTTTGATGGAATAAATGCTATTTGAATAACATATTTACAATATAAAATTACATTGCATTAAAATAAAGACTTGACAGAGTGATAAAGAAACACTACCCATGACGTACAGAGCACGAAATGTTCTACGGCCATCAGCTGACGGTTTCGATGTCATTGTCAATATTGATACCGGATAAAAACTATTTGTTTTTATTAAAAGTCCTTTTGACTGAATTGTTGAAAACAATTGCGTCGATGTCATGGCTGCCGACTTTTGTTTGAGGAGAAACAGCGTTAAAATAATTATGATTTGGGCTCAGTTAAGCTGCATTTGTATTTACAAAATAATCAATGCTATTTATGGCTGTGATATTCTGCCTCTTCATTATTTATTTCATTTCCATTTTGATGTTTCAAGTATGGTCAAGTCATTCAATTTATGGATACATTTAAGCGAACGCACACACACACACACACACACACACACCACACACACACACACATATATATATATATATATATATATATATATATATATATAATAATATATATAGATATATATATATATATATATATATATATATATATATATATATATATTATATATATATATATCTACAAAATCTCTGCGAACTCCTCTGAGCCTTCAAATATCTTAAAAAACGAAATGAACAAACAGAGAAAGATTCAGTCCACCAAGATATTATATAATATAAACAGCTCAAAGCAGCCCCCCCCCCACCCCCGCCATCAATCCACTCGATCCAACTCGAAGGAACTTCCTCCATAGAAGCTGAAAGAAAATAAAGTTCGACATTTTGTCTCCGAAATCTTTCGAGATGTCGGTTGGTGAAACAAAGACATTTTTCCCTTTAATTTTTTTTTGTTTTGTTTATATAAAAACTTTCCCCTGAGAGGATTTTGTTCCGGAGCGTCAGGATAATGTTATTGTTCCTGGAAGAGATAGGGAAGTTTGATCATTTCTTCAGAAAGGGGAAGAAATGGGACGTTTTCATTATTTTTTTTAGTAAAAACATTGTAAAAATCTTGTCCCACATACATTGGTGGAGTGGACTGGAGTAGTTGTGGGGAGTGGGTGGGAGTAGTTAGGGGGAGTGGACTGGAGTAGTTGTGGGAGTGGATGGAAGTAGTTATGGGGAGTGGCTGGGAGTATGAGAGTTGTTAGGGAGTGATTGGGAGAGTGGCGGTAGTTATGGGAGTATGGGAGTAGTTGGGGGAGTGGATGAAAGTAATGGTGGCAGCGGATGTGAGTACTTGTGGGAGTGGATGGGAGTAGTTATGAGTAGATGGGAGCATGGAAGTAGTTGGGGGCGTGGGTCGGAGTATGGTAGGTAGTTGTGGCTATGGATTGGAGTAGTTGTGGGGAATGATTGGGAGTAAGGGAGTAGTTGGGGGAGTGACTGGAGGTATAAGTAGTTTGGGGATTGGATGGCATTAATTGCGTGAGTGGATGGGAGTATGGAAGTAGTTGAGGGAGTGGATGGGAGTAGTGTTGAGAGTAGATGGGAGTAGTTCTTGATCGTGTGTGGGAGTAGTTATGTGAATAGATACGAACATGGGAGTAATTGGGGGAGTGAATGGGAGTAGTTGCATGGTGTGGATAGGAGTATGGGAGTTGGGAGTAGTTGTTGGGAGTTTATGGGAATAGTTGTGGGAGTGAATGGAAATAGTGAAGGATATTGGAAAAGAGTAATTGGGAAATGTAAGTATTATTATCCTTGAAGCCAATAAATCAGGTTAGACGATTTCATTCAGTCAATTCAAAAGGCCGAAGTATTTGTTTTTCTATTCTGAAAACGTCAGACAGGAACTCCTGGAAGTAAGAGAAAAAGTAATCCAAGAAAAAGTAATTCGGTATTTCTAAGAAATACCGAATACCGAATGAAAGAAATATATATAGATATATATAGTATATATAATAAATATGTTTTATATATATATTATATATATATAATATATATTTTTATATATATTATTATATATATTTCTTTCATTCGGTATTCGGTATTTCTTAGAAAGTATACACCAACATTTACATGTATCATATATAATATATAACGTGTGTGTGTGTGTTAGCATAGCAAAAACCATCGTGAAAGGTTCTCGAAACTCGTGAAATTATTTTTACAAAATATTCCACAGTTCATCATTGTCAAGGGAAAGGATTCCGAGGAAGGACGAGCAACACACGAAACATAAAAGTGGAAAAAACTAATCCCCAAAGAAAGGACGTAAATCCTCAGTAATCCTTGAGACAGCAGTCCTAATGAATCCTGAGACAAACGACCTGTAATTTCAGTTAATGGCCGTCCTGGCGGTTTTTGGAGGTTGGCCTCTCTTCAATATTCTCTTGCTGAGTCTTCATCAAGACTAAGTCTTATCTGGTAGAATACAGTTTCGTAAAAGTTGAAGAATTAATTTACCTTACCTAATATAACTTTCATTACATTAAACCATCCTTCAGGTTTACTATAAATGGGTTTAAAATATATACGTCAGCCTGAAACACTGGGGCATATTCCCGCTCTGGTAAACTGCATCTGAATTCGATGCACTAAAATATATCTCTAATTATCTTTCTTCGGATCTGATTAGACTAAATTGGTGCCTTCATTAGGTTCGAATCCTGCTACGGGAGGTAAGGAAGGTTTTTTCGGTTTGACACCAATCTGGATTTAAGGCTTCTAGTGAGGAAATAGAGTAGCTACGTGGTCATGGCTATTATGAATATGTTTGCAACTGATGAAGTGACTAGTAGATTCTTCTCTCTCTCTCTCTCTCTCTCTCTCTCTCTCTCAAACATTTTGTTTCATGAGACTATTTTGATCGAAATTTCTCTCTCTCTCTCTCTCTCTCTCTCTCTCTCTCTCTCTCTCGCTCAACAATTTTCGTTTCATGAGAAATATTTTGATGAAATTTCTCTCTCTCTCTCTCTCTCTCACACACACACACACACACACAAGGCTTGAAATATCAGGCCATTCCAGGGCGACTGGTGGAGGAAATAATGAAAGTGACTCCAACTATTGAGGTGAATGACTCCTTCACCAAGTTATATTGGAAGGAAATAAAGGCTCCATCATCCTCTCTCCTACAAATAGTTAGGGAACCCGGATGTGGGATGGTCTTTCCCTGGATGGCTATAATGGGATTTTTTCTTACATATCTAAAAAGATTTTCGTTGTACCAGAACACAGTTCGATGTTAATATAAATTTTTGTACGTATATTAATACAGAAATGATCACGAACTTGATATGATTCATATAGTTGACCATTTGAAAGTACGATAACGAAAGTCGATTTAATAGACCTGTTAAAAATTTAACACTGTTAATAACTGTTTTTTTTCAATAGGAAATTACATATCTATGATATAATGATGATCAGAATAAGCGAAAGGAAGAAATTATATAAATCTTACAATAAAAAGTTCTGAAAGCTATAACAGGAGGAAAGCCTCAAATCAGCTGCACTATGAATCAATTGTTTGGAGAGGGTTGTGGAAAGCAAGATGAAAGACAGAGAATATGAAAGGAGGTACAGTAAAATTAATAAAAGTGGCTGCAGTCAGGAGCTGAAGGAATGCTGCAAACAAACCAAATAGAGAATAAATGAAATATTAATATTTTCAGATGCTTAAAGAACTGGAGAGGAAATATTTGCCGACTATCAGAAGTAACTGAGAAGAAATCTTACAATGTTTGGAAGAAGAAGAGGAATGAGAAATGCAAATGAAACTCAATAAATGTCAAGAGAAAGAGAAAAAGTGGAGAAAGGCAAAGAATCGGAAGAGGAATGAAGTGACAGGCAGAATTTGGGAAAATATGCAGCAATGGAATTCAGAATTGACATTGTGGTGGAGACGAGAATGGAATCTATCTTGAGAACAACTTTAACACAGATTTAAAAGCAAGAATAGGGGCTTTCTTCGCAACAATATGGGCTAAAGTGATATTTGTTTTGTTCTGTATTATGGGCAATTAAGGCAAATTCTCTCTCTCTCTCTCTCTCTCTCTCTCTCTCTCTCTCTCTCTCTCTCTCTCTCTCTCTCTCCTTTTTTTCTTCTCCTTGCTTTCAGAACAGGAAGGAAACCTTTACTCTCTTTATCTCTCCCTTTAGCGCCAGTTGCTTATTCCTTCTTCTGTGTTGAAATTTCTCCTCCTCCTACTCAGTCCTTCTTCATATCCGCTGATCTCTCATCTCGAGAGTTGATAAGGACATTATAGTACCTCCTTATACCCCTATTCTGAGACTCGCCCCCCACCTCTCTCTCTCTCTCTCTCTCTCTCTCTCTCTCTCTCTCAAACTGTGTAAGGTGTGGTATAGCATATTTAATCCACAAAACCTAATCAGAAAATGTTCTGCATGCAACATTCCAACGCATCCTCAGTGTGCTGAAGTAATGCAAGATATGAGTAAGGATACCAGAATATTTTTCTCAACATGTCTATCATGGATAGACAATGTTATTAAATCAAGACTTAATGTGCAAATAGTTGAGGATGAAGAAGAAGAGGAAAACGGAAGAGAAGAAAACAAAACTGAAATGACAGAAAAAAATAAGGAAAACAAAGAACAAGACAAGAGTATGGATGCAGAGATACTCATTGATACTACATATGAGGCAATCAAGCAGCATACATACAAAGAAATAAATTACATGACAACACAAAATAAAATCCTGAAGAGGCTCTACCCAGATCTGCACACTGATGGGAAAGAGGAAAAAATAGACAAGAAAGACAAAGTCTGCACCCTTTTGAAAAGAGGGAATTGCAGATTCGGTGAAAGATGTTACTACAAACATCCCAAGGTATGTCACAACAATGAAAACTATGGTAAATGTTCATACCTAGACAGCTATGAGGATAAATGCAGAGATCAACATCCAAAAATATGCAAAAACCCAAAAGAAGGAGAAGGATGTAAGTTCGACAAAAATGTAAATATATGCACCCTGCAGCCGTGAATCAAAATCAGTTAAATAATTAATTAAATGATAAAATCCAAAATAGAAAATAAACAAATAAAGAGAGGAACAAAGAACATGAGGTGAAGGAAAAAAGCAAGCCATCACCGCGATATGGAGTGTCAGCAAAGAATTTCCAAGCATCAGCTCCAAGATACTACAGCTCAAGAGATAAATACTGTATATATGATGCTAGGGGATGGTGCAGATACGGAGAAAATTGCAGAGTCAGACACAAAATGAATAATAATAATGAAGGAAGATCAAATATTTTGGAAAAGTTGGATTTATTATGATGAAGGAAGATCAAATATTTTGGAAAAGTTGGATTTTTTAATGTCAGAATTTCTGGAAATGAAGAAAAGAACAACATACCAGAACAGGAAAGAGACATGAGAAAATCCTTATTATTACCCATATTAGTGATGAATGCGCAGGGTTTAGTTACGAGTAACTCAAAAAGAAAAATAGAGTTCTTAGAAGAACTAACCCAAATTGAAAAGAAAATAGATATAATGAATATAAGTGAAACCTGGTACCCAAGAGACTGGTCATGATGATCAAATGAAAGGGTTCCAAACTTATAGATCAGATAGAAAAAATAGGAATCAAGGGGGAACTGCGATATATGGGAAAGACAAAAAACAAGGAAAAATATATGAGAAATATAGTAACTCAGAATGTGAACTAATAGCGGTAGAATTTGAATCTGAAAAATTAATGAACATAGTAATATATAGACCCCCTAATACCAAAGAGTTTGACACAATAATAGAAAAATTGGATGATATATGTAGAAATCACAAGGACTGGACTATTCTCCTATCCGGAGACTTTAACTTTCATTTCATAGACTGGAAAGAACGAATATGAGATTGTGTTTGTATTTATACATATGAAAAAGAGAGTAACAGTAGTGCAGAAGATAAGAGGCAATTCGAAAAGCTATTAGATATGCTACTAGAATACAACATTCAACAAATAAATCACCTGCAAACAAGAAAGGAAAATACTTTAGACCTTGTATTTGTGAATGAGATGAATTATGTTAAAGAAATAATAGTTTATAATGCAAGTATTTCAGACCATAATGTCATAGAATTAACAGTCCATTCAAAAGCAAGTGAAAACAGAGATAAGCAAGAAATGAAAAAGTGGGAAGGATATGGAAAATACAACTTCTACAGTAAAAATATAAAATGGTCAGAAATAAATGAAGAATTAAACAAAGATTGGGATAACATTTTCATAAGTGATGATATAAAGGTAAATACAGAGATATTATATAAAATGTAAGAGAAAATAGTGGATAAATATATATCGAAGAAGAAAAGGAAACATCAGTCATGCATACCAAGAGACAGAAGGATCTTGTTCCAGAAAATCAGAAAGTGGAAAAAAGGTCTTGCAAAAGAAAAAATACATGGAAAGTGATGGAACTAAAAAGTAAGATAGAAAATGCAGAACAAAAGATTATACAATCAAAAGAAAATGAAAAATGGGACTTGGAAGAAAAAAACCCTAGTAAATATTAAGCAAAACCCCTAACTATTTTACTCGTATGCGAAAATGATGAATAAAAGAAGAATAGAAATAGGCCCTCTAAGAATTGAAGGGAGATTAACGAATGAAAAAAAGGAAATATGCAGCATATTAGCAGAACGATATAAGAGAGAATTCACCCCAAGAATTGATAATGAAGATAATGATACAGAAATAAGGGATGAAACTAGTGAATATTTATCAGACATAGATATTAAAGAAGCTGATATTGTGCAGGCTATTAATGAAATTAAAAATGGAGCTGCAGCAGGTCCTGATGGTGTCTGCTATTTTGTTGAGGAAAGTAGTTCATTCTATCATAAAGCCACTTGCAATATTATTAAGACAAAGTGTAGATACAGGCAAGATTTATGATGAGCACAAATTAGGTTATATTACCCCTACTTTCAAAAGTGGATCAAGACTAGAGGCAAGTAATTATAGGCCTGTGAGTCTAACATCACATATTATGAAAGTATATGAAAGGGTAATGAAGAAAATTATTATCAAACATTTAATAAAAAAAATAATTTGTTTAATATAGGACAATATGAATTTGTACCCGGAAAAAGTACACAAACACAACTGTTAGTCCACCGTGAGAACATATACAAAAATATGAAAAACGAAAATGAAACAGATGTGGTTTATCTAGACTTTGCAAAAGCTTTTAACAAGGTAGATCATAATATATTAGCGAAGAAATTAGAAAACATAATATAGTGGACAAAGTAGTGTAATATATGTATATGTTTAGAATTTCTTATTTAACAGAAGTGCTTGTTATTCTTAAAGTTGTTAATCATTTTAAGTTGTTAAGCTGCACTTGTTTGTATTAACAATGCTTCAGAGCTAGTTTCCTTCATTACTCTCATATTTACATATTTACTTCTGTTCCTTGTCTTGTATTTTCTGTGAGTTGTTTGTAAGAGTTCCAGTAATAAAGACCTATTAAGAAGCCGGTATTTCCTAGAACGTCCTCAGTATAAGAATACTATATTGGCGACGAGAATAAAACAAGGAAAACTCAGATTCTTCGTGATCGGCAGACATCGAGATGCCCTATCTTGGAAATGTTGCAGACTTTAATCCGGATCTGGAAGACTTTGATGTTTATGTAGAAAGAGTGCAGTTGTTTTTCACCGTAAATGACATTGAAGAGGAGAAGAAGACTGCTGTATTTTTAACTTTGGTGGGCCCCAAGAACTATGCTATATTAAGAGTTCTGATCCATCCAAGTAATCCGAATTCCAAGACGTTTGGCGAGTTAATTTTGGTTCTTAAAAATCATTTCTCTCCAGTGCGTAGTGTGATTCCAGAACGATTCAAATTTAACAGAAGACGTCAAGGAAGCAATGAAACTATATCTGATTATGTGGCTGTTCTTAAGAACATGTCCTCTACGTGCCAGTATGGTGATTTTCTGAATGACGCGTTACGAGATAAATTTGTGGAAGGGATCGCTGATGTAGAATTACAGAGAGAACTACTTAGGAAAAATGACCTGAGTTTCGCTAAGGCTGTAGAGCTCGCGGTTGCATTTGAGATGACTAAGAAATCATCACGTGAATTGAGACCTTTCACTGTAGCATCGGGGGACGATGAAACTCTTCAGGTTGAGGCCGCAAAATGCACTAAAGATGAAAAAAATACAGATCATAAGAATGTTATGAATGTCAAAGACAAAAATGAGTTTAGATGTTATTGTTGTAACGGGAAGAATCATTTTGCCAGAAATTGCAAATTCAGAAGTTTTACGTGTAGTAAATGTAAGAAAATTGGACATGTTGCTTGTGCTTGTAGATCAAGATATTTGAATACTGTCGGGGAGAAATCAGATGACCTAAACGATGAGATTCAAGAATAAATTCTGGAATTACATCAGATTGATGGCATTAAACTGAACTCTTCCAAGGCAATTATGATTAAGGTATTACTCAATGGGAAACCAGTGAAGTTTCAACTAGACACAGGGGCTAGTGTATCTGTTATAGGATCCAAAACATTTTTCAAACTGTATCCTAATGCAAAGCTGAAGCCTTCCAGCAGTATTTTACGTACATATTCAGCTGAAATCTTAAAGATAGTGGGTGAGGCTCTGATGCTAGTACAGTATAAAGATCAAAAGTTACAATTGCCCTTAAAGGTTGTTAAGGGAGATAGACCTTCATTCCTGGGTCGGGATTGGTTAATGAATCTAAAATTTGACTGGAAAAATATCTTTGAAGTGGAAGATGAATTCTCTGTCATCAGATCGTACCCTAATGTTTTTTCGAGTTCCTTCGAAAAGATTAAAGAATTTTAAGCCCATTTCAAAATGAAAGACTGTATATCTCCAAAGTTTTGTCGAGCAAGACCCGTTCCTTACGCCATGCGAGAAAGAGTTAGCAGGCTGTTAGATTTAATGGAGGAACAAGGGATTATATCTAAAATGACTCACAGTAGTTGGGCTACTCCAGTAGTCTGTATAGGTAAAGCAGACGGCAGTGTTGGTATTTGTGGTGATTACAAGGCTACAGTAAATAAAGCAATTGATGTCGACATTTATCCTTTTCCAACTACGCAAGATCTATTTGCTAAATTAGCAGTTGGACAGAAATTTACCAAGCTAGATCTTTCTCGTGCTTACGAACAATTGGAAGTGTCTCCGGAATTTAGGGAGATGTTGACAATTAATACGCATAAAGGACTATATAAAGTGAACAGAATGATGTACGGTATAGCTTCTGCACCCGCCATATTCCAGAGAGTAATGGATACAATATTAAGTGACATAGATAACTGTGGATGCTTGCTGGATGATATAATTGTAACAGGTAAAAACGATGCGGATCACCTTCAAAATCTGAAAAACGTTCTGGATAGGCTGTCAACACACAATATTCGGCTGAAGATTAAGAAATGCACTTTTATGAAAGATAGAGGTGAGTATCTTGGGCATGCAATTGATGCCAGTGGTGTACATATGACTCAAACAAAAATTGATGCAATATTAAAGGCACCAAGGCCAACCAATATTACAGAGCTGAGAGCACTGATTGGAATGGTTGGGTATTATGGGAAGTTTTTAGATAACTTGGCAACAGTTTTAGAGCCAATGCATAAATTACTTCGCAAAAGTAATAAATTCAAGTGGAATGAGGACTGCGAAAGAGCTTTCAAGAAAATAAAACAGATGTTAACATCTGCTAATTTTTTAGTTCATTTCGATTCTAGATTGGAAATACGGTTGGCAGGAGATGCGTCAGCTTATGGTCTAGGAGCTGTTATTTCGCATCTGATGCCTGAGGGCAGTGAGAGACCAATTGCTTACGCTTCTCGGTGTCTAAAAGTGGCGGAGCGCAATTACTCACAGGTGGAAAGAGAGGCCTTGGCAATTATCTTTGCCGTATCTAAATTTCGAATGTATCTGTGGGGTACGCATTTCCAGTTACTGACTGATCACCAGCCTTTAGTTATGTTATTTGGCAATGATAAACGTGTTCCTGAGGCTGCTTCTTCAAGAATTCAGCGATGGGCTTTGGCTCTGTCAGCTTATAATTTTACAATAAGTTATAAATCAAGTAAAAATCATGCCAATGCCGATATGTTATCAAGATTACCCTGCCAGGAGACAAAATTCCCAGAGTCAGAATATGTTGTATGTTTTATGGATGAATTACCAGTGTTTTCCAAAGATGATTATGCAGTATACGAAAAAAGATTCCATATTAAGTAAGACGATGTATTATGTAATAAACGGCTGGCCAAGAGTGTGTCCTGAGGGTTATGAAGCGTTATACCCTCCAGCCTAAGAAGGCGAGTGTTAGAGGAACTTCATGAGGATCATATGGGGATTGTTAAAACCAAGAGTAAAGCAAGGAGTTACGTGTGGTGGCCAGGATTAGATAATGATATCGAGTCCTTGGCCATTAGCAAGAGGTCCTTGGGAGAGGATTCACGTAGATTTTGCAGAAAAAGATAATCATAGATTTCTCTTAGTCGTAGATTCATATTCAAAATGGCCTGAAATATATCATATGAATTGTACAACTTCTACAAAGGTCATTGAAGTGCTGCGGATGTTAATGGCTTCTTACGGTTTACCTAAAACTTTAGTTAGTGATAACGGAAGTCAGTTTGTATCTCATGAATTCTAGGAATTTCTGGGAAATAATGGAGTTAAGCACTTGTGTAGTGCAACATATTCCCTTAAAAGTAATGGGCAAGTAGAAAGATTGGTTCAAACGTTTAAGAATTTTCTTTGCAAAAATGTGGGAAAATTTAGTGTCCAGACATTAGTTGCTAAATTCCTCTTTTCTTATCGTAATACACCACAGACCTCAACGGGAACTACGCCTTCTCCCTTGTTTTTACAACGCGAAGTTCGAACTAGATTGTCCTTATTACGTCCTGATCCTACGGAACAAGCAGTGGAAGCTCAGTCGTCCCAAAAATATTAAAATATTATCATGATTTGAGGGGACGCACTCGAAATCGTACTTTTGAAGTCGACGATCCTGTCCTGGTTAGGATGAATGCTGCCAAAGGGGGATGGACATGGGGAAAAGGAAAAGTTATATCAACTGAAGGATCGGTAAACTACAGGGTATCAGTGGATGGCAGGCAGGTACTAAAACATATCAATCAACTGTTACCTTTGAATAATTGGCTTAATTTGAGCCCTTCAGAAGCCTCAAAAGAAATCCTAATACCGGAGGCATTACCATCAGTTGATGTACCACCTACGATTGAACCAGAGACCGATGAAAATATTCAGTCAGGCATCTAGTGATAATATCGACAACGACATTGGAACCAATGAGCCTTTAAGTTCAAGGGACATAAGCAAAGAAGAAACCAATCAACGAAGATATCCTTTGAGAGAAAGACGTCCTCCTGATAGACTAGGATATTAATTGATGTAAACAATGTGTACTTTTGAGGGGGAGGAGTGTAATATATGTATATGTTTAGAATTTCTTATTTAACAGAAGTGCTTGTTATTCTTAAAGTTGTTAATCATTTTAAGTTGTTAAGCTGCACTTGTTTGTATTAACAATGCTTCAGAGCTAGTTTCCTTCATTACTCTCATATTTACATATTTACTTCTGTTCCTTGTCTTGTATTTTCTGTGAGTTGTTTGTAAGAGTTCCAGTAATAAAGACCTATTTAGAAGCCGGTATTTCCAAGAACGTCCTCAGTATGAGACTACTGTAAGTAGGAAGATAGTTAAAAGAATTTTTACACAACAGAAAACAGATAGTTATTGCAAACGATGAGAAATCGGATGAAGCTAAGATAATATCCGGTGTGCCATAAGATATGGTGTTAGCTGCATTACTGTTTGTTATTATGATTGCAGACATAGACAGTAATGTTAAGGACTCGATACTGAGTACTTTCGCCGATGACACAAGAATAAGTAGAGAAATTAAATAGGTACGCACTACACAGAGACCTTAACATAGTATATGATTGGGCAGAGGTAAATAGGATGGTATTTAACTCTGATAAATTTGAATCAATAAATTATGGAGACAGAAGGAAAGCTATATACATATAGGGGACCTAACAATGAGACAACCACAAATAAGGAAGCAGTTAAAGACCTTGGTGTGATGTTGATTAGGAACATGTTATGCAATAATCAAATAGCAATTCTATTGGCAAAATGTAAAGCAAAAATAGGAATGTTGTTACGGCACTTCAAAACAAGAAAAGCTGGACACATGATTATGCTTTATAAAACGTATGTTCGTAGTCCACTTGAATATTGCAATATGATATGGTACCCACACTATCAAAAGGATATTGCATAAATAGAGAGTGTACAAAGGTCCTTTACAAGTAGAATAGAAATTAAGAATCTTGACTACTGGGAGAGACTACAGTTTTTAAAATTATATAATCTAGAAAGGAGAAGAGAATGCTACATAATAATTCAGGCATGGAAACAGATAGAAGGAATTGCCGAAAACATCATGGAGCTAAAAATATAAGAAAGAGAAAGCAGAGGTAGATTAATAGTGCCCAAAACTATACCAGGAAAAATAAGGGAAGCACACAGGACATTATTCCACTACGCACCAGCATCGACAATGCAGCGTCTATTCAATGCGTTGCCAGCTCATCTGAGGAATATATCAGGAGTGAGCGTTGATGTGTTTAGGAATAAGCTCGACAAATATCTAAGCTGCATCCCAGACCATCCAAGATTGGAGGATGCAAAATATACCGGAAGATACACTAGCAACTCTCTGGTAGACATTAGAGGTGCCTCACACTGAGGGACCTGGGGCAACCCGAACAAGATGTAAGATCTGTAAGGTCTGTAAGTACACAAATCACCAGATGAACCACGATGGTGTGTGTTTATGTAAATGTACGTATATGTGTGTGTGTTCAGCGCTGAAGTGGAAATTGAGAGTTAAAAGGTTTGAAAGCCGAGCAGGAGGAAAACCTTTTGCATTTGATTTATGAATCAATTGTTGGGAGAAGGTTGAGGAAAGCCAGATGGAAGAGAGAAAATATGAACGGAGGAACAGTAAAAGGAATGAAAGGGGATGAGTCTAGTGGCCCAAGAGACTCTGCTAATTAACTTTAACTAATGCCGAGAGTATAC
>NC_061095.1:60805892-60830892 GCF_015104395.2 Macrobrachium nipponense | reverse complement strand
GAGAGACAGAAAAGGGTCTCTGGTCACCAGACCCTCGGTCCTAAGGCTATTTTTTTGCAGGAGTCTTGGTGAAAGGGCTTGCCAGATCTGAAAGGATCTGATCTGGGAAGGAGGGAGGAGAGGGACCTCTTGACCTCAAAAGGGAGCAAATCAAGGACTTCCTTTCGTGGAAGGATCCTGCTGCCCCTGTAACAGAGGCATGTCTGTTATTTTGTCTTTTAATTTATTATTGGCTCTTTCTTTCATGAAGTATATTTATGACAATGTATACATACATATAGATGGATAGATCTGGATATTTATACATATGAATAGATAGTCAGATATACAGACAGAGAGACATATCCCCATTGTCATATATTCCATCCTCATTGGAGCGCTTTCTTTATCTCCTAAAGGCCTCTCCAGAGTTTCCTTCAAAAGGAGGAAATAAAAAGCCTGCAATAAACTGAAGGAGAAATCCCCACCACCTTCCATTTAAAGCCTAATGGAAAACTAATGGTATTTTTCCTATAACTGGTGATGTAGATTTCTTTATGCTCTCGTCTCAGTCTCAAAGAACGACTTCTTCTAAAGTCCTGAGCCTAAAATGAAAGGGTCTTTTATATCAAGGATGAAGATAGAAATATTATTAGTGAACTTGGATACTATGTTATAAAGGAATTGTACTTCGTTATAGAAATCTATCACGAAATGAAAAATGTAAATTAATTATTAGGTAGGAATATATCTATATATATATATATATATTATATATCTATATATATATAGATATATATATATATATATATAATATATGATATATTATATGCCTTTAAACAACAACCAATTCGCTCTACTCAGAATTAAAAATATTTCCATATATGTTTACCGGAGAGGAAATTTTTAGTTGATATAATAATTTCGTCCTATATATATATATATATATTACATGGGGAAAAACCTCCATGTATTTCATACGGTAAGCGTGGACACGAAAACGGAAGGCAGACCCCACTACACAGACAGGCTCTCTCTCTCTCTCCCGGCAATCACCCCACATCTCTCCTCTCTCTCTCTCTCTCTCACCTATTTCTCTCCATTCTAACAGGTAATGAAAAATGAGAGAGTTGCATCATAACATAACGTTTATTTACAAGAATAAATCAATTAACTAAGAATACCAGTCTTACAGACTAACTTAAAACAACTCATTGTCAAGTCACCCAAAAGGTCACACCTTTCCCTGGGAACTCTGTCCCACCGAAATCCAGAACCATCTGTACAAAGATACAGAACACATTCTGGTAAGTACACACACAAGTTTAAAGACAAAGTTAATAAGATGGAACATCTTACAAGATATCAAACAAGCCCACCCCTTTGGCTAAAGTAAAGGTAACACTTACCCTTTTCCCAACCGGACACTAAACACTGTCACAAAAAACTCCCCCGGCGAATGCCACGGCATCTTTGCCTATGACTCGAAGCCCTCTGTCAAAATCCCTCCCATAGGTTTGGGTATGAACGCTTTTAACTACGAAAGAGGCGCACACGCACATACGAACACACAGTTCGCTAGCGCCTCGCGGTTCTAGCTGCATCTAGTTTCACAAGGCACTTTGAGACGAGTTCATAAACTGTCGTACATTGACTTCCTGAACTAAGCACTTTTATCTCACGCCATCCCCTAGAAACTCATTCATCAGCTACTCTCAGGTCGTTACTCTGCACTGTCCTCCACATTCCACAGGTTACAGAGAATGCACGAACAATACATAATTAATCAAAACCCTATGTCTTACAGATTGCTCGGCCTCGCACCTATATGCTAGCTCCCGCCTAGCAAAATTGCTTATACAATATAAAACATTGGCCGGCTTAAAATAAAATAAGTAAAACTGCACGTCTCTGGCATTATAAAATAAAGTCTTATCACGCTTTAATCTCCCAATAACACAAAACGCATTTTCTCTCATATTTTCTGCATAAGGATTCTTGAACATCCCTCTTCGCTTGTCTGCAAGTAGCTGAACAGACAGCAACAGGCTATAGCAACTGTAGGAAGACGGAATGCCTCCCTCATCGTAGAAGACTCTCACGGCTTCTTGTATATCCCAAAAAAACACGCTGTAGAATTCTCTCGATCACCCATCATG
This sequence comes from Macrobrachium nipponense, assembly GCF_015104395.2. Lineage (NCBI taxonomy): Eukaryota > Metazoa > Arthropoda > Malacostraca > Decapoda > Palaemonidae > Macrobrachium > Macrobrachium nipponense. Next base: position 60,828,754 of record NC_061095.1, on the reverse strand, counting down.
GAAATACTTGTAATCACCATGGGGTAAAATAACAGCAACCTCTCTTCACGGCTGGTGGACGTCTTGCTGGAGTCGGGGACGACTTTTTTCCCTTTGGGTGTGTGTTAGTATGTCAGTCAAGTCTTTGGTCAATCTAAGAAAATTAACCCAAACATACTACCTCTATCAAACAATGATCTCAAAAAGGTCAGAAATACTAACTGAACGTCTCCCAATTAACTCCCTCAAATATGACTACTAAAATGATAAGTCATTATCACAACTCTCTAAGAAAAAAAAAACATCAAGTCTCCAAACTCGCACATCAGCACACACAAAATCAGAAATCACAGCAACTCCACGGAATTCTGCACTCACATTTCGAACTCGAATGTGCTCACAAGAAAGAAAAAAAAAAAAGAAAAAATTCGCAATAAGCCCAAGAAAGAAAAGAATCACGTAACACCCAGACCCAAAAAATTTTCTCTTAAGTTCTGACATTTAAACAACCCACAAAATCAGTAAAAAACCTCCAGCTTTTAACAGCAAAAACCCCTTTACTGCTCAATATTAATCACAATGAGACTTAATGTCAACTCCCATTTACGTAAGTAACAACCCTCGAAAAATTACACCTCCCGGTAAAATCAAATCTCCCGTCCAAAAAAGAAATGTTACTTAAGCTCAATCCCCAAATCATATTCTCTCATAGGAAAAGGAAGAAAAAATAATAAAAAAAAATAATAATAATCACAAGTAGATTTCCCCAATCACAAAATACCATAATACATGTATAATATGCATAACTCCCGCGTTTTTCCCCAAATGCTCCATGTAAAACCCACGGAATTTGCCAGAAAGCAAACTCTCATACATGCTTTCGTGAAAATGCTATAGCCACATTTCCAGATATTGCAAAAATTCTGATCTATCACCATCAGAAGAAAAGAAACAGCACAGCTCAGCACACGGCTCATCACATCGCCTGTCAGCAGAAAAATCACCTGCGGACGCATGCTCAAACAACAGCACAAAAATTGTCCAGTCAGACACGTAAGTTTGGAAACTCATGATTCTCAAGAAAAAAGGTCTAACTGACACATTTCACAGAATTAACTCCAGGATATGACTAATGTGTTCAAAAATTTGTCTCGAAGACTTATTCTCTCAACATTACTTTTCCCAAATTATATTTCTCCAAGAATAACACACTTGTGAACATGAAAAATGCACACATCTCCCAAATGACTCGTAATGCAGTAATGCCACTTCTCTCTAAATAGTCACGAAATCAAAAAAGAGAACCACAGAAATCTTCTCTTTGCTCAAAAAAAAACAAAAAAAAAAAAACTCCATAACCACAAAAAAAAGGGTTACCCGCCCAAGATTAATTCCAACTCCATTATGAGACATCATATCAATAATAACACCACTCCGGTTATAAAAATATTTCCTCCATTTGGTTAATAACAACCCCCTATATTATTCTCTTATTTCTCCACGCCAGCCATGTCAGTAGAAAAAAAAAAAAAAAAAACACCCTCCAGGAATATTGAGAATAATCACCTCTATTTCGGCAAATACAAAATATTTACCTCTATTTCCACAATAACTCCATGTGGAACAAAACAAGGCTCCAAATAATATATCTCCAAAAAAGGAATATCAAAAAATGAAATCCCATCTCCAAAAAAATGTGGCACTCAGGCAACTAACTCACACACTCACAAATATTGCCCCATAATCTCCAAATATGTGTCTCCATTTGCAACAAAGATGGCTGCAAAATAATTGAACTAAACATAGCTCATACCACATTGGCAAATATCAAAAATGGCCAAAAATATATCTCCCATATATTATATCTCAAATACTCCAAAATAAATATACCGCCTCCAATTATCTCTCCAAAATAATATATCTCAATTATAACTCAATTATAACTCCAATTCTCCAGAGAATAACTCAATGTTATAGTAAAAAACTATAAAAACTCACTCCATTTAGCATAACTGCTAAAAAAGGGCAAAAACTCGGCAAATAAAACTGTCTAGAAAGTTCTAGAAAAAATCACCAATGTGCCACAAGTCATTATAACAGAACTCCAAATTCACAGTGTCTAAGCAAAGACTTCCCCATATGCACTACGACATAAGTCATTAGAAAACTTAACCAAGTTTCCTATCTCTCACAAAGTTGTCACAAATACAACAAAGGTATTGTGCAAGAAAACTCACAATTTCTGGAACACAAATATCCAGAGAAAAAAATGTAGTGCCCTTACGTATGCATTCAAAACGTGCAAGAAATTCTCCCCTATATTACTCTATAGCATCAAATAGCTAAAACACGAACACGTTCTCTTAAATGACTCTAAGTCATGAACTGAGATAATCATTCAACTAACTGGAGAGAAAAAACAAATTCAAATTCACCCATTGTAAAAAAAACTTGTGTCAGCTATGGCTAACTTCCAAAAAAGGAGAAAAGAAAAATCAACGGCACCATTAACTATCTCCCGTAACTCACTAGATGTCAAGCAATTATCTGCTGAACTCATATAAAAAAGAAAAAAAAACTAAAATAATGTGTTGTTAGTTCCTCCCATAATCACAAAAGATTTCACCTCCCTTGACAGCATTAAAACACCCACGTATAGTATATAAAAAATCAGTATCAGAATATCATTATCACAAAATCACCAAAAAAAAATTGCTATCATCAAAAATCATCAGTATCAGTACAAAATTAACACCAAAGTTAATGCTTGTCCATTCTCCAAAAATTCAGCACAAAATTCAGCAAAAAATCCCACACAATTCACCAAGATTCAGCCAGATTCATCAAGACTCAGCAAAACTCATCCCCGTGAATCACTGAAAATATTCTCCAAAGTTACAAGAACTGAACAAATAATTAACACAAGACTTCTCCCATTAATTCATCGTAATAATTCTCACCTGAATAATTATCTGTAATAATTATTAAATAATCTCCCATGAAATATCTCAAATCTCTCGTAAAACAATTCTCCCGTAATGATTATTATACTTAAGCAAACCCCCCGTGACACATCTCAAGTCATAAAATTATTAATAATAACAATAATAATAACTCTCCACAGCAATAATTCTCAAGTAAGGGTGAAATTCAAAATAGCATACAACAGTATTGCTGAATCCTATGACATACAATTTCTCCAGCATGCAACACCATGACATAACACCATTGCCACACAACACAGATACAACACCAATCATCGGCATTTCAAAGTAATTTCTCCAACACAATAAAAAAAAATAATCTGTGTATCCCCCTTATATTTGTGTCTTTCAAGGCACAAAGAAACATATAACACATCCCGTGCATGTTAACTACTTTTCCCCTCATTTTCGTAAAAAGGAAAAAATCTCTTTTTATTTCCTTTTCTCTTCATCCAAGGGAGAGAAAAAAAAATCTCTTTTCTAAAAAAAAAGACTCTACGGGCATTTCACTTCATCAACTTATCAATCAGCTGATGTCTTAGCATCCAATGTCAAGGCCAGACCCATCTCCAACACAAAGATAAAAAAAAAAAGGAAAAGGGGGAATTCACCCACACTGAGACTAAAAAAAAATTTCTCCCCCCTGAGAACAACCCCTCAGTCAAGCGGCAGAACACTCCCCCGAGGCATGCCAGCAGTATCCCCATCCCTGCACTATCTCACGAGTGAGGCTAGTGGTACCCATGCAACTATCCTCCCAAGGGATGCCCGTACACCCTCGCAATGCAAGGCGTCTCTCTGTAGAAAATATGCTGAGCCTTAAAATTGTGGCCGCTCTCGTGTCTCTAAGCCAAATCTGCTTATATAAGCACAGTTCCCATGCATAGAAAAATACACTCCTATGTTTTAAACAAAGACGAATGCATACGTCTATTATAAACACGTGCAAATAAAGAAAACACTTCACTATGGGGAAAGAAAAAATTGTTTTGACCTCTTGAACCAATCCCATAACCCTGAAATATTTAAACAAAAACCCACTCCTTTTTGATAAACAATAGTTCTTTAACCTCACCACTCCATAATGGGAAAAAAGAACTCGAAATTCTTCGTAAAAAACGCGGTAGTGATATAACAACGACCGCCGCACAGGTATCTTCGGAACACTCGTCATTGCACAAGCAAAGTCACACTGGGTGCGCTCACTGCTTCAGGCTAGACTCCTGGGAAAATGCTGAGTCCATAAAAAATCCTTCCTCAATTTAGCACAGTTAATCAGACAGACATTTTCTCATTTTTTCACTAAGTAACTGAAAACTAACAGTTTAACGATTTTCCACAATCCCACAAAGCTTTGTCCGTTCGAAACTATCGCTAAGTCACGGCCCCTTTTGTTTTTTGTTTTCTAAACTGGCCACTCATATCTCTACATTGGCGTTCCTAGGCGGATAGAAAAAAAAGAAGAAGACTTTCTATATCCCCTTTTTAAACCGCTGCCACCACTATTACATGGGGTTTAAAAACCTCCATGTATTTCATACGGTAAGCGTGGACACCGAAACGGAAGGCAGACCCCCACTACAGACAGGCTCTACAGGCTCTCTCTCTCTCCCGGCAATCACCCCACATCTCTCTCTCTCTCTCTCTCTCCACCTATTTTCTCTCCATTCTAACAGGTAATGAAAATGAGAGAGTTGCATCATAACATAACGTTTATTTACAAGAATAAATCAATTAACTAAGTAATCCAGTCTTACAGACTAACTTAAAACAACTCATTGTCAAGTCACCCAAAAGGTCACACCTTTCCCTGGGAACTCTGTCCCACCGAAATCCAGAACCATCTGCCCAAGATACAGAACACATTCTGGTAAGTACACACACAAGTTTAAAGACAAAGTTGAAATAGATGGAACATCTTACAAGATATCAAACAAGCCACCCCTTTGGCTAAAGTAAAGGTAACACTTACCCATTCCCAACCGGACACTAAACACTGTCACAAAAAACTCCCCCGGCGAATGCCACGGCATCTTTGCCTATGACTCGAAGCCCTCTGTCAAAATCCCTCCCATACGTTTGGGTATGAACGCTTTTAACAGAAAGAGGCGCACACAGCACATACGAACACACAGTTCGCTAGCGCCTCGCGGTTCTAGCTGCATCTAGTTTCACAAAGGCACTTTGAGACGAGTTCATAAACTGTCGTACATTGACTTCCTGAACTAAGCACTTTTATCTCACGCCATCCCCTAGAAACTCTTCATCAGCTACTCTCAGGTCGTTACTCTGCACTGTCCTCCACATTCCACAGGTTACAGAGAATGCACGAACAATACATAATTAATCAAAACCCTATGTCTTACATATATATATATATATAGATATATATATATCTATATAGATAGATATATATATATCTATATAGATATATATATATATATATATATATATATATACATATATACACACACACACACACATATATATATATATATATATATATATATATATATATATATATATATATATATATATATATATATATATATATATATACTATATATGTGTGTGTATATGTGTACGTGTGTGTCTTAATACACAATATATAAAAAAGAAAAATTACCTTGACTTTGTGCTTGTGAGAAAGTATATCCAAAGGAATTTGAATATAAATGGACAAATATATAATGCCTTATAATGTTTTACACATGCAGCTATATGAGTTAAAATATATGGAATAAGATACAGAAACTTAAAAAAAGCTAATATAGCCCCCTGTACTCAAAAGATAGCGCGCCCGGGAGGGCAGTTGCCATGTTGTGTTTTTTTCTTTTTGCTGACAATCTGGGTAGCATAAATTTGATGCCCGCACTCTTAGCTGACAGCTGGGGGCACCAAAGCTGCTACCCATAGAAAACGGTTATTGGGTTAACCTAAATTTTGCGAACTGCAAAGTCAAAGACATCAGCTGCTTCGTAGAATTCTGCCGGACTGAAATAACAGGAACTTGGCAAAGGATCTGGGAATCACGTGAGGCTTTGGAATCGAACAGGAATTAAACTATTCGCAAATGGGTTTGACTTATAACCTGAGTATAGTGTCTATCCAGATTCTATCAACCTGTTCGTTAACTACGCCTGGCCACTCTGGTAGTAGGATAGAACAAGTTATATTCGTTTTATCTTTCTTAAGATCTCCAGCTGAAAACACTCATGAACTGTAGAGTCAACTACTATAATAAACCCAAGACTGTTCCAATGGAAAATCAGCCTGCAGAGAGAGAGAGAGAGAGAGAGAGAGAGAGAGAGAGAGAGAGAGAGAGAGAGAGAGAGAGAGAGAGAGAGAAGAGAGAAAGAGAGAGAGAGAGAGAGAGAGAGAGATAGGGTACAGTAAAAGGTAAAATATTAATAAATGGGAAGGAACTAAAAATAAAACTGATCTCAGCTGCAGAGCAAGAACGAATATCTCCTCGCTGAAAAATTGTCGATCAGAAGATGCCACACCACAATAGCATTATAGCTGAAGCGAGATAAAAGGAAGTCCTGGAATAGAACTCCTATTCTAAAATGACAAAGAACCCAGTTCCTACCAAAGAACTGATCCACAAAAACACGAGTGAGACAACTCTTGGTTCTGAAGCAATGGTGAAAATACCACCACACTATAATTTGTTTCCCAGAACAAAGTTACTCATTCTCCATCAGTTTTGGTCTTCCCAAACTGAATAAATTCTACGTTTCATCAACCTAAAACTCACTCGTTCGCGATTTGATTAATAAAGCGCAGATCATATTAAACTGCTCTTCCAACTCTAATCTGAATACTAATGAGAAGTTATGTGGTACATTGTGAGTAATGGGTCTTTTTTTGTTTGAAGAATTTTTTGGTAAAATTTTGCATGGTTGGAATGTATATTAAATTCTAAATCATTACTGGTGAAATCTAGAGAACTGTGACATACAGAGAGAGAGAGAGAGAGAGAGAGAGAGAGAGAGAGAGAGAGAGAAATACACGATAATACTCTGTAAAAAACGAAGACAAAAGGGCAATTTGACTGTACGTTTGAGGATTACGGAGACTCATTAGTTCCTCTCTTTCTCTTTACTTTCTCTCATACACAGAATAGACACTCAAAGGACAACTCTTATCCTTTGTTCTCTATTGTTTATTGTCTGTCCCTTTTCCTTCCTTTGCAGCGATGATGGACAAAAAAGGCTTCTACATAAAGACAACTGGATGCCTCCTTTTGGGGAAAAGTTCATCTCCCCTCTTTTGTTTTTGCTTTGAAAGAAACTAAAAGGAAATTGGTATAAAAGACTTTGGCTATTAAATCTTCCTTCTGAGGGATAGAATGGTACGAGAAACAGAAACAGCAAATAAATCATGAAAAAATTGCTGATTATAATATACTTATTCAAGAAACAAATTTCTCTCTGCTTAACAAAACATCTTACTTAATTCTCGACAATCTGAGGCTTCAGTTCATTATCTGGAAATTGGAGACACGAAACTTCGTCATTATCCGGAATTTGCAGAAATAAACCTGTTATTCTGAAACCACAATTCGTCATTTTCCGGACACTGCAGACAGAACCTTTGAATCGTAACTGATGTCCACATCTCGAGTCCCAAAATCCATCTTCCCTCCAAAGGCGCCTCATCAGATGGACCAATCAGAGGCTGCCACCTGTGGCCATATATACTGCCCCTCCTGAATGAATAGCCAGTGGAGTTTCCCTCATTTGCCTTTTGGGGTCATTTGAATAACCTCGACCGAGCAATGCCCAGGTCACTGATGGTTCTATTCTTTTGAGTCTAGAAGATTCTCTCTCTCTCTCTCTCTCTCTCTCTCTCTCTCTCTCTCTCTCTCTCTGTGCCTCGGCTGTGACGGAGGCCTCACTGTTTGCAGAATTTGTACTTCATAATTATAATAATAATAATCAATTATTCAAGAAGAAAAATAATAACTGAATTGTAATACTATCCTTTATTTCGGCTCAGGGTCATATACAATGAATATACAAAATACACAGTAACATACACAATCTAGATATATGAGACAACATGATAAGAAAAATGAGTAATCGGCACTTATCCACAAAATAGCTGAGGTAGCATAAAAAGATGTAATCATAATACTGGTAATAACAGTAATAATATTGGTGAGAAAAAAATGCATTGAGAGTTATAACAGTTAGTGCACAGATTATATAACTAAAATTTCAACTAGAGACCTTAGGTGGTTACAGTAGTCAGGTGCACAGGGCTAAATACGAAAATTGAATGTAGAGAGAAAAAAAAAACTTTAACTTGATAGTAATCACAGTAATAATGAAACATAAAATATCAGCAATAAATATAATAATGACAAATTCTGCAGATGACATCTTGCCAATACAGAGATTAAGTCCTTTAGGGGACAAAGGCCTCATTTTTCCATCTTTCCCACAATTTAGATCTTCTTGCTTCACTCCTTAGGATGCTTTGTATGAGCGAGTTGCGGCTGTTTCTCACTCGGGTTACCAGACTGGACATTTTTCGCCTTACAATGATTTTTAAATTGTCCAGGTGGTTTTTTCTAAGAACATCTGTGTGGCGGAGTGGTAGCGTGGAGTGTTTGTGAGGCGTCTCAGAATGTCATTGTGCACAACAGTGATACGTCTCATGGTCTCTCGGGTATAGTTCGTCCAGAGGGAACACCCATAGATACTGTAACAGTACGAGCGGAAGAGCAGCAGTTTTCACGTCTCGGTGACGAAGGGCAAACCCCCTTGAATTCTGTTGCCAGTTGCACATAATTTACGACGCCTCTGTTCAATGTCTGCTGTATCTTTTAGGTCGTCGGTGATAATGTGACCAAAATACGGAAATTCGCGCACAAATTCCAGCCGATGGTTTCCGAGGAAAATTGGGGTGTTCTGCAATATGCTTAAGCGATCTCAAATTCCTCTGCATATTGGCGGCAAGTGTCGACGAGTCGTTGGAGGCCATGAACTGATAGGTAAATCAGAACCATATCGTCGGCGTAACAGAGGTTGTTTATAGTTGTTTCATTGACAGCGCATCCGATGGGAGTGAGTTCAGTTTCAGTTTGACATTCAAGGCATCTGTGTACGTATTAAACAGGTATGGAGAGAGAATGCCCCCTTGCCGAAGCCCGTTTAGGGAGCCGAAGGTGTACGATAATACGTTACCCCATTTGACACAGAATTGCTGTGTGGAGAACCAGCAATGTAAAATGCCAATTAGATATAGGGGTGTGCCCCTTTTATGCAGCTCCAGGAAGAGCTTCAGGTAGTTTACTCTGTCAAATGCTTTTCTCACATCTACAAAACATAGAAAAACAGGAGAGGCTGATGATAGGTAGTAGTTCAGCAATTCTTTCAGTATGTAGATGCAGGTGTCGGTTGAGTGGTTTGCTTTAAACCCGAACTGGTTGTCAGTGGTGTGTAGAAAGGGGAGAAGTCTCACAAGAAGAACCGACTCAAGTATCTTCGATGCGATCGTTGTGATTGCAATTGGCCGGTAGTTGCCAGGTTCAGATGCATCCTTTAGCTTGTTTTTGATTAATGGTATCAAGTGAACTTGAATTTGAAAGCTTCTGCGGTAAGACCATCACAGCCGGGCGATTTATTATTAGGTATGCTGTTTATGGCATCGCTGATGTTACCTGGCGTAATACGGTCTGCAAAATGAAATTGAATGTTGTCATTAAGGAGGTTATCTACATTCCCTTCCGGGAAGCCTTGATTCATTTATGCAATTCAGGATATTGTTAAAGTGATCGACCCACATACTGCGATAGCTTCGTCTCCGACTGCTTCCCCTACTCTCTGTGATAGCGTTTTAGTTTTGGGATTTAAGGACTGGATATCTTTCCAAAGACGAGGGTAATCACCAGATTCTAAGTTTCTAGACATTGCATCGGCTCTTAGTTGTTTTTCATTTAACCTGCAGTGCTTAAGAGTAAGTTTGAATTGCGCTCTCGCCTGCTTCATTAGTAATGCAGTGTGTCCTTCCCTCGGGCTACCATTTTGCCTCCACAGTAAAAACATTTCTCGTGAGTATGTATACAAATCTTTAACCAAGTCATTCCAGCCAGGTATATTGCGAGAATTACCTTGACGAAATCTATAGGCAGTCCTGCCCGAAGCAAGCATAGCTGAGATTATGTTCGAATAGAATTTATTCAGATCCCTCCTGTGGTGGTCATTTCTACATTTTGTTGGTACAAAGTAAGGCGTCAGCCAGTTGAACTATTGACCTCAACCTGGTTTCCGTGGTCGCCCTAAAGTATCTGGTTTTCTGTTGGTTTTTAAACTCCCAGTTAACCGCTGGTGGGCGTATTCAGTTCTGGTTTGTGTTCAATCTTCGACTTATATTTAAACTTAATTTCGACTTATATTTGCCTGATATTTCTCCTTATATAATCCTTATATTTTTACTTATATTCGGCATATATTTCGACTTATGTTTCGACAAACATTCTACGAATAATCGAGTTATATTTCGACTTAAATTAGACTTCAACTAAACTTATAATTTGACTTGTATTCAACTAATATTTGACTTATATTAGACTTATATTCGATTTACATTTCCTCATATACCATTACTTTTGAAAACATTCGACCGTTCCTTACCAAAACCTTCACATTTATTTAAACTGCTCGTTTACTATAAAAGCCAATAAATATTGCCGACCAATTAGTGCTTTTCAAAGACCATCTGTTTCCGGATAATTTAAACACAGAGTTGTAAGAATGACTATTTCCTTGATCATTCTTTGTCAGATTGCAAATAAATCACTTTGTTCTGAATCACTGATTGGAAGACAATGCTCCAATTATTATGAATAATTTTCAATCGTCAGTTATAGTTAACTGGAGTGTTTACTTCCATGCGAGTTATTTGATAATTGTTTGATCTTGTTTCTTACTCATATAGTTCTCAGGAGACTGATACTTCCTTGTTGTCCAAAAATCGGTTAAATAGACACTAATGACAACAGCTTTATTCCTGTTGTGGAGGTAAAGAAAAAATAATGCATCATCCAGCCACTGGAAAATTAGGATTCTCTTTCTTTTCAAAGCTGACCATCAAATGGAATTAAGGTACAGAACTTATAAAAGTACATATTACTCACACTGTTTATCACGAATTATGAAAAAGTTTATCTCTATCGACCATAGAAATGTACAAAACGTGGATGGGTGGCCACCAGAAAACCCTAAATGACATCAGAGCCTTAAACCGACCCCTGAGGCAGAGGGCATGGGCCTCGCAGCTTCACCCTAACAACACTAATGCCACCCAGTAGGGCAGCCCCTCCGGAAGTCTTCCCTCCTGAGGGAAAATGTTTATGGTGTCATGAGCCTTCGTTAACATGACCGGAACCCACCACAGTTGATCAACCAGCAGGTTGGCAAACATACTGAGGTCAAGGAGGACGCCAGAGATTCTTCAGGAAACTGAAGAAAGTGATTTTGAAAACAGGAAAATGAAACTAGGAAAATAAATGTAGAGATGGCTGCCTTGTCAGTTCAAAATTTTTGCAATTTCTTATTGTTAATTTGTATTTTCAAACGCTGTACGGTTGAGAAATTATTTTAAACGTTAATATTCACAGAGAATCTGCCTTAGAGCAGGGAATAAAAGTTCAGTACCACTGAGAGACTGCCTTTAAGCAGAACATAAACATTCACTTTCAGAGAGAGTCTGCCCCAGAGCAGGGAACAGAAGAAGCCTTTCCACGAAAATCCAATACATGTTTTAGGGACACTGTCCAGGAGACAGCAGTCCGGACAGACACCTGGGAAGGACTGCCACGATATTTTACTTATAGATTTTTTTTTATAACATTTACCATTTGAGGACACTGCAGTGTCGTGAACATAGAAAATATTAAGAAATAAATGCTTGTCGTGACTCAAGCATACCTCTCTGTAGAACATTCAATTAATTATACAAGAAAGACGTTTTCCTTTGGTGTATAAAGACAGTACCGTCATTTGTGTGTTTCGGTGCATTTACATATGAATGAATGTATAAGCTCACTTACAAACAATAATACACATTCTGCACGTAGATATATGTACAGGCATGTGTCCAAACAGTAGTACACATTTTGAATGTGAACATACGTACGGGTTCGTGCGATAATGAAAAGAAATTCATTTACATGCGGCCTGACTCCCAGAGTGTGCTCTGATGACATTAAATGAATGTTCGCTTTAGACCGATATATAGGGGGAACTTGGTCTCTTAGAAGGTCATTGTGATTACGCGGGCGTCATTTGGGAAGGGAGGAGAGAGAGAGAGAGAGAGAGCGAGAGAGAGAGAGAGAGAGGGGGGGGGGGGGGAGGTTTGGGAAGGTGAAGAATGGTTTTGCACACACTCAGAGAGAGAGAGAGAGAGAGAGAGAGAGAGAGAGAGAGAGAGAGAGAGAGATTATGGGGGGGGAGGGGGGCAATAGTGAAAATAGTCTTGCACAGAAGCATAAGCCCAGTACGACATAACCATTTGCAACTTTCCTCTGACAAATGACCAAGATCAGAAGACCAGTCGTTTACAAGTACCAATTCTAGACCCACTTCTTTAGAAAGCGAAGAGAAAGGAGTAGAATATAATAATATTCTTAGCTGAGGAAGGCTAAATTTAAACGAGGCAATTAATCTTGGCGAGACCCTATTTGACCCAAAAGGTCAGAGGTCGCCACAGTGGTGATTTTTCTCTTCACTTCGTTATGAAACTGAAATTCTGAACTGCAGCCCATTACTAATTATAATAATTAACTCCTCTTTATACAGATTCTAAAAATACGTGGAATCCATCGCAAATTTATAAGCATTCTAAGAATATGTAGAATCCACTGCCATTCTTCATAATAATTCTAAAAATGAGTCTAATCCACTGCCATTCTTTATTTATATTCTAAAAATATATAAAATCCGATGCTAGTCCTTGTATATATTCTAAGAATACGTAGAATCCACCTCCACTTTTCTACCAGATAAGCATGTCATTCTAATAGCCACAATGGTCTCTGATTTTCTTATCACTTTTTGGATGAGTCAGTCACTATGAGTATCAGATAAAAATGAAGAAAAAATGACGAAATTCTGAACCTTGGCCGAAGTCAGAATTTCCATCAGGTTACTTCAAACTTATATATCCACTCTCTATCCAGATCTCCTTCTATCTATCTGCTGGTTGGCCCAAAACAGAATTTCAGCAAATGTGAAAGCCATCAGTAAAAACGACGTAAATTTATTCATGTTCTTGTGGAAACCCCCATTCTGACTTGAACCGCTTTTGATATGGACATTCTGTTCTGGGCCTCTGTTGGCCTCCGCATTGAGGAAATGTCCTCCTCGCCAGGAGGAGAGGAAACTATTTCTTCACCCGGAGGAGAGGAAACATCATCCTCACCTGGAGGAGAGGAAACGTTTTCCTCACCTGGAGGAGAGGAAACGCTTTCCTCACCTGGAGGAGAGGAAAAGTTTTCCTCACCTGGAGGAGAGGAAACGCTTTCTCACTGGAGGAGAGGAAAAGTTTTCCTCACCTGGAGGAGAGGAAAAGTTTTCCTCACCTGGAGGAGAGGAAAGCGGAATTCCTCAACCTGGAGGTAAAAAGGTTTTGACTCTGTGTTTGACCTTCTTATCTGAGGGCCCAGGCCTTGTGGCAATAAAGACTGAAAATAGTCCAAATATTGTTGGGGGGTTGGGGGTGGGGGAATTTTTGTGTGATATTTTTTCCTGTTTTTTTTTTAGCGTAAGCTGAAAATACAGACTTTTTCCTGCTAGAATTTGCATGTAAAATTTCAATTATAATGTTGCTTATTCATAGCAACAATTATTAGACACGAATGATGAGCAGAAGGTGTTTATGTATTTTTTAATATTAATTTTTAGTTTTATCAAAAGCTTCAATATCCACATTTTAAGTAGATCAGAGATTATTCAGAAGAATCATCTAAATATCGTGATTCTGAAAAAAGCTGTCTTTCAATAAAAATAAAACATCCTTTTTCAGCAGCTGAAAGCGAATGAATAAAAACTGTGATACATTTGGATCAAAGGAAAAGGAGTATTTGCTAAAAAAGTTACATTTGTTTGTTTCTTTTTTTTGTTTTTTATTGCGCAGATGAGAGTCTTCTCGTTTGATTCTAAGGAATAGAAGGTACTATCAGATTCATGACTAAAAATAACGATAATAAATATTTTATTCTTTTTTAGGATTTGTAACTTCATGAATGGAAATAATATCATTTTGGTTTTTTTGAAGAATTGACAATGGATTTCATTCCATTCTGAAGAAATATTCAAGTCACAGAGGGGAATAATATTGAATATTTCTCAGTATTTCAGCTCCGTAGGAGGATAGTGCCGTCTGTGCACCTCATACGGTGCACTGTAGGCATTACTTAATGTTATTTGTAACATCCCCTCCATCGACCCTATCTGCAACCCTTTCATTCCTTTTACTGAACCTCCGTTCATATTCGCTTTCTTCCATCTTACTGTCCATAACCCTCTCCTAGCAGTTGATTCATTGTGCAACTGCAAAGGGTTTTCCTCCTGTTACGCCTGTCAAACCTTTATACTGCCAATTTCCGTTTCAGCATTGAATGACCTAGTAGGTCCCAGCGCTTTTGACTTTTGGTCTAAATTGTATATTCTTTACTATTTCGTTTATCAGTTCAAACAGAATGATTTAACATAAAAGAAATTCAGGCCGTCATCATTTAATAGCATCGTTTCTGAGATAATCAACCTTTATGATTACTCCATCTAAGTTTGATTTCCGCATTTATATAAAGTTTTTGTCCAAGGTAAAATAATAATTTTATAAGTTCTCTGTATAGCAATCGGAATCAAAATTCCACACATAAAACTTACTTTTCAGTGTTGGTTTTCCACAGGCAAAAGTAATATTTTTTCCAAGCCATCTATGTATGTGTTACTGAGGTTCTAACCTCGGTACATTTTAAAAGGGAAATATGTTGGTGACATCCGTTCTCTCTCTCTCTCTCCTCTCTCTCTCTCTCTATTACATAAGGCAATTAAATCAAACTTGTGAACTACAAAAATACATTTATTTAAGAGCAAAGCATTAACAAAATAAATCAGGTCTTAACAAAAATAATTAAATGAAAGGTTGAATCCAAAATCTAAATATCTCAGATAACCCTGGGGATTGAACCTAACCCACTCCATCCCTTTTCTACAATAACCAACATTAGTTGAGTCGTACAACTAGGAAAAGTCATAGCACAGTATAATAGTAACACCACGGAACATCAGATAAGTTCCCATTTCTAAATAAGTTACCAGATCAGTTCCCCTTTGGTCCAGATCCGCCTATAAGAAGACAGGAGAGCACATCCATGAGCAAAAGATTATAAATCAAAATCAAAAGGTCAAATGAAATAGAACATCTTTGAAATAAATATTCAAAATACAGTCAAGCCCACTTTTGGCTAAAAAAATAAGTATGCTTACCCATTCAACACAGATTACACACACTTAACCAAAAGGCCATAATCAAAGGAGCCTCCATTGCTTGGCCGGGCTTTCTTGCCGGAACTTTGTATCGTTCTCCATTTGGCTTACTCTCCAATTATGCAGGAAATAGCTCACGTGAACGCAAGCACGAATTAACACACAAGACACCCCCAGATAAGTGTCGTCACTGATTCCGTCACAAGTTCATGACGTTATTATACAGATCATTGTTTATGCCCAAGAATCTGCCCCAAACTAGATTCAGAAAGCATATCTGCTTCCGCTCGCGCATGGACACAGGACGTGGTCTGTTCTGCTTAGGCAGCGACCTTCGACATTGCGCCACCCAAAGAGGTTGTGTCAGCATTTCCGAAGCTGAGCTGTCTTGTCACTTTAGGACCACTGTTTCCATGTAGAGTTAAATTGATGACCATTTACATTCTAAGAAGGTCCACCGCCCTCACCACATCGCCCATTCAGAAAAAAAAGGTAATTATTCTGAATACAGTTCAAGGTACAAATCATATTCATAATATATGTATTTCATTCTTCCATAGAGATCGTGTTGTTGTATCTAGAACACGTCTCTTTAAAATCATAAAGGGGAAATCACTGCACCGACTGAACTTGTGATAGACCTGATATTTAGATTAAATCGAGAGTAAACAAGAGCAAATTGAAACCAGGCTTTTTCCAGCTGTCTCATTCCTGTCTCAATATTAACAAGTCGATCATTCCAAAGGACACTTCAACCGATTTATGTGAATTTTCGCTTTGCTGATGTTATCTCTCATCGCATGATTAATCAAACTCGTGTTCGTCAGCGATTTCAAATATCAATTTGACCAGAGATTGAAATACATCAGATTCTGATAAACAGAGTTGGTTGCAAAAAACGACTTTTAGTGTTGTCTCTCTCGTCATGAAGAATCTTAACGACCAATAAACCTCAATTCCTACAAGTTAATCTACTCATTTTTGTTTTATATCGCCATTTCAATCGAACTATTATTAATCTTAGGAAGCCATTCAATCAGTCATTTCTGGAAGGCCCAGGACATATTGGGGAGCCCCAATTTTTATTGAGTAACATTGGCAACTGGACTAATAAAGTCAACTGGTTCCCATAGCTTTATACCCATAGGCGGGTAGCGGTGCACTATAGGCATTACTGAAGGTTAATTGAAGTGTAAAACGTAGCTCGTTTGCTTTCAGTTTATCTGTCCTTTGCTTTTGTAGAAGGATGTTTGCTTCCTTTAGAGACTTTGATGGAGCGATAGATATGCTGCTTTCACCAGATAAACACGGTGAATGACAGGCATTTGTTATGCGTCTCTTGACATCCGAGAGAGAGAGAGAGAGAGAGAGAGAGAGAGAGAGAGAGAGTTTCTGAATATCAGTAACATGACATTCACGAAAGAAAGCACCCCAACAAAAAACATAAAACAGCAGATCCATCTTTCGTCTCACGTTCCCGTTGCATACAAATCTTTTTGCTCGTGTCTTATGTGCATATCCCCCCCACACACGAGAGAGAGAGCCGAGAGAGAGAGAGAGAGAGAGAGAGAGAGAGAGAGAGAGAGAGAGAGAGGCTGCTGACGCTTCAGTGACCTCGGATGCTCTCCTAAGATTCAACCTTTCGGCTTCCATCTGATGCTGAAAGGGAGGACGCTTCGCGATCTTTCTGTGTCTGGGTTTGGTTTGAATCTTTAGCAGCAGATTATATATTATTATATATTACTATATATATAATATATATATATATATAAACTATAGATATATATCGATCTATATATAGATCTATTATATATATATAATACTATTGTATATATATATTCTATAATATATATATATATATATATAGATTTCCTATACATAGAATCTATATCTATATATATATATTAATATATATATATATATATATATATATATATATATCAATATATTATACATTATATATATAATATATATATATATATATATATTTTATATATATATATATATATATAGATTATATATATATATATATATATAAATATATATACATAATATATATATATATATATAGATATATATATATATATATATATATAATAATATATATAATTATATATTATTAGATCATATATTATATATAATATAGATTCTATATCTAGATATTATAAATATATATTATACAATATATATATATAATATATATATATATCTATATAGATAGAACATATAATCTATATATAGATCTAATATATATAATCTAATATATATATCTATATATCTATATAATATATATATATATATATATATAATATATCTCTATATAGATAAATATATCCCGATCTAATATTATCTAGTATATCATATATAGTATATATATATAATCTTATCTATATATATAGATTACTAGAGATCTATATATATATATTATATAATATGTATATTATAGATATCTATTATATATACTCGATTCTATATATATATATATATATCGATCTATATCTAGATCTATACTATTCTATTGTATTCTATTATAATATATATATATATATAACTAGTTATCTATGCAGAAGCTATCTATATCTATATCTAGATTACATATTATCTTAATACATCTATATATATCTATCATATATAGATATTATATATTGTATCTATATATATATATATCAGATCTAGTTAGATAGATATATATATTCTATCTATATATATATATATATATATTATTATAGTATATATATATTAGTATCTATATTAGATCTATATATTATATTAGATTCTATATTATTTATAGTATGTATAGATATATATATATATCATCTATATATATTAATTATATATCTAATTCTCGAATCTATATATATATATATATAGTATATATATATATATATATATAGATCTTATATATGATCTAGTATATATATATATATATATTATCTAACTATATATTAGTATAATATATATATATAGATCTATATATAATCTTATTATATACTATATATTATATATATATATCTATATATGTAATATATATATCTTGATATATCTAATTTATATCTATTAGAGAAGATCTAATAGATATATATATATAATATATATATATATATATAAATATAAATATCTATTATATATAATATTATATTATATATATATACTAATCTATAGATCTCTATAGTGATAATAGATATATCATATAATAGATTCTCTACAAATATACAATCTATCTTGTATTATATA
Source organism: Macrobrachium nipponense (assembly GCF_015104395.2). Classification (NCBI taxonomy): domain Eukaryota; kingdom Metazoa; phylum Arthropoda; class Malacostraca; order Decapoda; family Palaemonidae; genus Macrobrachium; species Macrobrachium nipponense. The sequence continues at coordinate 60,810,051 of NC_061095.1, read as the reverse complement.
TAGGATATCTATACTCTATATATCATATAAGTATATATATATCTAGATCATAATATCTCATTTATCATATATCTCTATATCTATCTAATATACTATATATATATATATAGATCTAATATATCCTATATATATATATCTTATTAGATCTATTATATATATATATATTAAATATAATTAATTATATATAATATATATATGTAATATATATATTATAATAATATATATAATAATATATATATATATACTATTTGGTGTGGTGTATATGTATGGTATGTTCTCTTTAAGGAGAAATTGCCAATTCTATTCCTTCGTAACTTCCTCAACCCTTATTCTAACAATTGATTCATAGTGCAGCTACAAAAGGCTTTCCTTCTGTTGCACCTTTCAAACCTTTCTAGTATCAATTTCCGCTTTGCCATTGGCCTAAATTCTCTATTCTGTTCTAATTTAGCTGCATTAATTTGGAATTCTCAGAGGTCGTATGTGTTTTCCAAAATGTGTATAACCTGCCTCTTTTCTTGGGCGTGTCTGTCATCCATGAAGGAAGTGTTATCTAGTAAAGAAAAAGTTCTTTCTGAACTTCTCAGTGCTTCACCATAACAAAAAAAAAAAAAAAATAAGGACGAAAAAATGATGCTGGACGAATTCAGGGTCAAAAAGTTCAGAAACATCTTTCCCTGACGACTCTTAAATTCTGGAAGTGTTTGTTTCCTTTGGGTCTGAGGTAAACAGGCTTGATTAATATGCCAGTCCTCCTTTCCTTTTCCCATCTTCTGGCCTGAAGAAGAAATCTCCACTTTCCCTCGTTTGAAAAAGTCTACACTGTTTGGGGCCTCTTTCCCTTATGAGGCTTTTTGTGAGACTCTCTCTTACCTGTATTATTTTTTTCTCTCAACAGACTCTTCATAATCCTTCAAAACAAGAAGACTGCCACGTTCTCTCTCTCTCTCTCTCTCTCTCTCTCTCTCTCTCTCTCTCTCTCTCTCTCTCTCTCGTTAGAACATTACTGTTAGTTGCAATGTCTGACAATGTTGACCAATTAATATTATGAGCATAACACCGTACTTTCATCCCTAAGACAATGGTAGTGGTGTGCCCTTTTACTAAGCAGCATCCATGTTGTTTTCATAGCAATGTTTTCTCATTACCCGGCCTATTTAGAGAGTATACAACACTAAGTCTAGTGTTGTTTAGAGAACTAATCTCGGTCTAAAGGATTTCTCTTGATTTTTTGTACGCAAATGCATACTTCTCATCAAATACTTTAATAATAGAAAAATAATTCCCAAATCACAGCAACACAGGTAACAGAGCAGACTAAATCTGATGGTGCCCTGTATTATCCTGCTGACTTTGTAAACTCTTTCAGAAATTACAGAGAAGTAGATTGAAATGAAGCTGTTGACTCTTATTTCACAAAAGGATCTGCACAAAATGGCACACGAAAATGAGGGAAGAGAGATTGCCTGAGTAGAGGGACAGAGTGTTTGTTGTTCTTAATGAAATTTCTTCTGAGCAGCTTTGCTCCTAGAGGAGGCGGAATTTGCCTAATCAAGTTTCTAGCAACTAGATATTGGGGCCTGGTACCCGGGCGGTGAGGCCGGGTGCCACGGCCCCAGACGATGTGACTGTACTCTAAAGTAACAGTTATCTAACACCGGTGTTTTTTTGCCGAGCTAACGCTCGAACTTTTCCTTTTCTTGTTATTTCCTATGTTGTTGTAGCTGCCCTACTTGTCAGGACGTAAGAATTCACAATTCAGTGTTTACCGTCAACTACCAACCGAGCGGTAGTTTTCCCGGATTCCTTTTCACCGGTATCTTACCTTACCATATTCAGCAACGATTTGAAAATGGCTTCTTGGTCTTGTTAGATAGGTAGTCACCGAGTAGGGAAAGACCCTCTCTCCTTCACCCCTAATTCTAATAAATTGGTCCGTTAGCTGTTAAAAAAGTGCTTACAGACAACAGACAGACAGACAGACCAAAATACTGTTTTTTTTGTAAGATGAGAGTTTGTCATTTTGAATTATACTTTGGATAACAGGTCCGGATAAATGGCTTTCTTTGTGTTGCTTAATCACACTATAACTGTCTCTTGAGGGGAGGGATTGTAAAAGCTAACTGTGGAAGTTGTTCTCTAAAACGGTCGCCCAAACTACAGCGAAGTTTAGCCTTCAGAGTAACTGTCTCAGTTTGACGGGAAGCATGATCGAAAATGCTTTTAACAAGGAAATTAAAAAGGGCATAGACCAGGTGTAATGATAATCTTGGAAGTTTCTCTAAGCACCTAGTAAGCTGTACAAACTATCTTGCAGCTTCAATTATCTGGTGAATAAGAAAGAGATTACTGAAGGAATCCTGAAGCTAAGTATCGACAAGAAAAGAACAAGACGCAATGAACTGTCTAATCAGGGTATCACCATCTCATCTCCGTAACTTGGAGACCTGGTGCTCTTGGCAGGTATCAGAAGAGGCCTGAAAAGTGAGGAGATTTCCTTTCTGCTGAGAAGCGGAAAACAAAAGGAAAAGAAACTTTTCTGAGCAGGAGAAAAAGTAGACCTACAGGGGAAAAAAAAAAACTCACAAGGGCTGGTTAGAAGTTTTGCCATTAACTTCAGGTCTGGCCAAAGGGAGGGACAAAAACAGTACCACTTCATTTCTCCTCCAGACACCAAAAACTAAAGGGAAATTTGTCACACAGGTTCCCCACAGACACTTTTTATCCTTTCTGACAAAACCACAACAGAAACTAATGCTCTGATTGGTTCTTGTTCTGTTCGGTTGAATTAGCCAGCCAATAGGAAGACATCAATCTAGTGACGTAACAAGGCAGTGTCTTTGCTTATTATCCTCTCTAACGTTTGTATTCTTCATACATCACCATACATCCACATTCCTATTTATGATACATGCAAGTTTACATACATGGACGTTTTATGATATCATGGCATCCGTGAAAAGAATAATATTTTAGTTCTCCCCTAAAATGTAACAGCAAGGACGGGGCTGGAGAGGGAACAGGTCATTTGTCAAGACCCAGTTTGCATAGATATCATCCTCTCTCTCTCTCTCTCTCTCTCTCTCTCTCTCTCTCTCTCTCTCTCTCTGTTTACGAAACTTTGGGTAGAATAGCATACGAGCATTTTATCTATTTATTTATGCTTTTTTTTATTTCAATGGTATGCCATTTATTGTTCATTTATAAAAGTGGATCCTTACAATAATAATTCTCTCTCTCTCTCTCTCTCTCTCTCTCTCTCTCTCTCTCTCTAAGTATTCCTGTGTACTGAGGGTGAACAGACACGATGACAAACTTCAGAAATGCCTGGGATATGCCACTTTCAGTGACGTCTCTCAGTCATCGATTTGTGGCAGTCGACCTACTAGATAATATCTCGTGACAGGAAATCTGTCTTTAAGTAAATATTCTTTGTTTGGATTTGCATGAAGAAGACTCGGGAAAGAGATGAAAAAGATCGCGAATGAAAAGAAAACATATATAAAAAATACTCTAAAAAAAACATACAAAGGGTGAAAGGCGAGATTGCTGAAATAAAAAGCAACACAATCAGAAGGGAGAAAAAGGGAGAATGATACGAGAGAGAGATGATAAAAAACAAGAAATGTTTCATGAATGAGTTTCAATGGAAATTAAACCAGGAAAAACATTTGCTATGTTTATTATTTTCGTACCAGAATCTTTTACGGTAATAGCGTTGTGATGAATTGATATAACTCTGTTTGGCCGATGAAAATGGGCGGATGCATTCGTGTTGAAATATAGGAAAGCGTGAAATTATCTGAGTTTTTAAAAGTTAAAGAGTGTGTGATGGAAAGGCGGCATTGTTGCACGTACATTTTATTATTCAGTTTTCTTAATAGCTTTTCCACTTCATGATATGAGCGATCGTCCATTATCTCTGAATTATAAAGCTCCTTCTCCTTCACAACAGAACCATTATTATGGAAAATGAGCTCCGTCAGATATGCAGAGTTTATTATTCATTTTCATTTTAACCTTCGGAAAGGAAATTATTTGTAAATGTGACAAAATGACTTCATCTACCTGTGAGTGTACTTTTGGTTCTTTGAACGTCGTCTGTTGAAGAACCCTCGAAGGCTCTGTCTATGGAATGTGTCACCTCTCTCTCTCTCTC